>NC_138965.1:209912500-210512500 GCF_055761805.1 Camellia sinensis
GGATAGAAATATCCCAAAAACGGTCTTCTACTCCACTTGTCTCCCCCTGAAGAGAAGTGTTGGGGAAATAGGATTTTGTTTCCACAGATGACACATCCATACTCACATGAAATTTCTTGTTTTGAGGATCGAAGCACTTATACCCCTTTTTGTTTGAGGAATAACCCAAAAAAACACATTTTATAGCACGGGGGTCAAGTTTTGAACGAAATTGACTGGGAACATGAACATAGGCAGTACATCCAAAAACTTTGGCTGGTAAATCAGAAAACAACCTCGTGTCAGGAAAAAAAGTTTTGAGACAATCAAAAGGTGTTTTGTATGTTAACACCTTTGTAGGCATCTTGTTTATCAAATAAGAGGCTGTTAAAATTGCTTCACCCCATAAATATTTAGGAACATGCATGTAAAACATTATAGCACGTGCTACTTCAAGTAGATGTTTATTTTTTCGTTCTGCAATGCCATTTTGTTGAGGGGTATCCCGACATGTAGATTGATGAAAAATCCCATTTTTTTCCAAAAACTCACCCAACTGCTCATTGAAATATTCTGTTCCATTATCAGAATGTAAAATACCAATTTTGGTTTGAAATTGGTTTTCAATCATATTGTAAAAATTTGTGAATAAATTTTTCACGTCAGATTTTTTATTCATCAAATAAATCCAACATAAGCGGGTATGGTCATCAATAAATGTAACAAACCATCTTTTACCAGAAAGAGTAGTGATTTTAGAAGGGCCCCAAACATCACTATGAATCAAATAAAAAGGTTTTGAAGCCTGGTAAGGTTTTGGCAAATAAGTAGAGCGATGAAATTTTGCAAAAATGCAACTTTCACAATGAAAAGAAGAACAATCAATCCCTTTAAATAATTCTGGAAATAAATGTTTCAGATAAAGAAAACTAGGATGTCCTAGCCTATAGTGCCATAGCATTATTTTTTCTCGAACAGAGATTGAATTAGTACTATTAAAGCTCTGAGCTTTTTTATTACTAACAGGTACTTCATCAAAGTAATAAAGACCTTCAAGCATCCTAGCACGCCCAATCATCATCCCCGAGTTCTGGTCCTGAAATTCACAATGGGATTCAAAAAATGTAACACGACAATTAGAATCCTTAGATAGTTTACTGACAGACAAAAGATTACAGGCTAAGTTGGGGACGTGAAGAACAGCATTGAGATTAATTTTCTCAGTTAGTTTAATAAATCCTTTTCCTGCAATAGGTGAAAAACTACCATCGGCTATTCTGATTTTGTCATGACCAGAACAAGGGAAATATGTACTAAATAAATGGGAAAAACTAGTCATGTGATCGGAGGCACCGGAATCTATGATCCACGGAGAGAAGTTTAGGCAAGAGAAGGCTTTAGGATTTCTACCTGTTTGTGCCAACAAAACACTAGGAGTACCGGTTGAGGAGTTGGATTTTATCAGCTTTAAGAGTTGATCAATCTGCTCTTTGTTGAAGGGACCTGAATCGGCTTCATTAGCGGTAGGAAAGCCACGATTCTTCTCTCCTTGTTTGCTGCTTTTCCAGTTGACAGGTTTGCCATGGATCTTCCAACACGTTTCGCGTGTATGGCGAGGCTTGTTGCAAAAATCACACCAGACCCGTGGCTTATCATCAAACCTGCGCTGGTAATTTGCAGCCTTGTTGGCCGCAGCATCGCTAATTAAAGCAGAAATTTCAATTGATTCACCATTACCTTTTTTCTTAAGCATGACGCTCCTTCGGCTCTCTTCCCTTCTGACTTCGGCAAATACTTCGCCAATGGATGGGAGAGGAGGTCTGCCAATAATTCTTCCTCGCACTTCATTGAACTCAATGTTGAGGCCGGCAAGAAACTTGTAAATACGGCTGTCTTCCACAGTTTTCTTGTGGTGGTTGCAGTCGTCAACCGATTTCCATTCGTATGTGTTGAAGATGTCAAGATCCTGCCACAACCTTTTCAATGAATTGAAATATTTGGTGACGGAATCATCTCCTTGACGAATCTCTCCCAACTTCAAAGTTAATTCGAAAACTTGAGATTGATTTCCTAGATCAGAATACATCTGACTAACATTATCCCACAATTCTTGTGCAGTAGTATAGCACATGTAATTAGAGCTTATATCCTCTTCCATGGAATTGACCAACCATGTCATAACCATGGAGTTTTCAGCGTCCCAACTGTCGAACAGCGGATCATTAACAGCAGGAGCCTTCTTGTCACCAGTGATGTAACCGATCTTTCCTTGCCCACGGATATACATCCGGACAGATTGTGACCAACGGAGAAAATTATCACCATTTAGGCGGATGGTGGTGATTTGGACAGAGTGAGAGTTGGACGTTTTCACCGGAATGGCAGCGGCAGGGGTTGAAGTGGTTTCGGACGTGACTTCCGACATGACTATGACGGTTTTAGGGCTGCTGTATTTTTTGTTGCTCTGATACCAACTTAGAAAATATGAAGAAGAAGAACTCCGAAAAATATGAGGAAGAAGGAATATATTTCTGTTATATTCAAAACTTCTTATCTTACATGACCAAATGACACTCCTTATATAGGAGATATTACAAACATCATCATAACCCATTATATGCCACTTACATATTATATATTACCACTATCTACCACTATCATATTATATACATGCCACTATCTACCACCAACACCACTATCATATTCTATACATGCCACTATCTACCACCAATACCACTATCATATTCTATACATACCACTATCTACCATCAACGCCACTATCATATTCTATACATGCCACTATCTACCACCAACACCACTATCATATTATATACATGAACACAATTTCCAGCAATTTACGTCAAATGGCCTTTGGCCCAATTATAATATTCAAACGGCTTTTGGTCCAATCATTCACGTCAAACAGCCTTTGGCCCAATTATAATATTTAAACGGCCTTTGGCCCAATCATAATATCCAAACGGCCTTTGGCCCAATCATAATATCCAAATGGCCTTTGGCCCAAGCATTCATATCAAACGGCCTTTGGCCTAATTATAATATTCAAACGGCCTTTGGCCCAATCATAATAATCAGACGGCCTTAGGCCTAATTCATTTCCATATTCGTATCCATGTGTGTCTCGTACCCTTGATCATGATCATATTTGTATTTATATTCAATCAGTTTTATGCAAAAAACCGTCATTGGAAATATTCATCCATAATTCAACTTACAAATCCATAAGGCTCATACAGAAGTAACGTTTGTAAAATAACGTACTTGAACATATCTTTACTAAGATATTTACTCACAGTGATCTGCTAGATGATTTGTCCTTATGCTTGACCTTACACATTTTATAAACATAATGAGTCACAAGCGAGTCAATCCGTTCTAAATTTATACATCCTTCTTAGGCTTCTTTTTTATCCTTTTAGCTCATTTATAATGTTCAATGCATGTCTAAGAGTGCTTAGAAATGAAAGAGAACGGAAAACAAAACACAAAATCATTTTTCAAAATTTCTAAAACAGGGTTTTCCGCTCGAGTGCAGCTTTGGCCACTCGAGCGGACTCCTTTTTTTTGCAAAAGTACGGGTTGCCCCTTTTTTGAGCTCGAACGTGACTTTGGCCGCTCGAGCTGAGAGTCAAAACATGTGTCTGGGCGCTCGAGCTCAACTCATCACGGTCGAGCGGATATCAATGTCTACAAAACTTCTGGAAGCTAACATTTCGTGCATGAGCGGCGCTTTCCCCGCTCGAGCAGACATGCCGAATTCTGGAACTTCCAGAACTGCATTTGAAGCTCAAACTCAGTATTCAAAGGCCCAAAGCCCGAAATTTTGGTACAAAACATGGAAAATCATTACATGACATGGAAACACTTTTAGTTTGGAACCAATTACTCAAAATCATGGGTTGATGTCCAAAATCAAGTTCAAATCATTCAATTCCATGTTCATACCTTTGAGACTCATGCATGTTTGATCTTACATGGGTTCATCATCTTCAAAACATGTAGTTGAGTCTCATAACCTCATTATTCATGGATGCATGTCTTAAATGATTTCTAATTCAACTTATTTAACATGTCTTCTACACAAACATGAAAACTCATAGCAAATTGTTACATGCATGCACATATTAATCTCAATTTCATTATGATCAACATGCTTCACATTCAAATATGCAAATTTATGGCTAACTCTCACATGCATGTACTAGATATCTTCAAATTCATTATCATCAACTCAATTCTTGTTCTTTTGATACATATATTTTTTGAATTCACTCAATTGCAAACTAAAACTTATGAGTTGAGCTCAATTACTCACCTAGGAGCTATGTTACATGGACTCGTCACTTTGGGGCGAAGTACCCGTGTCGACACGACACGACACGGGTGCGGGTGTGAGATCTGTGTCGGATTCACCTCATCTCTCTCGGACACGGCATTTTACAGACAGCAAAGAAATGGAAGAGGAGAAAGGAAGAAAACCTGGTCACTGGTCACTGTTGGCTTCGATCATCGATCACGATTAGGGCTCTCACTATTGATCACGATCGTCTTCGTCTAGGGCTTCGATCGTCTTCGTCTAGGGCTTCGATCACTGTCGATCTCGACCTCGAGCTCGATCGTCTTCGTCTCTCTCTTCGTTTCTGCTTCTCTCTCCCTCTTCGTCTCGTCTCTGCTACTCTCTCTCTCTCGTCTCTCAATCTGTTCTCTCTCTTCGCTTCTGATTTAATGATCATATATATTGATCATATATAATATATATAATATAATTTATATAATTTATCATATATAATAATAATTTTTATAAATTATTATTCAAGTATTACATTTACATTAATATATAATATATAGTATAAATTACATTAATATAATAATATGTAATATTATTCATCTAAAAAAAATTATATAATACAATAGATATTATATAAATTATATAGATATTATATAATAATTATTGTATAACATATAAGATATTTATAAGATAATATACACTTATATATATTAATAAAAATAAATAAACACATATATGTAAAATAATTATTTGTTATTTATATAATATAACTCATCTTAATAACTATATTTAAAATATATATATATATATATATATATTTAACGTATCCCCGTACCCGTATCCAAATTTGGATACATATCCACGTATCGTTAATTTTTAATTTTGAAGTGGCCGACCCCTAGATACGCACCCACACCCGATCCTCGTACCCGCGTCCGTGTAACTTAGCCTAGGAGTCCAAATCTTCCAAATTCTAGTTAGCTCTTGAGCCTAGCCTTCCAAATCTTCGAGGTTTGAGACAATTCTATAATTTTTCCTCTTTTTCTCTCTCTAGAACTGGCCCTTTCTCTCTCTAGAGTCTGATTTCAGCCAAGATGAGTTCAAAAGAAAGAATTTGAGTGTATATAGGCCTATTTATAGGCTTGGTTAATCAAATTGATTAAAGTTAAGTAATGATGCTCTAATTTAATCATGCTGAATCTAATTATTTTGATCTGAATGAATTTTCAATTAAATTTCACCGTAGGCTCTAAAAATTACGCTAATCACAATGGCGTAGTCAATTTCGGTTTCTATGACTAATAAGGCCTTCAATTTTCAGTTCACAACAGTAAGTTGAATAGATTTTCCTACGGTGAACAGATATAAGGCCAAATCCACATATAATCATGCAATTAACATCAAAATTCAAATTAATCACATAATCACAATATGATCACGATTAATTAACTTAACACAAGACAGGGTTATCACAATCTTCCTCCCTTTAGGAAGTTTGGTCCTCCAAACTTATTTTACCTAAGTTCGGAAACAAGTGTAGGTAGCGTAGTCGCATCTCATCTTCTTTTTCCCATGTAGCGTCCGTCCCATAGTGTTCTTTCCACTCTACCTTCACCATTGGGATAGACTTATTTCTGAACTGTTTCACTTGCTAATCAATGATTCGTTCTGGCCATTCTTCGTATTCTATATTTTCATCGAGAGCTATCCGATGGTAATCAATCACATGAAATGGATCTCGAAGATAACCTTTCAACATCGATACATGAAACACATTATGCATTTGTTCGAATCCCGGCGGTAAAGCAATCTTATAAGCAACTGGACCAAGTCTTTCCAGAATTTGAAATGGCTTAATGTAACAGGGTGACAATTTACCCTTCTTACCAAATCTCAATTGGCCTTTCATTGGAACCACCCAAATAAATACATGATCACCAACCTCGTACTCAAGTGGTCTTCTTCGAACATCTGCATAGTTCTTCTGTCAACTCTGAGCCGTCTTGAGCCTTTGTTGAATAATTTTGATTTTCTCAGAAGTGTCTTGCACAATTTCGGGCCCACATAAAGCCTTATCTCTGACCTTTGCCCAGCAAATTGGTGATCTACATTTTCTACCATACAAAGCCTCGTATGGTGCCATACTGATGTTGGGGTGGAAGCTGTTATTATATGCAAACTCTGCTAGTGGCAAATAATCTTCCCAACTCCCTTGAAAATCCAAGGCACACATTTTTAGCATATCTTCCAAGGTCTGTATTGTCCGTTCTGATTGCCCATCTGTCTGTGGGTGGAATGCGGTACTAAACCTCAATTCTGCTCCCATAGCTCTTTGCAAACTTTTTCACGATCTAGACACAAATTTCGGATCTCTATCCGAGACAATGGACACCGGAACCCCATGTAGGCAAACAATCTCATCAACATATATAGTAGCCAATCTATAAGCATCAAATGTAGTTTCAACAAGCAGAAAATGTGCATATTTAGTCAGTCTATCAATTACAACCCAAATAGAGTCTATACCTCGAGGAGTTTGAGGTAAACCAACAACGAAATCCATGGTTACACGCTCCCACTTCCATTCCAGAATAGGGAGAGGTTGAAGTAGACCACCTGGTTTTTGGTGCTCAGCTTTAACTTGCTGGCATTGAAGGCACTTGGACACATACTCTGTAATTTCTTTTTTCATTTTGGACCACCAATAGCTTTGTTTCAAGTCTCGATACATTTTATTGTTACCCGGATGCATAGCAAATACCAATCTGTGAGCTTCGTCTAGAATTCTCTTCTTTAGCTCCGGAACATTTGGAACACACATTCTGTTTTGAAATCTCAACACTTCACCTTCAATGTTGAATTCTAATCGATTACATTCTTGAGGAACTCATCCTCCTTTTGTCTTTGCTTGACTTCAGTAATTATTGTTGGCTTAGCTGAAATGGCAGCCACCAATCTGGTTTGTTCGTGTAGCACGACTTTAATCTCGATTCTCTCAAAGTCTAGCAAAATTTCCTTCTGTTCAGTAAGCAAGCAAGCTAAATTCCCCGTCGATTTTTTACTTAAGGCATCAGCAACTGTATTGGCTTTCCCAAGGTGATACTGAATCTGAAGATCATAGTCTTCTATTAGTTCAAGCCATCTCCTTTGTTGTTCTTTTGAGTAAAGAAGTATTTTAGGCTTTTGTGATCCATATAAACTTCACATTTAGCCCCATACACGTAATGTTGCCAAATTTTTAGAGCAAATACAACTGTGGCCAACTCTAGGTCATGTGTCGGGTAGTTATTCTCATGTGGTCTCAATTGTCAGGAGGCATAAGTAATTACCCGTCCATCCTGCATTAACACACAACCCAGACCCTTAAAAGACGCATCACTGAAAATCACACAGTTTTTCGTACCTGTGGGCAATGTCAAGATTGGTGTAGTGGTTAGTCTCGTGTTTAATTCTTGAAAAGTAGTATCCCTCTCATCAGTCCACTCAAATGATTGTCCTTTGCGTGTGAGTTGAGTAAGTGGTACAGTTATTTTCTAAAAATCCTTCACAAATCTTCTATAATACCCAGCTAAGCCCATGAAATTGCGGACTTCTGTTACATTTGTTGGAGTGGGCCAGTTCACAATGGCCTCGATTTTCTATGGATCTACTGAAATTCCTTCCTTGTTGATAACATGCCCTAAGAAAATGACTTCATCCAACCAAAATTCACATTTCTTTAGTTTGGCAAATAATTTCTTTTCTCTAAGTGTTTGCAAGACAGTTCTCAAGTGGTGTTCATATTCAAGTCTATTCTTTTAATACACCAAGATATCATCAATAAAAACCACAACAAAATCATCAAGGTAAGTCTTAAAAATCCGGTTCATTAGGTCCATAAATGCTGCAGGGGCATTAGTCACTCCAAATGGCATAACAAGGAATTCATAATGACCATACCTCGTTATGAATGTAGTTTTCTCAACATCTTCTGCCTTTACCTTCAGCTGGTGGTGATACTTGGATCTCAAATCAATTTTAGAAAATACTTGTGATCCCTGCAACTTATCAAACAAGTCGTCAATACGGGGTAAGAGATATTTATTCTTTATCGTTACCTTGTTCAATTCACGGTAGTCAATATATAGGCGTAAGGTTCCATCCTTCTTATTCACAAATAGTACTGGTGCACCCCATGGCGAAGTACTTGGTCGAATAAACCCCTTATTCAGTAGGTCTTTCAACTGTTCTTTCAGTTCTTTCATTTCAGCAGTAGCCATTCTGTAGGAAGTTTTGGAAATAGGTTGAGTGCCTGGCACGACTTCAATGGTAAACTCTATTTCCCTGTCAACCAATTCTAGCAATTCATCTGGGAATACATCTGGAAACTCACTAACAATGGGCATACTGTTCAATTCAACATTCATAGATTGTTCAGATAGCACACAACACAAATAACCCCGGCATCCCTTCATGATCAATTTACATGCTTTCATTGTAGATATCAAATAAGGTGGATGCATTGCCCGTTACCCACAAACACAATTTCTTCCTGCCCCGGTGGTTTAAATACAACCCGTTTCGTTACACAATCAATGGTGGCACAGTATTTAGTTAGCCAGTCCATGCCCAGGATTACATCAAAATGTCTAAAGTCCAATGGTAATAAATCTACATACAAGGTAGCATTCCCAATACGCATATCACAAAATCGACATACAGATGTACACAACACAGATTCCCCAGATGGAGCAGATACACATAACAAATATGGCAATGATTCTAAAGGTCTACTCAATCTAAATGCAAATACGTAAGTTACGAAAGAGTGTGTTGATCCGGAGTCAATTAGCACAAAAACATCCTGATTGCATATAGAGATAGTACTTAAGACAACGGCTTCTGTGTTCCATGTATCATCCGGAACAAGCGCAAAGACTCTTCCTTGCCTCACAGTATCTCCTGTAGTAGTAGGCCTTGTAGTATTCCCCGGGTTTTGGGATCGATGCAGTTGAGCTAGCGGCTAACTTTCCGCTGTTTTGATTACAATCTCTGGCCATATGTCCTGTCTTACCACACTTAAAACAGGCCCCTGATATACGGTAGCAAACCCCACGATGTCTTTTTCCACACTGGTTGCACATTGGGGACGTGTCTCTAGAAGAATTCGAAGTACTCGAGGAGCTCGTATTCTGTTTCTTTGAAAATCTCTTTTTTGAAAAGAAACCCTGTCTTTTACTACTTTTCTAGTCAGTTGATGATTTGGCCTGTCTGACTATATTGGCCCCGTTTGGTGTAACTGTTAAAACAGATTATAGATTATACCTTAACAGATTATAGATTATGACTTTAATCAGAAGCTGTTAATCTGTTTGGTGTAGCTGTTGGATTATAGATTTAAGTTGCTGAGTAGTATTTGTTAAATAAACTGTGGAGTAGCTTTTTCAATTAACTTTTATTTTTTATTATTCACTACTTATCTACGTTTCTCATAAAAAATAATAATAATATTCTATAGTTCATTTGGGTCTTTTTCTATTTTTTAAAAAATAAAAAATAAAAAAATCTAAGAGTATAACCGTAAATTAACATGTCCACGGCAGAAGCCAATAATCAGAAACAAGGGATAGGCAACTTCTCAGAATCAGTTTTTTTGACTTAAAATAAGTTGTTAGAATCAGAAGCTGTTTGAAAGAAGTGTAACCAAACAGTCCAAAATAACTTTTCAAAAGCCAGAAGCTATAAGTTGGCTCAAAAAAGCCCAAACAAACACCCTCATTAGCTTCTGATATTATGGCCCAGTCTAACACTTGGATATAGGTCTCCAGCTTAAGTACGTTCACTTTTTCTAAGATATCATCCCCGAAGACCTTCCTCAAAATGCTTTCTTATAGTCAGTATCGACCATGTGTGGTGCAAATCTAGCTAATTCAGTAAGCTTGGCCTCGTACTCAGCTACTGTCATGCTATTTTGCTTCAGTTCCATGAACTCCGATACTTTCTGAAAAATCTAGAAATCCCCTAGATGTTGATTTGTGATTATGTATCAATTTTAAGCAGTATATAACAATCCCAATCAAACAATCAAGACAAAACGACACAACGATTTTACGTGGAAAAACCACAATTGGGCACCTCCAATTGTGATAAAAAACCACGGGCAACAGCCACAAAACAATCCACTAAGAAGATATAAAGGAATTACACAGGTATAATCTCAATTACCTAGCGAATCCACACTTGGATTGAACCAACCTCTATGGGCCTCTTCCAACCCTGTCTTCACCTCAGAATTGTCTTGACGATGAGCCACTCCGGAATCCACCAAAGCTTCGGGCTCGAATTCTTCAGAATCCACCGAAAAACAACTCTCTCTTTTGTGTAGAACAAACGAATAATCCTTTGATGTATACTCTTTAAACCATGAGTTGAATACTCCATGAAAACATCAAAGAAAACTAACAAAATATCCCCAGATATAAACCTTAGAACCCAAAAAGAAGATCTGGAGGAGTAATCCTAGATTTGGAGCAACTTGCGAATTTATAGAATCTGAAATCGCGAGGTCCGCTCGAGCGTGGGAATTGACGCTCGAGCGGGGACTTTATATGACGTGTTCCACACTAGGGTGTACGCACGAGTGGGGAAATGGACGCTCGAGTAGGGACACTATATGACGTGTTCCAAACCAAGATGTACGCTCGAGCGGAGATTTCGACGCTCGAGCGTGAAAACACGGATCACAGTATTTTTGCAGGCTCACCAAACTTTTGGAACTCAGCATTCTCCGCTCGAGCGGGGAAACGGACGCTCGAGCGGATAGGCAATTTTGAATGCATTTTTTCATTTTGCTTCGGCCGCAAGCTGACCGGGCAGCTCGACCCCCGTCATAATCAGCGAAGTGGCAATCTTGAAAGCATTAAGATCACAAACTTCTCTGCAAGGCACAATTCGGGTTGGATTCGCATCTAACAACTCATATCCTCACTGAAATAAAAATGCGAATAAAATTACAACACAAAGGAGTTTTGTCAAACGGGATTGCCAAGAATAAAAACCTAACAATCTCCCTCTTTGGTAATGTCGTGACAAAATACACCTAACAAATAAAATTCTAAACACCCCAACCCATTACAGCCAACAAAAGCCAACTTCTTTCTCAAGGTCATGATCTGCAAAACAATTATTAGTGCCACAATCTCCAAAACAACTATTAGTCCCACAAGAGTAGAGGAAAAAAACAATAAACATATGACAAATAAATGCGATTTGGAGATTTTAAAAACATGTAGCTTGAATAGATGAAACCTAAGACACATGCACCCGACCGACCCATGGCATGAAAACTAGAAATCCTAAGACACATGCACCGGACAACATCACTCCCCCTTTTTGTCATGAATTGACAAAGGAAGCTCAATCAACTAAACCAAGATCAGAAACCACACAAGCAATGACATAATGATCAAAGTGTTCATGCTGACAAACTCTTGCAATGATAAACCAAACTCCCCCTCACTAAAAACAACCACAAACATTGAAAACAATGAACAGGAAGAAAATGACAAAAAAAATATGGTGGAGCAAGCAAGAAATCTCAGATTTGTACCTTAAAACACACAAGATTATCCAAGAAGCACAATTACTTGAAAACACAATGTGTACAGCCTCTAGAAAATTTCTCATAAAAGAAAGTGATGCATTATGTGAAAAGCATAGATTCCATGAGAAAAGTGTGTGTGACTCTTGGAGCTCGACAAACTCAAGATTCAAATCCTAGTAGTGATCTGATAGCTGGACCTTTGACAAGAGAATCTAAGTACAACTATGGAAAGTCAAACCACTAGGAATCAAGGGATATTTGGTGAGTAAAGGCGGAGGCTCACCCTTAATCAATGAATCCTTTATTTGTTCTTTTTTTTTTTTCACATCTTTTTCTTTTTTCTTTTGCACACCTTTTTTTTTTTTTTTTCTTTTGCACATTTTTTTTTCTTTGCACATCTTTTCTTTCTTTTGCACACTCATTGGCGGCTGACACGCTCAAGAGTATGGAAACCGAACCAGAAAAGCATGAATATAATAAGGATGGCCTGGTTGGTGACTCTGAGGTAGCCTTTTCCTCATGCCTGGACTACAAAGAATAGAGGGAAAAGCCGTGGAGATGCAAAAAGATGGAAGGTGGTTAAGAGACTCAACATCACCCATGATATGCTAGTATAGGTCAATTCCTCTAGAAAAGCAAAAGACACAATGCAAGAAGTCCATAGAGAAAAAATAATCACTAAGGCTGAAGACTCCGATATTTGCTAATCCAAGAGTGTGTACAGAATGAGACATACTATTCAAAAAAACACACTCTAAAATGAGTAATGACCACAGAAAGCACACATATATTAACATGTAATGAATATTCTCATCAATTCCAATATGCACCAAGGATCACTCAAAAATTTCAAGCTTGGAAAACCATACTAAGAAAACCTTTTTGGGATTGTTTTTTTTTTTAAAAAAAAATAAAATAAAGCAAGACAAAAAAATGAACAAGCACACATTTAATGACAAAAAAAAAAAAAACACACACACACAGAAACCCAAAAACTAAAACGGCAAAACAAATTAACATAAGTCAAGTTTTCTCACCCAAACTGCTTTAGTACGAACAAAATTGTGAGAATTGTGGTTCTTAGGTGGTGTCTTGACGTTGTGGTTCCCTTCCCTTTCAATGGGAACCCGTCTCGACTTGGTTTCCAGCATCCTATTTTTAGGTCTAGGCAAATACACTCTCCCATGCAACTTATAACAATAAGGGCCTATGAAGCACAGATACTTCAAAAAAGGTGACGTATCCGTATCGGATACTTATCGGATACCGATACTCCTCGGATACTCGCAGATACGTATCGGATATTTCTTAATTAATTTTTTATTAATTTTGAAGTATCTGTTGGCATATTATAATCACCGAAAGTCTTAGTATTTTATTAGCCGAAAGGCACTTGGGTCTGTAATCATTGTGATGCCCTCAGGGGTCATCTTGTAATTGTCTTGTTTGTAAACCCTAATCTTCATGTATAAATAAGGGGTGATATCTCATCATACCCTAAGCTGATTATTCAAAGCTTCATGGTATCAGAGCTGAACCTATAGGGTTTCGGCTCACCCTCGTTGGCAGACCTATTCACCAACAACACTCTAGGGTTCGAAGCTTACCTGGGTGGATCTGCCCTAGCTGTCTTCCTCAGTCGATCTCCTCATCTCCTCAGCTCTCTCTCTCTGTCGCCATCGTCGCCCATCATCGACCATCGCTAGCTCATCGTCACCGTCGCCAGCTCATCGTCACCATCGTCGGCCGTCAACTCTCTCTCTCTGTTCGTCCTCAGCTCGTCTTCCTCAGCCGTCTTCCTCGTCGACCTCCTCTGTCGATTGTCACTCGACCGACAGCACCGCAGCTCGGCGACCTCCTCCAGCCATTTCGTCGCTCGTCTTCTTCGTCGTCCTCAGCCTCTGATCACTGAGGTCTATACATATATATATATATATATAACTATATATATATATCCGGCTCTATTTATATATATATATATCAGGATATATAGTTATATATATATCTAAAGCCATGTATAAATAAATCAATTTAAAAAAAATAAATAAATAAAAAAAAATAAATAAAAAATAAAAAAATAAATAAATAAATAAAATAAAATAAAATGAAATAAAAAATATATATAGATATATATTTAAAAAAAAAAAAAAAACAACAAAAAAAAAAAACAAAAAAAAAAAAAAAATAAAAAAAATAAAATAAATAATGTCTTATTTTTTTGTTATGTCTTTATAGTGGTCATTGTGCCTGTTATCTCACTACCACCTTCCGGGTTTGTGATTTCTACTAGTTTGTTGTGGGTTTGGTAGTATTGTATCCATGACAGATTCCACTAGTGTGTCCTCTTCGTCTCAAACACCAAAGAGTGAGAGTCTCATTCTACCTACTACCATGACTGAGAATCCCAACCCTAGTCTGAAAATCACCACCTCTCTATTTAATGGTCAGAACTACCTAGCATGGTCTCAAAGTTTGACTTTGTTTTTGAAAAGCAGAGGAAAGATGGGGTATGTTGATGGCAGGATACAGGCACCTAGTACCACTGACTCAGGTTATGACCAATGGGAGATTACTAACTCTTTGATTATGAGTTGGCTTATCCATTCGATGGTTCCAGAACTTGGTGAGGGCTACTTATCTATGGAGACTGCCCAGGACATTTGGGAGGCTGTGGCTGTTACCTATTCCCGCAAAGGAAATTTTTCACAGGCCTTTGAGTTGCGTCGCTCTATTGAAAGCACACTTCAGGGGGAGCAGACTGTTCTTCAGTTCTTCACTTTCCTCACCAACGGCTGGAAACGCCTTGACCACCTGGAAGACTATAAGCCCGTTTGCCCTACTGATTCTGTCGGGTACAAGAAGTTCATTGCTCGGGAACGGGTCTTTAAATTTTTGGCCGGCCTAAATATGGAGTATGATCCAGTTAGGGGTCGAGTTCTGAGTATGGACACCCTTCCTTCACTACAGGAGGCATTTGCCTATGTACAAAATGAGGAAAGTCGTCGGCCAGCTATGATGTCCCCTGTCTCTACTGACCGTTCCGCATTACTGTCTACTCCTCGAGATGGCCTCAGCCTGCCTCCTCCGTCTGCTGCTAAGGAGTCTGTATTCTGTGATTATTGCAAGAAGCCACGGCATACTCGTGAGACATGTTGGAAGCTTCATGGGACTCCATCTGGGGGTCGAGGTGATCGGTCAGGTTCTCGAGGAGGTCGGTCAGGCCACTCTCGAGGACGTGGTTCCTATTCCCGGGCTCATCAGTCTAGTGCCGTGGATACCCTTGATTCTAATTCCACTTCTGTTACCCAAGCTTCTGATACTGAGCTGGAGGATGCTTTGCGCCAATTGTTGGACCGCCGATCTTCTACTGCTCTCAGTACCGCTTCCTCGTCCTTTGCCCGCTCAGGTAACTTAGCATCTGTTCCTTGTGCTTTCCTGTGTCATACATCTTTGCCTTGGATTATTGATTCTGGTGCCTCAGATCATATGTCTGGCTCCCCTGATCTTTTTTCTGCCTATAAGCCCTCTTCAGGTCAGGACAAAGTTAGGATTGCCGATGGAACTGTTTCTTCCATTTCTGGAAAAGGTTTAGTCCAAGTCACTCCCACCATGCATCTATCTTCTGTTCTCCATGTTCCCAAGTTTTCTGTTAATCTGTTATCCTTAAGTCGTCTTACCCAGGATTTGAATTGTTGTGTGACGTTTTTTCCTGATCATTGTCTTTTTCAGGACCTTGTCACGGGGAGGACGATTGGCAGTGGTAGTGCAGAAAATGGTCTCTACTTCCTAGATCAACCGGACAAACTTGCTTATTCTTCCACCGCGTCTTCTACTACCCCCGCTGATGTATGGTTGTGGCATCGGCGTCTTGGGCATCCCTCATTTCATTTACTTAAGCATTTATTTCCTTCTAGTTTCGCAAATCATCATGTGTCTGACTTTCTTTGTGAGTCTTGTCAACTTGGAAAACAACATAGAGCTTCTTTTGCTCCCAGTTTGAATAAAAGCTTAGTTCCTTTTTCATTAATACATTCTGATGTTTGGGGTCCCTCTCGTGTTCTGTCTGTGAAAGGTCATCGCTGGTTTGTTACATTTATTGATGATTTTTCTCGTGCTACTTGGGTGTATCTCATGAAAGATAAGAGTGAAGTTTTCTCTGTGTTTCGCACTTTTCATAAGATGATTTGTACTCAGTTTGGGGCCACTATCAAAATATTTCGTTCTGATAATGGCGGGGAATACATAGATTCTGGGTTAGGAAACTATTTCTCTACTCATGGCATTATCCATCAGACCTCTTGCACCAATACCCCTCAACAAAATGGGGTGGCCGAACGCAAGAATCGGCATCTTCTTGACATGGCTCGGTGCATGTGTTTTTTTATGAACGTGCCTCAACCCTATTGGGGCGACGCTGTTCTCACCGCTGCCCATCTTATTAATCGTCTCCCTACCCAGGTCTTGGACAAACAGGCTCCGCTTCACGTCCTCCTCGGTTCTCAGTCCTTGTTTTCTATTCCTCCCAAAATATTTGGTTGTGTCTGTTTTGTCCATAATCACTCTCCCTCTCGTGGTAAGTTGGACCCTCGCTCCCTCAAGTGTGTTTTCCTTGGTTATTCTCCTACTCAAAAGGGGTATAAATGTTACCACCCTTCCTACCGTAAGTGGTTTGTGTCCATGGATGTCACTTTCTTTGAATCCCAGTCCTATTTCTTGTCCTCTCCGGTGTCACCGTCCTCTTTTCCGGGGGAGCCTTGGTGTGAAGTGAGTCCTGTGTCTCCTATGGTAGAAGTGAGTCCTGTGCCTCCTATAGTAGAACCAGTTATTCTTGCACCCCCCTCTTCTACTGGAACTATAGAACCCACTGTCACCAAGAATAAGGATGGGCATGTTTATGTCCGGGACATCGACAGAAAACAAGTTAACTGGATACAAGGGACTGTTTCTGCTACTCCACTGCCATCTCCTGCTTCTGATGAGAGTCTAGGTAACTTTGAATCTCGTGAGTCCATTGATCTTGATGTTCCTATTGCCAAAAGGAAGGGTGTGAGATCTTGTACTCAACATCCTATCTCACAGTTTGTATCATACTCTCATTTGTCATCCTCATATAGAGCGTTTGTGTCCAATATTTCCTCTGTTAGCATTCCTAACCATTTTCAGGATGCTCTTGCTATCTCTGAGTGGAAACTAGCCATGATTGAGGAAATGAAAGCACTTAGAAAGAATGGCACTTGGGAATTGACTGAGTTACCTACGGGCAAACGACCTGTGGGCTGTAAATGGGTATATACTGTGAAACACAAAGCAGATGGGTCTATTGAGCGTTACAAGGCAAGACTTGTGGCAAAAGGGTTTACTCAGACATATGGCATTGATTATCAGGAGACCTTCGCACCCGTGGCTAAAATGAATTCAGTCAGAGTACTTCTCTCTCTCGCAGCTAATCTAGATTGGCCGCTTTATCAGTTTGATGTCAAGAATGCTTTTCTCCATGGTGACCTCGAAGAAGAAGTATATATGGACATTCCTCCGGGTTTTGAGGATCATCAAACAGAAGGGAAAGTATGCAAACTTCGGAAGGCATTATATGGTCTCAAACAATCTCCAAGGGCTTGGTTTGAAAGATTCACTCAGGCTATGTTTAAATATGGTTTCAAACAAAGTCAGGCAGATCACACATTGTTTGTGAAACATTCCTCATGCGGTAAGACTACAGCGCTTATTGTTTATGTAGATGACATAGTTCTTACAGGCAATGATAGTGATGAAATACCTCTGTTGAAGAAATACTTAGCCAAAGAATTTGAAATCAAAGACTTGGGAAGCTTGAAGTATTTTCTGGGAATTGAAGTTGCTCGCTCTAAGGATGGGATATTTATCTCACAGAGAAAATATGTGCTTGACCTGTTGAAGGAAACTGGGATGCTTGGCTGCAAGGCATGTGCCACCCCACTGGAACCCAATCAAAAATTGGGAGATGATGAAGGAGGAGAAGTTGTGGATAGGGGGAGCTATCAACGATTAGTGGGTAAGCTCATTTACCTATCTCACTCCCGTCCTGATATTGCTGTTGCTGTCAGTGTAGTTAGTCA
The DNA here is from genome assembly GCF_055761805.1 of Camellia sinensis. NCBI lineage: Eukaryota > Viridiplantae > Streptophyta > Magnoliopsida > Ericales > Theaceae > Camellia > Camellia sinensis. The sequence goes on from NC_138965.1 coordinate 209,930,466, forward strand.
GTTTATGCATGCTCCTCATCAGATTCACTTTGAGGCTGTCATGAGAATCTTGAGGTATCTGAAGTCTGCTCCTGGTAAGGGTCTGTATTTTTCAAAGTATGACCATCTTCGTGTAGAAGCCTATACAGATGCTGACTGGGCCGGGTCAGTAACTGATAGGAGATCAACGTCAGGGTATTGCACATTTGTCGGCGGCAACCTAGTTACTTGGAGGAGTAAGAAACAAAATGTGGTTGCCAGGTCAAGTGCAGAAGCTGAGTTTAGAGCTATGGCACAAGGTGTGTGTGAACTTTTATGGATCAAATTATTGTTGAGTGATCTAGGTATTGCTCAGACGGACTCCATGCGGTTATATTGTGATAATAAGGCCGCCATCAACATTGCTCACAATCCAGTTCAACATGACAGGACAAAACATGTTGAGATTGATCGCCACTTCATTAAGGAAAAACTCACTAGTGGTACCATTTGTACTCCTTTTGTTCAGTCTGGTGAACAACTTGCTGACATTCTCACCAAGGGAATTGGGAATAAACCGTTTCATGACATATTAGGCAAGCTGGGCATGAGAGATATCTTCGCACCAGCTTGAGGGGGAGTGTTGGCATATTATAATCACCGAAAGTCTTAGTATTTTATTAGCCGAAAGGCACTTGGGTCTGTAATCATTGTGATGCCCTCAGGGGTCATCTTGTAATTGTCTTGTTTGTAAACCCTAATCTTCATGTATAAATAAGGGGTGATATCTCATCATACCCTAAGCTGATTATTCAAAGCTTCAGTATCGGATACTTAATTTTGAAGTATCGGATTCTCGAAGTTACATATTACTTATAATATTTTGTTTGGTTCTTTCATAAGAGGAATATAGTGAGAGTTAAAGTAATAGAATTTGTCAAATTGATGTATCCTTGTTGTTTCTCTCGCTTTCTCACTCTCTCACGTTTCTTCTCTCTGCTCTCATTCTTTTTTTGGTGTTGGCATGTAAGGATGATATTTAATTTACATTTGCATTTGCATTTGCATTTGCTTTTAGTTTTGGATGTTTTATGAATGTTTGAGCACTTTTAGGTTAATAGGAATCCCTCTTTTTATTTATTAATTTACTTTAAGTTTTATTTTCATGCATATTACATTATTAAAATTATAAAAAAAAAAAAAATTTATGAATGTATCCCCGCTGTATCCGTATCATACTTTTTCAAATTTTGACATATCGCCATATCCACATCCCCATATCACCATATTCGTATCCGTGCTTCCTAGGCTATCATTGATGACTTAAAAAAGTATATTTGCTGAAATTTTTATTTAAGAATGGTTTTTTGGCTTTGGCTTTGGCTTTGGCTTTGGCTTTAGCTTTAGCTAAGATCTTATGATATTCACTGATGAAGGGGAACAAGTTGAAGCTATTGATCTTGAAGGCTCTTAGTTTTGTAGGAATCTTTCTTCTTTATCAAGTTGTCTTTTACTTTAAGTTTTATTTTTATGCATGTTGCATTATTAAAAATTGTTAAAATAATATTTTTTACGAACGTATCCCCGCCGTACCCGTATCCTAGTTTTTCAAATCTTGTCGTATCGCCGTATCGTATCGTATCCGTATCCGTATCCGTATCCCGTATCCGTATCCGTGCTTCCTTGATAAGGGCGAATATGACCATGCATACCACAATCATGACAAATAAAAACAGGATGTCTAGGGTGTACCTTCTTTTCCTTTACCTTACCAACTCTAGGAAGTTTAAGAAGTCCATCCTTATGTTGAATTTTTTGTTCTCCCTTTCCTTGAGTTCTTGTATCATGAGATGTGAAAGCACTCTGTTTTTGCTCTTTCTTACCACCAAAGCCAATGCCACTCTTGTCAGAACAAATTTGTTGAGACCCAATGATATTGTCCAACGTCTTTGATCTTCTGTTCCAAAGACCAATGGTAGCCATAGCACACTTGAGTTCTTCCTCTTTCTTGATCATTAGTTCTTCCAAAGCACCTGGAGACATCTCAAGAGTTTCAATTTTTTCTTCATATGTTGCATAGATTTGCTGTAGCTCATTCCTCTCTGTCTCACAAGTCAAGAGTTTTGCACAAAGAGCTTGTCGATCATTAGTTATCTTGATGGCATCAATCCTAGCCTCGGAAATCTCCTACTTTAGTTTGACATTCTCACTTTCACATGCTTTGAGTTTCATAGTGAGTTTGTCATTCAATTTAGATAACATAAGAGACTCTTTATACAACTTTTTATAAGCTTGCTCAAGCTCTTCATCATCACTTCCCGAGGATTCATTATCAGTGGCATGCTCAACCGACCTCTTTGGATACTCTGTTCGTCCTTTAGTTTCGGAAGCCGCCATGAAAGCAAGGAATTGTTTGTGTCCCTCTTCGCTTTGATCTTCGTTGTCACTTTCATCTTCATCAGATTCTGATTCATCATCCCAAGTGATGGCGAGGGCTTTCTTCTTCTTCAAACGAGTGGGACATTCTGAAGCAAAGTGGCCAAATCCTTGGCATTCATAGCATTGGACTCTTTCAGAGTTCCCTTGTATCTTTCCTTTCTCTTTCTTGGCTATAGAATTAATTTTGAGTTTATCTTTGTCTTTAGATTTATGAGTATGAGTAGATTCCAAAATATTAGAATTCTTTTTCAAAAAAGATTTTTTAAATTGTTTTACAAAAGCATCCGTAATCTTGGAATCTATCCCACAATCCTCATCAGAATCCTCTCAAACTCTATGAGCACTACTAAAAGCAATATCTTTTTGTTTCTTTTTGAAATTCCTACGTGTCTCATAAGTTTGGAGATTTCCAACCAAGTGATCCAGCTTGAGGTTGTCAACATCTTGAGCCTCCTCAATAGCCGTAACTTTTGGTTGGAACCGATCGGGCAAGGATCTCAAAATTTTTCCACAACTTTGGATTTTGGTATTTTTTCACCTAAATTGAAGCTGGAATTTACAATGTCACTCAACTTCGCATAAAATTCATCAAAGGCCTCATTATCTTTCATTGAAAGGTTTTTGAAACTAGACGTGAGCCTTTGAAGTTTTGAGCGTTTAATAGAAGGAGTGCCCTCATGAATAGTTTGTAAGATATCCCAAGCCTCTTTTGTGACTTCACAATTGCAAATATGACTAAACTCTTCAGGTGTGACAGCGTAAAAGAGAGAATTGATAGCTATACTATTCCAATTACTATTTTGGTAATCAATTGTGTCCCACTTACCAATTGGTTTGGGGAAAGTTATTCCATCAACGATAATTGTGGGTTCGATCCACCCATTCATGACAGACTGCCAAACTTTTTCATCTATTGATTTCAAACGATCTTATCCGAGCTTTCCAAAAAGAATAATTGGATCCGTCAAGTAGGGGTGGTTGAACCATAGAATTTTCCTCACGTATTGAATCCATTATCACAAATCAAACAAGATCTCATTCTAAAAGAATATTTTTTTAAAAAAATAGAACGACCTGTTCTGATACCAATTGAAAAATCTAGAAATCCCCTAGATGTTGATTTGTGATTATGTATCAATTTTAAGCAGTATATAACAATCCCAATCAAACAATCAAGACAAAACGACACAACAATTTTACGTGGAAAAACCACAATTGGACACCTCCAATTGTGATAAAAAAACCACGGGCAACAGCCACAAAACAACCCATTAAGAAGATAGAAAGGAATTACATAGGTATACTCTCAATTACCTAGCGAATGCACGCTCGAATTGAACCAACCTCTATGTGCCTCTTCCAACCCCGTCTTCACCTCAGAATTGTCTTGATGATGAGCCACTCTGGAATCCACCAAAGCTTCAGGCTCGAATTCTTCAGAATCCACCGAAAAACAACTCTCTCTTTTGTGTAGAACAAACAAATAATCCTTTGATGTATACTCTTTAAACCATGAGTTGAATACTCAATGAAAACATCAAAGAAAACTAGCAAAATATCCCCAGATATAAACCTTAGAACCCAAAAAGAAAATCTGGAGGAGTAATCCTAGATTTGGAGCAACTTGCGAATTCATAGAATCTGAAATCGCGAGGTCCGCTCAAGCGTGGGAATTGACGCTCGAGCAGGGACTCTATATGACGTGTTCCGCACTAGGGTGTACGCTCGAGCGGGGACACTATATGACGTGTTCCAAACCAGGATGTACGCTTGAGCGTGAAAACACGGATCACAGTATTTTTGCAGACTCACCAAACTTCTGGAACTCAGCATTCTCCGCTCGAGCGGGGAAACGGACGCTCGAGCGGACAGGCAATTTTGAATGCATTTTTGCATTTTGCTTCGGGTTGGATTCGCATCTAACAATTCATATTCTCACTGAAATAAAAATGCGAATAAAATTAGAACACAAAGGAGTTTTGTCAAATGGGATTGTCAAGAATAAAAACCTAACACTTTCCTATCATGAACACTTTGTGGAAAGTATTTATTGTAGAAAAGTTCCAAAAATCGTGCCCAGCCTATATTTTTATTATCCTCACGAATTAACATCCACCACCTCCTTGCTTTGTCTTCTAATGTGAAGGTAGCTAGCATTACTTTCTGTGTTTCTAAACAAGGAAACACTTCAAACAACTTTTTTATGCCAAGGACCCATGCTTCAGCCTTCAACGGATCCAATCTCCCATTAAACTGTGGTAGTTTCATTTTTTTTGAATTCTTTGGTGAGAGCTATTGTCCGGTCATCGTTTTGCAAATCTGGTACAGATGGTGTTGGAGGTGGAGGGTGTGGCTGTTGTCATTGTTGTTGTTGTCTCAATGTTTCTGCCATTTCTTGAATCAATCTTTCCATCCTATCCATTCTGGCAGTAGAGGACTCTTCTAATTTATTACCTCTTGTTCTCACCATTATTTGATTAAACTTGCATTATTCTTCATACAAAAACGTTCACAAGTACGCATATACAAAGAAGCATATGTATTCAAATAATTCGCAATGCAAGTAAATCACCAATCATATAGCACATAGTCATTTATTTATCACATGAATGCATCCTAGATCTTTTCTAGATGCTTATTGCTCATTTGGACAAGTGTGTGAGTTATTAACTCGTGCTCTGATACCACTCTGTCATGACCCGAACCCGCCCCTATGGCTTAAGGTCATAACTGGCCAGTAATCAAGGGATTACCTACGGCCTCAAACCTGATCAAACATATTTTCAATAGAATAAGGGGCCAAAACAGAAGCAGACTTAAAAATTTTGTCCAATGAGCTATGCTTACATGGTAAAGCAAAACACTCCATTAACAATCCATGATAACTCACACATGTAGGCGAAAATAACATCTTATGTGTCCAGGAACTTTCAAACATGTAGTCAGCCAAACAAAAAGCTTATATACATGATGATAAACATCTTCACTAAGGTAACAAAATAGCGAACAAAAGAACAAAAGAAAACAAGGTCTCATGCATGAGACGTTCGAGCTGACTCCACGACTTAACTTCCTCTCATATCTTTTACTGAGGCTGGGTTTGGACATCTTTTTGCTCACTTACACACATGTAAATGAGAGTGAGCGATACCCAGTGAATAATATCAAAATAAAGAAGTTACATAAATGAAATTTGTAACAAACATATCAAACGGCCATAAGCCCAATTATGTTTCTATCTAATACATCGAAAGGCCTCGGGCCTAAACATATCAAACGGCCTCAGGCCCAATTCGTTCGTGTCAAACGGCCTTCGACCCAATCATTCATGTCAAACGGCCTTTGGCCCAATTATAATATTCAAACGGCCTTTGGCCCAATCATAATAATCAGACGGCCTTAGGCCCAATTCATTTCCATATTCGTATCTATGTGTGTCTCGTACCCTTGATCATGATCATATTTGTATTTATATTCAATTAGTCTTATGCAAAAGACCGTCATTGGAAATATTCATCCATAATTCAACTTACAAATCCATAAGGCTCATACAGAAGTAACGTTTGTAAAATACCGTACTCGAACATATCTTTACTAAGATATTTACTCACAGTGATCTGCTGGATGATTTGTCCTTGTGCTTGACCTTACACATTTCATAAACATAATGGGTCACAAGCGATTCAATCCATTCTTAATTTATACATCCCTCTTAGGTTTCTTTTTTATCCTTTTAACTCATTTATAATGTTCAATGCATGCCTAAGAGTGCTTAGAAATGAAAGAGAACGGAAAACAAATCACAAAACCATTTTTCAAAATTTCTGAAATAGGATTCTCCGCTCGAGCGGACCCCTTTTGTCTGCAAAAGTACTGGTTGCCCTTTTTTTGAGCTCAAGCGTGACTTTGGCCGCTCGAGCTAAGAGTCAAAACATGTGTCTGGGCGCTCGAGCTCAACTCATCATGCTCGAGCGAACATTAATGTCTGCAAAACTTCTGGGAGGTAACATTTCACGCTCAAGCGGCACTTTCCCTTCTTGAGTGGACATGCCGAGTTCTGGAACTTCCAAAACTACATTTGAAGCTCAAACTCAGTATTCAAAGGCCTAAAGTTCGAATTTTTGGTACAAAACATGGACAATCATTACATGACATGGAAACACTTTTAGTTCGGAACCAATTACTCAAAATCATGGGCTAATGTCCAAAATCAAGTTCAAATCATTCAATTCCATGTTCATAACTTTGAGACTCATGCATGTATGATCTTACATGGGTTCATCATCTTCAAAACATGTAGTTGAGTCTCATAACCTCATTATTCATGGATGCATGTCTTAAATGACTTCCAATTCAACTTATTTAACATGTCTTATACACAAACATGAAGACTCATAGCAAATTGTTACATGCATGCACATATTAATCTAAATTTCATTATGATCAACATGCTTCACATTCAAATATGCAAATTTATGGCTAACTCTCATATGCATGTACTAGATATCTTCAAATTCATTATCATCAACTCAATTCTTGTTCTTCAATACATATCTTGTTTGAATTCACTCAATTGCAAAACTAAAACTTATGAGTTGAGCTCAATTACTCACTTAGGAGTCCAAATCTTCCAAATTCTAGTTAGCTCTTGAGCCTAGCCTTCTAAATCTTCGAGGTTTGAGATAATTCTACAATTTTTCCTCTTCCTCTCTCTCTAGAACCGGCCCTCTCTCTCTCTAGAGTCTGATTTCAGCCAAGATGAGTTCAAAAGAAAGAATTTGAGTGTATATAGGCCTATTTATAGGCTTGGCTAATCAAATTGATTAAGGTTACGTAATGATGCTCTAATTTAATCATGCTGAATCTAATTATTTTGATCTGAATGAATTTTCAATTAAATTTCACCGTAGGCTCTAAAAATTACGCTAATCACAATGGCGTAGTCAATTTCGGTTTCTGTGGCCGATAAGGCCTTCAATTTTCAGTTCACAACAATAAGTTGAACAGATTTTCTTACGGTGAATAGATATAAGGCCAAATTCACATATAATTATGCAATTAACACCCAAATTCAAATTATTCACATAATCACAATATGATCACAATTAATTAACTTAACACAAGACAGGGTTATCACACGTCTTCTCCCTTTCCTTCTCCTTCTCCACATCTTTGGACAGGTTTGTCATCTTCGGCGTGCTCTGTATAGTTTGAAACAATCTCTTCGTGCTAGGTATGATCGCTTTCAAATTACTGTTACTGAGCTTGGGTTTCATCCTTCTGCTTCTGACTCTGCTTTGTTTCTAAGACATACCTCGGCTGGTTTTGTTGCTCCCCTACTCTATGTGGATGATATGATCATCACTGACTCTGACTTTTCTGCCGTCTCTAAAGTCAAGCAACATCTCTTCCGCACCTTCGAAATGAAGGATCTGGGTCCATTGCAGTATTTTCTTGGTATTGAGGTTGCCTCTTCTCTAAAGGGCTATTTTTTGTCTTAGGCCAAGTATGCTAATGACGTTATTCACCGTTCCGGTCTTACTAATACTAAGGTTTCTGATACACCTATTGAGCTTAATGTAAAGCTCAACTCCGCTGATGGTGTCCTTTTGGATGATCCCACTCTCTATTGCGAGTTTGTGGGTTATTTAGTTTATTTGACTGTTACTTGCCCTGATCTGGCTTATGCTATTCATGTGGTTAGTCAGTTCGTTTCTGCTCCTCGCTTTACCCATTAGGTTGTTTTGGTTCGCATTCTTCGTTATCTCCGGGGTATCATCTTTCAGGGCTTACTGTTGTCCTCTACTTCCTCTTTAGACTTGATGGCCTATGCTGATTCTGATTGGGCTGTTGATGTTAATGATCGCAAGTCCACCTTTGGTTTCTGTATGTTTCTTGGTGATTCCTCGATCTCTTGGAAAAGCAAGAAACAAACTGTTGTTGCTTGCTCTACTGCCGAAGCTGAATACTGTTGGAATATGGAATGTTGGAATATGGAATATTGTATATTTAATTTAGGAATTTAATTTTAAGGTTTGATTGTGTAATTATTTAATTCCTTTTTCCATATATCTTATATTGAATATATATAGACATGGTTTCACCCAAATTAGGGTATGCCAATATTTTATATTCCAACATCAAAAAGCAACTCATCAGATTTAGCCAAAAGTTTCAAATTCGGATCCATAGGAGTAGAAGCAGGCTTGCACTTCATCATACCGGTGTCTTGAAGAAGATCCAAAGTATACTTCTGTTGGGACAATGATATCCCACTGCGAGAACGAGTTACTTCAATCCCCAAGAAATATTTGAGAGGATCCAAGTCCTTGATATCAAAAACTCGACTAAGCTCTTGTTTTAACTTAGCAATACCAATGGTGTCATCTCCTGTAAGGATGATATCATCCATATAGACCAACAAAATAATACATCGACCAGTCGACTGACGACGAATGAAGCATGTATGGTCGGAGTGACACTAAGTAAAATCCATGGATAGGATAACAGAGTTGAAACGATGGAACCATGCACGAGGAGATTGCTTCAAGCCATAAAGAGACTTACGCAGACGACAGACCTACCAGCATACTCATCCTCAGCCCGAAACTCGGGTGAAGGATCCATGTAGATTGTTTCAAGTAAGTCCCCATGGAGAAAAGTATTCTTGACATCAAGTTGATGAAGGTGCCAAGAAGAAGAGGCAGCTAAGAAAATAAGTAAACGAACAATAGTCAATTTAGCAATCGGGGCAAACGTAGCCCCAAAGTCCTTGCCAAAAACCTATGTAAAGCCCTTTGTAACAAGACGAGCCTTACAGCGGTCCACTGTACCATCAGCCAAGTATTTGACAGTAAAAATCCACTTGCACCCAACAGTCGTCTTACTAGAAGGTAAAGAGACAAGATCCCAAATGTGATTATGCTCCAAAATAGCTATTTCAGTTTGTAGAGCAGCAACCCATTGGGGATTCTGGACAGTCTCAGATATAGACTGCGGGATAGAAACCGACTCAAGTTGGTCAAGAAAAGACCGATGAGAAGCTGAAGGACATCATAACATAAAAATTAGGAAATAAGGTGATTAGTACTACTAAACCAACCAAACCGATTAGGGGGACGATGTTCACGGGTTGGATACCGGGAAGGAGCTGGGGAGGGAGTAGTAGAGGGTGTACCTTGGCCTGAGGACGAAGAAGATGCTGGAGGGGGCGGAGCACGAGGGCAACGAGAGTATGTCTGTAATGGTGGAGGACTAGCAGGTGCAGATACAGATGATGAGGAGAAGGACCCTAGATATCAGAGTGAATAAGGTCAAACATACAAGAGGCATGATACATGCGAGGAATATAAGAAGTATTAGTATGTTTAGACAGTTCACAAATAACACAATGAAGCTGATGATCTTTGCAAGCTTTATTAAGTGACGGAAAAAGTAACATAAATAATTAAAGTTTGCATGTCCTAAACGAGCATGCCACAAGGTTAAAGTTTGAAAAAGAAAACACATAGGAAGACGACTCAGGTAACACAGCTGCTTACAAGCTAGAAGTGGTAGGATGAGAAGGTGGTGGGTCCTCGAAGTAGTATAGCCCGTTGCGTTCAAACCCCTGGCCAAAAATCTTTTTCGAAGTCAAGTCCTATAATAAATAATGAGTGGGTAAGAAAATAACTGCACAATGAAGGTTTTTAGCAGGGCGACTCACAGAGAGAAGATTATAAGCAAAATGGGGCACATGCAAGACAAAAGTGTAATATCAGACGACAATGACACATCACTCTTACGTTGGACATGTGAAATAGACCCATCAGCAAGACATACAGTCTGAGCAGTAGTAGAGACAGGAGAGGATAAACAAGAAAACTCACTAGTCATATGATCATTGGCCCTAGAATCTAATACCCAAGTAGGTGCAGTGCGAACATGAAAGGCTGTAGAAGTACCTGTAGTGAGTGTAGTAGTGGAAGGAACATTTAGAGACATGGCAGTGAATGAACCAAGTTGCTCTTGAAGGCGACCAATCTGAGATTGAAGCTGATGAAGATCAATAGAATGAGTCGGCTAAGGAGTAGTAGAGGTGTCTACAATAACAGCAATATGGGGAGAATCTAAAGGGCGTGTCCTTGCAAAGCGTTGCTTCAACTCGGGATGAAGCTTGAAGCACCGTGCTTGGACATGACCAGCTGCACCACAATGGTGACAAATAACCTTGCTACTAGAAGCATGAGAACTAAACTTGGCAACAAGAGCCATTTGATTTAAAACGGAAGATGAGGCAGGAACAGAGGAAGGAAGCGGAGCCACCGGTTAAATCAATCGATGACGACACTCCTCACTGTTAATAGTAGTAAAAACCTCATATAAGGATGACATAGGTGATGCGTTCAAAATCTGAATACGAAGAGACTCGAATTCAGGTTTTAAACCCATTAGAAATTGATAAGTGTGCTGGCGAGCAAGACAAGCAGACACAATAGAAGCGGCAACAGCTAGAAAATCGCTCAATGGCTTATACTGTGCTAACTCCTCCTAGCGAGACTGAAGATACCCAAAAAATTCAGCAACGGTAAAACCCAAAGCTTCCTGAGAGGCATGAGAAATATCTTAATAGAGCTCGAAAATCCTAGCATCATTGTGGGCATGTGCGTACATTTGGGTAAGAGCACTCCACAACTGAGGAATTGTATCACAGTACATAAACATGTTGTAGATACGTTCTTCCATAGAGTTGAACATCCAACTAAGTAAGGTGCAATTGTCAATATCCCATTGAACCCGCTTAGGATCATCAGCGGAAGATTATATCTCGGATTCCAAAAGCCATCCAGATTTGCCTTTACCCCCAAGGTAGAGACGTATAGACCGACTCCAAGCCGCAAAGTTGCGACCAGTGAGCAACACACTAGTAATTCGATGAACCGGAACATGGGAGGCCAAGGAAACATTTGAACAAGGCATAATACTTTGAGTTTGTGTAACAAAGTAAGACATGCTGAAACACCACGAAGCCAAAGTAACGGCGTGACACAAAAGAGATGCTACCGAACACACCAGTAGCCCAACACAACAGAAAATCAAACTAGAAAGTGCTTACCATATCAGCATATGAACCCTAGAAGGGTAAAGAGAGAAGAACAACACCCCGGAGGGGAAGCCGCACTAGACCCAAGGCAGGGAGGGCCTAGTCAGCACCTAAGGAAGCTAAGACAGTGAGGAAAAGGGACTGCCGAGGGGCTAAGAAGGAAGAGAAAAACTTTCGGCTAGGTGGAGGGAAGAAGAAAGGCTATCGGGTGGCTGGGTAGGTAATTTAGGGCTACCGGCAATAGAAGACAAGGGTGGTGGGTGGCTAGGGTTTGGCTCTGATACCAAGAAGAGAGTTATAAAATATTGGAATACCCTAATTTGGGTGAGACCATGTCTATATATATTCAATATAAGATACATGGAAAAATGAATTAAATAATTACACAATCAAACCTTAAAATTAAATTCCTAAATTAAATATATAATATTCCATATTCCATATTCCAACACTCCCCCTCAAGTTGGATCAAAGATGTCAACCAACCCCAGCTTGCCAATGGAAGATCGAAGTAGGGATAGTCCTACAGATTTGGTGAAAATGTTGGCAGTCTGATCAGAAGATGTAACAAATGAAGGACATACAATGCCAGCTCGAACCTTTTCCTGGATAAAATGAATATCAACCTCAATATGCTCATGAAGCACAGAGCTAGAGGCAAGTAAGATGGCAAACTTATTGTCACAAAATAGCTTGGAGGAATTATTCTCCTTAAAGCCTAACTCAGTAAGAATGGACCGAAGCCATAGTAACTCACATGTCTCATGAGCCATGGCGCGGTATTCAGCTTCAGCAGATGATCGAGAAACAACAGCCTATTTTTTGCTTTTCCATGACAGAAGATGAGTACCAAGGAAGGTGCATACCCCAGAAGTGGAACGTTTATCAGTCAATGAACCAGCATAGTCTGCATCAGTAAAACAGGACAATCCTGTCTGAAGCCCACCATTGAAGAATATACCCAAACTTGGACGTGACTTGAGATATCTCAAGATGTGGTGAATAACATCAAGGTGAGCAGTACAAGGTGAATGCATAAATTGACTAACCACACTTACAGCAAATGTCAAATCTGGTCGTGTATTAGTCAAATAGATCAAACGTCCTACCAATCTCTGGTAGCGAGTTGAATACCAAGTTGAAAAGCCTAACCCACACTTCTCCTTAAAACCCAGGTATCGGAGCTTGATTGGGCCTGTGATTAGTGGGCTATTTGTCCAGCTAGTGCGTGTTGTGGTCCAGGAGGGTGTGTTGGAATGCGTCCCACATCGCTTGGAGTTGCCCCATCTGTGCTAGCTATAAGGCTCTAATTTCCCTCTCTCTAATATCTGGGTTTTAAGGAGAAGTGTGGATTGGGCTTTTCAACTAGTACCGTGCTATGGGTCATGCTACTGCTAAGCTTGTTTGGCTTCGTTGTCTTCTCTCTAATTTGGGTGTACCTCAGTCTTCTTTGACCTGTCTCTATTGTGACAACCGCAGTGCTATTTAGATTGCCCACAATACTGTCTTCTGGATGAAACACATTGAGATTGATTGTCACTTTGTCCGACAACATCTGCAGTCTGGCTCTATCTCGCTTCCTTTCCTCTCCTCGGCTTTGAAACATGCGGATTTCTTCACCAAGACTCACACTACCGCTCGGTTTCAATTTCTTCTTAGCAAACTCTCAGTGTTTTCTTCTAAAACATCTTGAGTTTGAGCAAGGGTGTGAGAATATATTGTATATATGACATGATTGTGTATATTAGGAATCAGGCACTAGGAAGGATTGTGGTGTAAATAGGAATCTTTGTATTTCTTTTTTCAGTCATAGATTTAGTAATGTTTTGAAAAGTTGGTAAAAAGCTGGTTTTTTGGCTTTTTGGTGGCTTTTTTGTATGGAAAAGCTAAAAAGCTAAAAAGCTAAAAAGCTTGCCTTTTTAGCAAGTTCCCAAGGGGCTATATTAACTGATAAACTCTTTGTAAACAAACACAAGTTGAATAAACAAAAACTTACAATTACTATATTTTGCTAGAGTGATTTTTCACCAAATATGGTCAATATTTTCAAAATATACAATCAAACAAACATATAGTTGTTCAGTGTAGGTTCTTTTGCAATGAAGATCAATTTGTTCATATTAAATGGGCTTGATTATATACAGGAGCTTATTCATTACATCACACATGCTTTGACATACACCAATTCCATCTTTTGTGTGTAACATGAAGCTTTAATTTTTAAACTAATTCTTTTCAGGGTGCATCTGAAGGTTGGAAGTGGAGCAGCTAGCACCAAAAGACGCAGAAGTACTGGACAGGTGATGGAAGCCATCATTATTATTAGTGAGCTGTCAAAGCCAACCACTTCTTCCTGCTTCAGGGCGTGTGACGCGAAAACAGAGGTTGAGATTGTGTTATCAATATATTGCTGGATCTAATTTATTTCTCATTCTGTTTCATAGGGAAGAATGCCCAGTTTGTTGCAACATTTATGTGATAGTGTATGTTAACTATATTGAGAAATGTTGTGCTAATGGTTTATGATTATAACTACCAATTGATACTGCTATATGACAGCATTTATTCACTGAGATGGGGAGGCAAAGCTAGTTTTCCAACTATGCATCATCGTCATTGTTAGAATAGTCGTATGTTACTTCCATACTAAGTTGAGTTGAGGGTACTGTGGTCATATTGTAAGGTCAATGTTTTCATATAAATATATGTTGCTGGTGTAGGGTTTATTAACAACTCTAAATCAATTAGTCTAAAAATCTTTTCTCTTCACTCCTCTCTTCTCTCTTCCTCTCTAATCCTAACCCTAGTTTTCACCCATTTTGCATTCTATCCGTGAAATTTCTGTGCACCTCAATGCGTAGCTGTCTTTACATCTATCTAGGGTAAATGTTTGAATACTTGCACAATTAGAGATGTGTACAGCCTTGATGAAGTAGGATTTTAAACTTAAGGGAATATTGTTTGTCATTTTATTCTTTATTGAATCAGTTGAATGATGCTTCTGAAAGTTCCTTAGGTCCAAACCGTCTATAAAAACCTGCAATAATGAATAAAATAATGAAAGTTTATCCATATGTTACCTTTAGGTAGGTGTACCTTTAGGTCTATACTGAGAAGGTTGTTTGGTATTAAAGTCGAAACATGATAAGGTGAGTGGCCTTGTGGCATGGTTGGGAACCTCCTCTGTTTATTTGTGACTTAAAACTTACACCAACAGTAGGAGATTCTATCTTCTTAAAAAAGAATAAATAAAAAAAGTGAGGAAGTGTGAAGTGTTCATACTGCCTTTGAAATAACTATGATGATCACTTGTTGCGTCGCTTGGTTTGCCTGAACATGTTTTTCTCACTAAAAGAGAAGGAAAAGGGGAAATAAAAGAAATACCAATATCATTTGCGGTTTTACATGCTTATATATATATTTTTTTCAATCCAATTAAATTATGTCTTGCTTTGGTTTATAATGCTACATTTAGATGATCTAAAACTCCTACTTCCAGGTTTTATATTTCAAGGACTTCTCACCTTCTTCAATTTCCCAATCATCTCTGAATGGATTAACAAGCATCGACTGGAAAAGTTACGGATTGATTTTGAGGAGTATTGCAGATCACGATGGCTATGCATTGCTGGAATGGGAGAACTTGCCACCATATGCCCATATTGATATTGTCCTCCACAGTTATCATAAGCAATATCCATCATTGTCTTTTAGGACCAAATTTATTTTTTATTTTTTAAATCTTGCATCAGATTTTCCTTATATGCTTACATCCTTGTGGTTATAGTTCCTTGTCTTTCATTTTGTGGTACACATATTGTCTATCTCTTAACTTACTATCAAGGTCATGAAGCCAGAAGGCATGCAAAAGACTCATCTTGATCGAACTCTAATCCGAAAAGCAGTTAAACTTGCATTGAATGATTTGAAGGAGAAAAACACAGGAGCTCTTCTCAGCGCAAATGCTCTCAAGGTCTCTCTCTGATAGATGTTTTACTTGTCACAGAAAACTGAAACATTTTCTTTTAGTGGCTTAAATTGTGAAAAGTTTTGGTAGGTTCTACTAAACAAGGGTTTCCAAAACATCATGTCATTATTAGTCATTATGGCATAAGTAGTTTTTTTTTTTTTTTTTTTTTTTTGGGGGGGGGGGGGGGGTGAATTGCATTTAAGCGGAACAACTCAAATAATTGCACTTTCATAGAGGTTCTAGTCAAAGCAAGTGAGAGCTGTTGTGTCCCATGCCACAACTTTCACTTGCACCAAACATAGGCGGGAGAGTTGTGTCCCCCCATGCCACAACTTTCCCCTGCACTGGACATAGGCTCATTTGCATCTCCATGAAAGTGCACTTATTTTAAGTTCCCATTTAAATGCACTTTTCACTTTTCTTTTGTTCTTGCCCTCATTGATAATGGGATTTTTGAATCTTGGAATCCTTCCACAATATCCTAAGTTACCATTAGGCTGAGGACACCAGTTATTTGTATATATGGTAAGCAGAGTACACTCTGTCATTAAAAATGGATTGATCTTTTAAGTTTTTTCATACCTGTAATCACGTTGAAATTTTCTGTCCTGATCTCAGATTTGCAGTTATGCCCCAGATCTTGCAAGAACAATTGGTGGCTTGATCCTGTCTTCCAATGACTTAGACTTCCAAGGAGAATGCCTTTCTCTTCTTGGGTTGCAGTGCCAAGAAATTAAAGGAGAAACAATTGAAGACTGCATTAAGAGAAAGATAATTTCAGCCATAGAGATGAATGATAGAAAGCCTCAAAGAAACCGAGAAGCTGCACCTTTTCTTTTTGAAGATGACCACTTCCAAGAACCAGCCGTCCTAGACGAGGAATATGAAGAAGATGAGCAAACTTTTAGCTCTTTCAACCTATAGAACAATCTATGCATCATGCCATCTATCAATCTAGGATCTGTCTGATTATTAGTGTATGCAATTTTAAACTAAAGGATTGAATTACATTTCAAAGCCAAGAGTAAGAAATTACACACAAAAAAAGAGTTATTTTATTTTTATTTTTTGCATTATAGTTCCAACCCAAAGTTACACATTCCTTTGCCGGTAATTACTTATACTGAAAGCATCAAATACATTGAGAATTTAGATGTATTTTGTGAGGTCACACACAAAAAAGAAGAGGCTAAGCAGCCTAAAAAAAGTATTAAAGTACAATAGGATAGATCACACCAACTTCGAAGCACTCTTCGAGACTCTGCTTTTCTGCTTTTAAGCAGCAGAAGGTGCCGGGATGTAGGAAATTTCAGGCTCGGGCATGGAAGCCATAATTGAGGGCATTAAGAAGGTCTCTCCCTCTGGGGAAGGGTCTTCGGCCTTGAAATCAAGCGATTCATCATTATAAACATCCCACCATTTTGCAACCAACATCTTGATGTCCTCTCTGTCCATGTTAACTTCTTTTCCAGTGTACCTCCATGGCTTTGATCCCTATTCTCACAAATAACATGAGTTTATGAATTTATGAGTTTTTTTTTTTTTTTGTTGATCAGTAGGAGATTATATACAAATATTTTAAGGACTAAATCAAGTATGAACTCAGTTCATAGCGATATATGGGCATGTATCCAACCCAGAGGCTTGAAATTTTGGTACACATGGGTCAATACTAATGTGTATCAATGAATGAGATCAAAATGGAACATACAATTGACAATTGAGATTGGAGGAAAAGAGAATATATGCTTACAGCAGCACAGTAGTGGACGACTTTAACTTTTTCGAGCTCAATGTTCTCCCGGTGGCGCCACAGCATTGCCAGAACTAGGTTGTAGATAGGAGGAATGGGCTTGTACTTGTGTTGGAAGAACATGTTCAGGAAATCCTACACATGAAAAGCAGAGAGAGAGAGAGAGACAGTTAGAAACACACATAGAATCTCTTTGTTTTTAGGCTAGCTTGATGACAGCAATTTTTAATTTCAGCTTTACACCTATTGCTTTTCTTTATTGTCCTCCTCCTACAGTTCAATATATGGTGATGGTGTAAAAAGCATCCTCCTCCTACAGTTCAATATATGATGATGATGATGATGATGATGGTGTCAAAAGCATTACTAGTTATTTAATTTTATCATATGATTATTTGTTATTTGAGCATGGCATGAGATCCTCTATTTTTAAAATCCCGTCTCCTATAGTCATACATTTTTAATCATAAAAATGTATCTTGAGCTTACCCCATCTTGAGATTTCTACTAAATTTTACCGTTTAGGATGGATTTTGGAATGTAATGTCGAGCATAGATTCGAAGCGAGGGGAGGAGATTTAGGGAATCGATCCTAATTCCATGAACTAACTGATTTTATTAGATCTAGTGCTTTTTTACTGCACCATATTATCGATATTTAGTAGTACTAAAATTTTATTCATGTGGTACTCCCAACCAATAACATAGAGAAAACTTTACAAATGAGACCCTAATGTATTTCACGATTTCTTATTTGGGAGAGCACCATGTAAGTAAGGCCATAGCTTACTTTGACACAAGTTAATGTTACCTTTGTCCCACTATGTTTGTTTATTTTGGGAATTTTCCAACTTTTTATGGGACATGAAATAAATGCATTGGAATTCAAATCTAAATGCATTATTCCCAACTTTAAGTGGATAGCTTTGGAAACATACACTTTTTATGCTTGGACTTTTCAAAGTGGACAAATTTTTTTTTTTTTTTTTTGGATATATTAAATGCATAGAAACACACAATTAATTACATTCTTGTGCCTGCCTACTTTAAAAAATAAAAAAAATAAAAAAAATAAATAAATAAAATTGTACAAAAACAAATATGTGGTGATTATAGAACTCACTTGCTCTGCAAAGGGTGTTGGAGGAGTGATCCTAAGAGTCTGAAGGAGGCTCTCATAAGTCAAGCGGCTAGGCTCATAAACAAACATTCCAGCATTGAAGTACAAAGGAGGAGGAGAACCCATCTCAGCCGGCCATGTCACCTTCTCTGGGCACTGCTGACAGTATCCAATCGAGTACTGGGCCGAGTGGCTCCATGTTTTCTCACAGAAACAGTCCATGACGGCATAGAAGTAGCCGTCGGCCATGTCGAATAGATGGTCAATGTTTTCAAAAACTTGAATGTCTGCATCCAGGTACACCATCTTGCTGTACTCCTCGAACTGTGAAAATTCATCAAACATATAAATCACACTGTTTGTTTGTTCAGGTAAAAATAATTCTATTTTTGTTAACCTGGAGATGATGAACCCCAAAAATTTTATAATTTAATTAAAGTTTCATGCACATAATTATAGCTACCACATGTGTTTATGTAGGGTTTATTTACCCATATGGTATTTAGTTATTGGATGATACATACATATTGAAGTTTTTGTTCACATGATATAAATAGAGCATCACATTCACTAGATAACCTCTAAGTTTGTGTAATATTCTCTCCACTTTATGTTTTTTTTTTCTTTGTTTTGTTTTGTTTTATTTTATTTTGTTTTTTTTTTTTTTGGTTGATAATCGGGAACTTCGTTTCGATTAGTCTCGTGGTATATTTAGGTTCATTTGAGATGTGAGTTGACTTTTTAATTTTTTAGTTATTTTAATTTGGACTAAAAAGTCTCGTTTTGATTTTTTTAACTTTTTGTGAGAGAAAAAATAAAATAATTATGGGTTGAATGTAACATTTTATCCTATTTGACTAAAATAATCTATTTTATCCTATACGACTATTTTAGCACCAACCTTTATCCAAACAAGGCCTTAGCCTCTTTGCCACTCGAACTCAACTAGTCTTATCATATATATGTAATCTCTCTCACCACCCATACTAGATAACACAACCCATGAAGTCAATATTCTCGCCACTTTGGCCCTGTTTAGTAAGACTTATTTTTAGCTTATTATAGTTTTTAGTTTAATTTAAGTTATTTTGATGTGCTTGGTTTAGCTTAACAATACAGCTTATAGTTTTTAATAAGTCAAAAATCAACTTATTCTTTGAGTGAGGAAAGAGAAGCTTAATTTATAAATAAAAAATCAACTTATGTTCACAGTTATAAGTTATAAGCTATTAAGTTATAGGGTATAATCACTTTCCCACGGCTCTACTAAACAGGTCTTTTGTCTCACATGAATTCCAACTTTTCATGCAATATTCAGAATCTCTACCTCGAATAACTCGGTTATGTTCAGGAAACATAAAAATTGGACATAAAATATACAGAAATAGATAAAATTTTACGGCATTAATAAGGTTCACTTTAATTTATTTATTTGTTAATCCATATATATTCTATATACAGTTAGCAGATTTATTCCTTACGACTACATGTCTATATAGAATTTATGTATAAGAATCTCCTATAACTTAGTTCTTTTATGTGATAGAATTCCATCATACAATTAAATACAAATGTGTAAAACTTACACATTCAGGCTTCGTTTGGAACGTGTGTTGACTTTTTAATTTTTTAGTTATTTTAATTTGATACTAAAAAGTCTCGTTTGAGATATTTTTTGACTTTTTTGACTTTGTAAGAGAAAAAAAAATAATTATGATTTGGATGTGATATTTTATCGTATTAAACTAAAAAGTCTATTTTATTTATTTTTTTGAACTAAAATAACTAGAAAATAAAAAAAACCTAAAGACTTAATGATTCTCATCTCAATAAAATTATATTATATTTTACTATCAATACACATAAAATTTCTTCCATATTTAGGATTGGATATGGGGGGAACAATATAAGCTAGTCTACAGCAGGACAAGATAAAGATAAAGTGGGTCAAAAAGGTTATAATGCATGCGCATGCATAGTATTGAGTACTCCAAAAAAGTATCATAGTATTTGTATTAGCTACAACTTACATTCCATATACGTAGTTTGGAGTAGTTGATGACATAGTAAGCCATAGCAAACTGAACATGGTTCTCAGGTGGGTAAATAGGCTCAATCTCATGAACAATACAACCCTGAGACCTTAAGATCTCCCTGTGCTCCTCTGGCACGTCCGGCAAGATCGCCACCACGAGCCGGTACGCGCTTTTCACCTTCCTCAAACCCTTCGCCAGCCCCACCACCCCCTTGACGTAGTCGCCAGTACCGGCTAAAAACGTCACGTAGGCTCTTTTCGAGTACCCGGGATTCAGTGTCGTCGACAACTTCCCTCCTGTATTCGTGAAGACGTCGACAGATACCTCTGGAGGGGCCATTCTTGTGAGTGTGTTGCTGAAAGTGTAATTTCTTGTAGTGTAGTGTGTTATTTGAAAGGTTTTTTGTCGGAGTGGTTGGTGTTTTTTGAGGAGTGTTGGGAAAGCAAACTAGCAAAGCCTCGAGTGGATGCTACCCTACTTGCCTTCGCTTCCTGAGTTCTACAATGCCACACTTGGCCTCCTTAAATAAACATCAAATGTGGACTACATGCATGCCAAATGAAACTCAAATTCACTTCATTGTCTTTTTCATATTTTTTGCTTTTACTTTCTTTTTTTTTTCCCTTTCACAAAAATAATAATAACATGATAATATTATTTTTGTATTTTTTTTATTTATATAAATTAGTCTAAAAACACAGAAATTGATCAAAAAATCAAAAATGATGTGTATGGATGGGATTTTTTTTAAAAGAAATGGCTCCCCCCATAAATAAATTTTATGAAATATTGTCTATTGTTTGGTTTATTTATTCATCGCAAAATTTATTTATTTATTTATTTATTATTAGGGTTTTGATAGAGACCCTTTCCAATCACCACCCCATCACCTTCTACGCACACGTGACGGGTGGTGAATGGAGGAAAAAAAAAAAAAAAAAAGAAAATCTGACCTATCAGAGAGAGGGGTTCAAGGGAATAGGAGGGAAAGGGGTCGGATCTTTTTCTTATTATTATTATTATGAGATAGGGTTGATGGTGGAGAGAACGAATGAACATTATTTGTTGGTCGCCATACCTTACATCTAGCCTGGCCTTATCATCAGAATGAACGGCTGAGATTTGATGGGGTGAGGTCACAGTCAATTTGGAAATGGACATCATCATCACATGTTTGATTTTTTAATTTTATTTTCTATTCCCTTTTTTTATATTTCATTTTTGAGAACCTACAAAGGTGATTAGCAAACCCTTTTTTTTTTAATCAATAATCTTATCATAATCATATTTTTTTATTATATTTTGTTTACAATAATGTATTGATAGCGAACCTGAGTGGTTGAAACAATGTAATACTCACATATAAGATAGTAAACAACTGTTGATAAGTTATTTAATTTTATTTATTCATTGCAAAATTTATTTATTTATTTATTTATTATTAGGACTTTGATAGAGACCCCTTCCAATCACCACCCCATTACCTCTCACGCACACATAACGGGTGGCGATGAATAAATAAAATAAAATAACTTATCAACAGTTGTTTACTATCTTATATGTGAGTATTACATTGGTTCGACCACTCAGGTTCGCTATCAATACATTATGGTAAACAAAATATAATAAAAAAATATGATTATGATAAGATTATTGATTAAAAAACAAAAGGGTTTGCTAATCACCTTTGTAGGTTCTCAAAAATGACATTGGTGAGCTCATTGTAACAAATTGTTTCACATTTTTTTTTTAAATTTTAGGATTTTCAATATTTATGATATGTATTAAGTAAAATAATTGTGAGAAATATGCTTCTCTTTTGGAGAAATGGAAATTTGGAAAATAAAAATGCTAGAAACATATATATGTTATAGAACTTAGTACATACAAAGAACGATCATTTTTCACGTGTTGTCATTTTTATTTTCCATTTCTTTCATATGCAAAATGAAAAAAAAAAAAAAAAAAAAAAAACTCTTCAAAACATAACTACACACATGCTCCAAAAGTAAATAACATAACACCCCCCACTCAAACTTCAAAAAAAAATAAAATAAAATTATCACTCCCTCCTTTTTTTTTATGAAATAGAACTCCAAAGTTCCCACCTGTAGTACAGGCATACAATGCATGTCCCTCAGTTCTTCATGAAATATTGTAACACAATGAAGGGCTCTTATTTCATTCTAGTATTAAAATTATCACTACCCTCTTTTTTATTATTATTATTATTATTTTTTATTAATGCGTAGGCAACGTGCCATTGCAAAAATTATTTGTGGTAGCAAATGGGGATCACAATTTTTTTTTTTTTTTTTTTTTTCATGATGGTAAAGTTGTGGTCGCAATTTTTATTTTTTATTTTTTTTTGCGGATGGCAAATGCTAATTTTGGCCATAGAAAAATGTTGTGGAATATTTTTTTTTTATTTTTTTTTTTGGTGACACTTTAAGAATATTGATTATGATCCAGAAAAAAATATATATATATATATATATATATATATTATGAGGACCACCCAAAAATCCTTTACCACCCACTGAAGAAGAAGAAGTGAATTATCACTAGAAAACATAGCTGACGGAAACAGCCGGTGCTTATCATATGGGACTTAACCTTAACAATGACAGTGATAATAACAAGATTCTCAAATCCCTAATGTGATAGTTGTGAATTTTGTTTTTTGCGAAATTTTTTAAGTAATTAAATTTATGAAAAACTTCAAACTGTGGAAATGAGGGTAAGAATTTGGTTCTACAACTTGTGCTTTTTGCTTTTATTTGAGAAAATAGTGAAACAAATGTACTTGACTATATGGACTAGGAATATGTTAAACCTATATATCTTCTCTTTTTTTAATTAATTTTATTGGTTTTTGTTAGTTGTAGGATCAGAAGATGGTTTTAAATCTTTTATTTTTTTTCAACCCAATTGCTCTTTTGATTTTGGAAAAAATAGAATACAAGAATTGATCTCACACGTTCTATTAAACTTGATCTTTTGACGTATTGGTCAAGTTACCATTGCTTATGCCTTTGATTACGTAACAGTGTCGATGATCGAGTGAGGTGGGAACTATTTCAAGAGAATGGGGATGACAATTTAGCCAAGAAAAGTATCAAATATTGAGAAACATATTCTATTAGACTTGGGCAGGCTTTAGACGTATTGGTCAAGTTACCATCACTTGTGCCTCTGATTATGCAACAGTGTCGATGATCTGGTGAGGTGTGGAACTATTTCAATTTCAAGAGAATGGGGATGACAATTTGGCCAAGAAAAGTATCAAAGATTGAGAAGAAAAACAGGCTTCAAGTTGAAGGGGGGTATTACTATTTGCTTGCTTTACTCCTTTTAGGCACTATTTGAGGGAACTTTGTTTTCTTGATCTCCACGGCATTTAATTACAGACCTCATGCATTTTTGTTGGGAAAAAGTACACTTTTTACTTTTAGAATTTTATTCAAATTTCATTTTAATTCTTATTATTTTGATTTCAACAATATTAACTCTATTATTTAAATCTAAATTTAATTTAGTTGTTCCATTCAAATTAGACATTAAAATTTATAATTTTTTAACACGTGTTGATCACATGAAGAGTACATATAGAAACAATTGAATTTTAATTTGGATGAAACGTCTAAATTGAAACTAGACTAAAAAAGTTAGAACTAATATTGTTTAAATTAAAATAATAAAAAAGAAAACAAAAATTAAATCAAACTGTATAAAGGATCATGTTCTATCCTATAATTCATTAACATTACCTGCATTAAAAAAATATGGGACTTTCACTTTTTACCTTCCAAACAACTAAATAAAATAAAAAAATCATACCCTCATCATAGCAATCAAGATAAAGTAATCCCCCAAGTTCTCAAGATAAACACAAGTGCAAAATAGAAGTTTAATAAGAAAAAGTTTATTCAAAAAAGGTAAACCAAGAGATCACAAGAATGATATGACAGGAATTGAATATTTGTTTCTTTTTGCTGTAGAAATCAAAGTGCAATGACCAATCAACTGAGTGCAAAAAAAAGACATAAATTGATTACAGGATCAAACATATAATGTATAAAATTAAATATATAATATATAAATGAATTTTTTTACTTATCCATATATATTCTGTAACTGATTTTGTTATTAATTTCTGCATCACTATTAAAGAATATATAAACGAATTTCTTGCAAATTAAGCTTATTTAAACTTTTCACCAAAACACCCATATTAGGATGAGTGGTTGTCATGCAACATTTTTCATACCCCTAATGGCCCCATTAATTCACTTCTTTCCCATTTTTTTAGAGCTAGAAACAATTGAATTCAAATTAAATGGGTAAGATTTATTCATACTATTGCTTTTGACATAACAAAAGTCCAAGAAAAATAAAGTCAGATTATGTCCTTTAAAAAAGAAAAAGAGAAGAGAAGAATCAATGAAAATGGATAATTGAAGAATTCGGTGGTTGTAGATGATTTGGTGTTAGGATCTTGGGATCTTTTTTTCTTTTTTTTCAATTATTTAAAGACAGGGAACAATCTTGGGATCACAAGGGAATAAATTTGGGTATATAAAATTAAATTACAAAAAAAGTTTTTAAAATATACATACTAGTAGAGGATGGATTCTATTTTGTGAAAAGAATAAAATTACTAATCAATAAGAATACCTTGCAAAAGTGTCACTTTAGGATATGGGTTGTGCATATCTTTGCAAGTTGCAAGTTAGGCCTACTTAGGGAAGCCTACAAACCTAATTATTGTGGGGTTCAGGGGCCCAAATGTGGGAACACTTTGTCTGATTTTATTTTATCATGTAGTCCACTCACATATATTATATATACACAATCATTGCACATTCTCCAAAGGAAAAATACAAAATAAAAGTGTGACATGATTGAAAAAAGACAAAAAGTCAAAAAGTCACTATCCTATTTAAGTCACATCATCTTATTTAAGTCACATCACCTCTCTAACACATCACTTCAAACCCAACCCAAACCTAACCCATATTTCATAAAAAGTCAAAAAGTACACTTATTTAGTCTTCCCAAACTAAGCCTAAATCTAAATCTAAAGTATATGCAGAGGTCAATTATGTTATTAGAGGAAAAGGCCAAACAAACAATTTTCACATTGTTTCCATTGGTTTTAATTTACAATCACGTTTGTAATACTAAAAAAAAAAAAACACAAGAAGATGAATTTTTATTATGTCTGGCCTAGGAGTGGAAGTTTTATGACCGATTGCAATCACTTTTTTCCATATGATTTTTCATTTCTTATGCAAAATTTTTTTGATTGGTTTCGGGTCAAATTTCTCATATCTCACACCAAGATGAACCCTAGTCTTGCCAAATTTGGAATGAATGGCCCATACCTATAAAAAAGTATGAAATTTCATAATAGGTTTGACTTAAAAACACTCACTTTTTAATGTTATATTTAGATCATAAATTTATGAAAGACCAAAGATATTAAAATTATATAGTAAAACATCATAAAAATATAAGCGGAGACATATTGGCATCAAATTAAGCAAAGTTTTAACATTCAAAAGTGTTATGTACTACGAATTTTTGTCACAAAGTTTATCATAAATTATATGGTGCAGATTTAAAGTAGGTGAAATGTGAACTACATCCAAAAATTATGGTCATAAATATATTTTTCTGAGTAATTTTTTAAATATATTGTATTGTTGTTCAACACCTTCTTCAAGTTCATTTGCACCTCCACTTACACTTGCTAAGATGCCATATATAACAACTATTTTGGCACTTAAGATTCTCATTCTTGTAATTAATTAATTTTTACTTTCTATTTTACTATCAAATCTTCTGTGTCAATTTCTTGTTTTCCCATAGACATATTTTTTTTTTTTTTTTGGAACTAGAACCCATAGTTTATATTGTCATTGCAAGTTCAAAGCCATACAAATATCTTAGTACAATTATTGATTCATTTGTTAGTACATATGGGAACACGGAGAAGTACAAACAATATCGACAAGGGAGTACTACAAGTATACAAATAAAAAAATATATATAGAAATTAAACCCTTAACCTTCAAATAAGATGACAATAAAATATAAAATAAAAAAAAAACCCTTCAAATCAGATGCAACAAACTAATAAAACCCCGTTGTTGTTAGTAGCTCATGTTTTGTTTGTCAACAATGTTGTTAGTAGCTCATGTTTTGTTTGTCAACAATGCTACGTAACTTGAATTTGAGTTAATTCGAATGGCTCGAATTTTGGCTTGTCAGATCTTCGATCGGCAACAAGATGATAGCCGCAGTAGACAAGTATTGCACTGATCATTCGGGTGATCGTTTGAGGGGTCGACCAGTATACACAAATTCAAGATACCAAACGTTTTTATTTATGTTTTAACATATTATGACACTGCATTTTTAAAATATATATCAAGTAAAAATTGATGGGAAACGTACAAAAAAAGCATTACATACGTATGGACTTCTTGTTATGTGTGGATATTTTTAAGTACAACCTTTCCCTTATCCTTCTTGTGGACCAATAAAATGTGCTGTTAGAATGGTCCCAAATCAAATGTTAAGAGACTTGAATAAGGTGATGAGAGCAAGACAAAACCAAAAATGGACACTCTTAACCCTTCAAACTATCGCGGTGTTTGGAAAACTTTTAGACAGGCTATTTTAGCCGCAAATTGCCAAAAAACCTTTTAGCTTCAAATTGCTCCGCCTAATCCATTGATTTAAAAAAGAAAAGAAAAGCAGCGGCTGTCAATAGCATAGACAGCATAGACAGCCTACACTGTCACCAAAACAGTGTAGGCTGAGGCTACCACTGCCATCCCACAAACAGTTAAATGACCATTTTGCCCCTGTAGATCAATTTTGAAAAAAATAAAGTTAAGGGTAAATTTGTCATTTCAATCTTAAACATCGTTTCAAACACATTTTTCAATACAACAATCAATCCAAAAATTTAACCCAACTTTCCAAACACAAACTAAAACAGTCTACTAAAATAGTCAAAATATCTAAAAAAATACAACTTCCCAAACACCTGATGTGTATTGGCCAATGGCCTTCATGTAATGTAAAGTGTGGTGAGGCATTGATTGGCAAAGTGTGAAGAAAACAAAAACCAAAGAAAGACCACAAATTGAGGCTCAGCCTCTCATTGATCCCTTGGAAGGTAGCACAGGATCTGTCTCTGTCTAGTCGTCATATTAATTATGAGTAATTTCATGTAAATTAGTTTTTTTTTTTTTTTTCGCCCTACTTGTACATAATCCAATCAATCCCATCTCGTATAAGAGAATTGTGATTGATTCTGTATATCAAAATTTTTGAGATTAAATTACATAAAAGTTCTAAGAATGCACACATAAGCATGATGAGGTAAAAATAATAAGAATACCAGCTATGAGGATACTTCTGGTGGATCTCATCATTACACATTTTAAAATTTTCTATGAATTAATTATGTGTATATTAGGGTTGGGCATAGGGTTATCTGAACTGCCCAACCGTATCAATTTGTATACAAATGAGCGATTTCGCAGACACAATGCAGACGGATGCAGTTTGAAATATGACATTATTATGGGTTGCGGATTTTATTCGCACCCACAAAAATCTGCCTGCATTTAGACTTTTTTTTTAAAAAAAAAAAACTTGGACCATTGATTTCATTTATCCTATCTTAGAAATTTTTGAATTTTGAATGATTTTACTTTAATTATATTGTTATGTAGTAAATGATTTTGATGATTTAGTTTAGAATTTTGAAAGATGTGCTTGTGTTAGTTTATGATTTTATTTAAAAGTTTAAGATTTTGAATGATTTGCTTTTGTTAGGAATTGATTTTGTTGTGTTTTTAATTTTATAAGTTTTAATTCATTAATTATTAATGTTGAGTATTTTAAAAATGTGGGGAAAATGGTCTAAAATAAATATTTACAAAACGGGAGAAAAAAAAAAAGGCCACAAAATAAAATTTTAAATAAAAAAATCCAATCCGCAAATCATCCGCACATCCACGAACCCTATCCGCACAAGCCGCAACCTACACTGCGGGCGGCTGTGGGTTTAATTTTTTCTAAATCTCACATATGTGTCCGAGTCCAAACCAAAAACTGAACCCCGAACCGTCCAAAACCAAACAGCAAGCACCCTAATATATATATTAATTATTTGTTTATTTTTGACTATTCTCCACATATTCTTTAAATGTAACAAAAATGAGGACAAGTGGCTGAATTGGGGATCATTGTTATAGAAAATGTCAATCGACAAGTAGGCTCAATTTCTGGTTGATTATTCAACATTCGTATTGGGACCAAATGATTGGTTGGTTATAAAATCAAATTCCACCTTTTTTCCAATTGAAGGGAATATGATCCAAGGATGAGATTTATCTAGGATAATGTTAAGAATACAAAATTTTCTACTAAATAAATGACCAAATGTCTCACATTTTGTGAACTCCGAAGTAAACCCCCACCTATATGAAACATTTAGTCATTCATTTAACAGAAAATTTAAAATCTATAACATTTTCCGATTTATCCATTATGTAACCCAACTATAGGACCAGAAGATATTCAATATTTTACCTTTAAAGAAAGGAAATAATTCATTTTTAAGTGTTTTTTTAATATATATATATATATATTTATTATAATGTATAGCATATAGCAATACAATGAATTATAATTGCACATAAATTTGTAGAAGAGAGAACTAACCAAATACGGGAATAATATCCACACGTAAGTAGGAAGAGTTGAACCATGTCCTGAGCTGACTTCATCTCTGCTGCCCAGTTAGATTCCTGCATGAGAACGTGCACGTGCGCCCTCAACAAATACGTATGGGGTTTAAGCCCTAGCCATACCGTGTCCGTTTACTTGATATATCAATAAATCTTTGCTGTAACATTCAAAATATATTCTCATCACTGACTCATAAATGCAACCACAAGAAGTTATGTAGAGCAGAAAATGTCCAACATGTAAACATGGCACTCACAAACAGACGGATTGAATTTTCCAACTCAGATTCAATATGAGATGAGAGAGTGATACAGAACATTTTACCATATTGCTTACTGTAAAAGTGTTTGGAGGGCTTAAACAATGTATTACTTGCTCTCCAAAAAATCAGCTTGTTTCGCTCGAAGTCTGTTCAATCTGGATTTTCTCTCTACAAACAAACCATTTTTCATGGACTGCTGCTTGATATTAACCGACCCTTAAAAATCAACTGAATGAAACTTAAATAAAACAAAGGCAAACAGAACCCAATAATATGTATTAAACTATCTCAAAAGGGATGTCTTTCAACATCAAATTAGTCTCAGTTACAGTTACAAGCATTTTATATTCAAACCTAAACAACGTTTGCAAAAGTACATATATCCCACTAACCATTGCATTAGCCATGGCCATTGCAAAATCCTAAACAGAAAGTGAAATGCCTTTCGAAATATGAAATTCATAACCAACCACACATTGTCTGAGAGAGGGGAGGAAGAAAAAGGAAAAAGAGACTAGATAAAAACCACGCTGCATCCAGGATCACCCCGCAATAACATTCAGTGTTACCTCATGCCTGTGTAAGCAAAGAAAGACCATCAGAAACAAAATGAGAGAAAATTGTGAAGCTAAGAAGCTCGGCAGACACTTTTCGACACTTCTGACACGTGTCACACACCCAAATATGTCTAATTGGCCTTGTTTGGTTTGTATCTAGAGATACAATTTTTGAGAAAAAATCTCAAAAATTTGTCTGGTTAAAAAATTTTGAAAAAAAATTTCAAAATCATTTTTCTCTCTACTACACATCAATCGATCATTTTTTCTCTCACACCCATCTAATCAACAATAAAAAAAAAATTAAAAAATATTAAATCATCTCAAATTCCAAAACTCCAAATTTATTATCAAAACATACAACCAAACAAATTTTTAAATTTTGTAAATTCTTTCTAAAAAATTGTTTTTCAATATTGTTTTACAAATACAAACCAAACATGGCAAATCTTTTAAATTCAGACACTTCTAACATGTGTCACACCCAAATATGTCTTATTATTTTGTGTCCATCGCTTAAACTGTTAAGCACATGAAATACATTATAAATTAAAGTAATATAACTTTTACGTTGCATTTGGATCAAGGATTTGGATAGGGATTTAGAAAAGGAAAAAATAAAAAGTAGTTGAAATGTGAATGACATATAGCTAGATTTCACTCACCTTTTCCTTTTCCTTTTCCTTTTCCCTTTTCCCTTTTCCCTTTTCCTTTCTTTTTCAATCTCTACCCAAATCCATGATTCAGACACAAATCCATGATCCAAACATAGTCTTAGGATCCAATGATACAAGGAAAACAAATGTAGATTTATACCTATTAATTTATCATCCATTAGATTTTAGAAATTCATGTTGTATGAATTTTTTTATTAACTTTGAACAAAATATATAAAACCATATATTTTATGCATGTACTTCACGTGTCGTTTCCTGCATTTGTTTAAATTACCATGTCAACGTGTCTATGTTGTGTCACGTGTCCATGCTTTCTAGTTGTGAAGTGATAAAAAAACATATAATGGGGTCCATCGATCAATCAGTAGTTACTTTAACAAAGAGTAACAAAGTGTATCCAAGTACTCGCCTTGTTAGCAATGTTGTTGGAGAGCCAATCCAACCCCTCATACAAACCCTCCCCAGAGGTTGCACAGGTGCTCTGGATGTACCTGCAAAGAGCAGAAGATTGGGTTAAAAACAAATAGACTGAAGCTATTAATTCAGATTATCAAGGATGGGGGAAAATCAAGAGGCTCACCAGTGACGCTGTCGGAGAGAGTGGAGGCCAAGCTTGTCAGTAATTTCAGCAGCATTCATCGCATTAGGAAGATCTTGTTTGTTAGCAAATACAAGCAACACTGCATCTCGTAACTCATCCTGGAGTGAGAGGCCTAAATGTCAGTCTTCATGTTATCCTAATATTTTTCCTCATTTGTAGTCTACGAATAGCAATATGGCAAAACAGTTGCTCAAGCATCTAATTGGTTACATGACCAACAAAACACACATAGCAGAGATAAGAAAACATGCAGTGCCAACATACATCTTATGTCAAATTTTATACACGCAAAACAGAAAACACAGGCAACTAAAAGGCCAAACATAGGTCAAAATGCCTTCAAAGCATCCATATTGGCATGTATTCTAACTGTTCACTTTTCCTTCTTTCTTTTTTTTCCCTGGTTACCCCTACACAGGAGTATAGCTTCTGCAGAATTACTAGTGAACTCATTAACAGCTCAAGCATTGAGATAGAGAGACAGGTGAATCACACAAGGAAAAAAATCTTGGAATGCAGGAGACATTTCCAAAACTTCTGTAAGTTCAAATACTTTTAAAGCCAAACAAATATTACTGGAATGACCACATGGCAAGTTACCTCATTCAACATGCGATGCAATTCATCCCTTGCCTCAACAACACGGTCTCTGTCGTTGCTATCAACCACAAAAATGAGACCCTGCGTGTTCTGGAAATAGTGCCTCCACAATGGGCGAATCTGTATTCAACAGTATTTCAATCAATAGTTTTCCATCTCATAAACAAATCATAAGAAAAAGGAGAAGGAAGGAAACTACTCCTGATATTTCATTAAAACAGATAAACTTCTGACTACACATTCAATGGCTATACATGGATCGGAAATAAATATAGAAGTCCATACCTTGTCCTGGCCACCGACATCCCACACGGTGAAGCTGATATTTTTGTACTCAACAGTTTCAACGTTAAAGCCTGCAAATGATACCATTTTGTAAATAAAACAACAATATTCAGATGTATATATCCAATCAACGTTACAATTCTATCAATATCAATGCATCACACTCAGAAAAATTCCACTAGTAATAGATGTATGACCCACTGATTAAACCAAACCAAACCAAACCAAACCAAACCAAGTCTTAAGCCCCATCAAATGGGGCCGATTACATAAATCCTTCTTCTCCACTCGACTCTATCAACGGCCATTTGGTTAGTCAAATTAAAGAGATTCATATATCTATTTATTACACTTGCCCACGTCAATCTAGGTTTGCCCCTTCCCCTAATACTTTCATCTACCGTCACTGTATTACATCTCTTCATTTGCTACAACCAACAAAAGATTCTCCATATTTAAAAGAAAAACTTCCCATAGTGGATATAATAATTCTAACAATTGAAACATCATCTCCATCACAAAGCTTATCCAATAAACATACACAATTTAAAAATTCTATCTAATTACTCAAAGGTTTACAAGGTAGAGACTTCCATAGTCATCCTTTATGTGAAACATTCACTAAAACAAGATATCATAATATATACATATATTTAAAGTGAATATTTATATGCATAGTGAAATGATCCTTGATCTTTGCTCAATACATGAGTCCAAAGACATGGAGATGTCCACTAAAACAACATGGCTGTGTCTAATTACACAAAGCCTAGTCAAGATAAAGCCTCTATAGTCGCGCACAGGTGGAGCATGCATTTAGTTTCTCAATCAATGCTTGCATTTGGGTTTTACACGTCATATTGCAATAACTAGACAACATAAGTGAACATTTGATCTAGTAAGTTAGCTACTATGACCTGCAGGTTACAGGACTTGTGATGTTTAAATACAATTTATATATACATATATATAATAGATGTGTAAGAGATACTTTGAAGCTTGAAATGCCATTAAAACAGCATCAATGAAGGAACTCCAAGCAGATGATATAACCAGAGTAGTTCTGGAAACTAGCAGTCTCACCAATGGATGAGCACAAATCTCTTGCAAATTCCCAAGGCCCGGTCCTAATTGATGGAGGCATCAAGTCATATCAAAGCGAGAGCAACTTTAGTGGGTGCGAGCCTTGGTAACTAACCTGGTAGGCTTCCACCTCAAAATGGGGAATATTGGGACAGGCATCTATAGTGAAGGTAAGCATTTATTACGTCATCTGCTTGCACTGCAAAAATCTCTTGAGAATACCTAAAGTTCAATTCTTAACCATGGGAGACATCAAGTCATATCCAAAGGAATATTCCCAGTGGGGGCAAGCATTGGTAACTGACCTCCTGATAAGCTCCCACTCCCCAACAGGAATCTGTCACTGGGGGAGGCATCTGCCATCTGCAGCCAAGGTAAGCATTTACTACCTCAGTGGCACAGCAACACTATGCTGTTTTATTTACCATATCCCCTAGTCTCATTAGATTAATAATCAGATCAACATATAAAAAGAGATGCCAACAATCAAGCACCATAGACAGCTCTTCATAAAGATTTTCATCTTAAACCTAGAAATTTATAAAAATGAATCTTCTTCTATAGACCAGACAACAGACAGGTAAGAGCTAAAAGAATTTACAGAAAAAATGACAATAGAGGGTTAGTTCTGTAGCATTTGAAACACAGCCTTCCATTCAAATTAATAATGACGAAAGTGAGTCAAATTGGAATCCTTCAGTAGGTTGATTTTACTAAAGCTTGTACATAAGCAGTTGATCAAAAGGAGAATAATAGGAACCCGCAATAACAGAGTATACCATTCAGTTCGATATCAACAAAAATGTCAAAAAACTAAGGGGTCAGCTCCCTCTTCAATGAATTAATCACAGTAAACCTTGTCCATATAGCAATAAAATTGAAATCAGAAACCTAAGAGCAAAGTAACAATTCCACAAACCTTAAATGCTTATTACTTTCATTAATAGGACTTACCAATGGTAGGAATTGTGGTCACAATCTCTCCAAGCTTGAGCTTGTACAAAATGGTGGTCTTACCAGCGGCGTCAAGACCAACCATAAGAATACGCATCTCTCTCTTGGCAAAAAGCCTGCTGAAAAGCTTGGTGAATGTCAACCCCATTTTTCTTTTTGGCGGTGGATCCCTACATGCGAACACACCACATCACAAATATAAGCCGATTGAGATCCTCTATAAAAATCAAATTCATTAATGTTTGCAGTCAAAATCACAATAAAAAGAAAATTAAAAAATAATACTTCCTAAAATGTCACTAGATCAAAAGGATCTGAAGCTACAAGCATATCATCAGTCAGAAATTAGGTAAAATTGATTGTGTTAAGCTCCATTATAAATTCAGATTTTAATTTTTAGTACAGTTGTTTATTTACAAATTACCCTTGATATGAACTAATGAATACCACAGATCAAAATGATTTCAAACACAACCTTCAAATCAGAACAAAAGAAAGCAATATTGCCAACAAATCATAAATGAAGCCATAAAGCACAAAAGTAAATATATTGTGACGAATTTGTCTTTTAATCAGCACAAAGTCCTTGAATCGAACATTCTAATCAAAAAACATATTGATTAAATATAGGATACTTAAGAAGAACACCATAGATTTCTAATCAATCCAAGGAAATGACATATCCAACACAAATCCACGTCAACGAGAGCTATGTTTATAGCTGGAGAAAGCTTTTACGGAGGGATCTTGAGAGAGACAGTGACAGATGAAGCCCGACACACACAGATTACGAGAAACAAAGCAAAATTAAAAGTAATTCTACACAGAAAGCTTATCAGATCAAATGGATCTGAAGCCAAGGCATAGATCACCAACCAGAAATGACTTCCACAATGAACATGTTAAGCTAAATTATGATTACAGATTCAAATACATCCATTCATTTAGGATAAGGAACACATATCAAAACGATTTCAACAACACAATCTCATAACTAATAATAATAATAAATAATAAATAAAACTAAATCCAAAATCGTCTACGATTATCTTCAAATCAAATCAAATGTCGTTCAATAACCGTAATTTTTTCAAAAAATAAACACAATTTACACAGATTCATATCCAACAATTGGCCTCATTTGATCATCAGAGACCTCAATTGAAACAAGACATCGATTAAGAACAGGTTATCTGACAAGAATATCAACAAAATTTAACAAAACCAATACAAATCTACATAAAATCACAAGGATTAACAGATGATCGAAGAGAATTTTTACCTGGGGGCAGCTTTTGGAGAGGGATCTAGAGAGATAAAGCGCGGGAGAGGAGAGAGAGAGAGAGAGGGCCAAGGGGAAAGCTTGAAACCAACGCTCGATATATGAGGTAAGGAACGTCAACGACAGGGAATTAAATAGAGATGAACTCCGGCTTTAAACTGCCATTTATTTTTACGAGAATAACGGAAATGCCCCTGCATTTAAACGGTTTGGTGCATTCTGACGCAAGAACAAAGTTGATAGAAAAATGTTTTGGACGGTTGGGTGCGGATAATGTTTGGGGGCCCGAATCCGCTTGCCCCGAATGGCCCGAATGCCCAAAACGACGTCGTTTTGGACATTCCGTTTTTTTTTTTTTTTCTTTTTTCCGCCATTTTCAACCTCTGGTGCAGAGGAAGAGGGAGAGAAAGAGAGGGAGAGGGAGAGGGAGAGGGAGAGAAAGAGAGAGAGAGGTCGCGTCGCCTGCGCCGTGCGCCGATCGCCGCCGATCGCGTCGCCTCCGCCGATCACGTCGCCTCCGCCGATCGCGTCGCCTGCTCCGATCGCGTCGGCCACCGCCGATCGCGTCTGCCTCGCCTCAGCCCCTCCTCCTCCATTTGTTAGGCCCCCTCCATTCCATCCTCCCCCTCCCCTCCCCCTCCCCCTCCCCCTCCTTCCCTTCTTCGTCTTCCTCCTCCTTTCCCCTGCTGAAAAGAAAAAAAAAAAAAAAAATTAGAAAATTTTTTTTTGAGCCATTCGAGCCGCGCGCATTCGGGCTCTGTAGCATCACCGGGGTTTGGTGCATTCTGACGCAAGGTCAAAGTTGATGTAAAAATGTTTTGGGGGTTTAACTTTTGAGTTTTAAAGTTGGCTCTAAAGAGTTAATAGTGAGCTTTATTTATTTGTTTGTTTTTTCTTCTTATTATGTTATCAATATTTTATTGAGGCATTAAAATTAATACTATGAATCATTGCTAAAGTTGATATTCTCAATTTCTTTTCATAAATTTATTTAAGTCATTTTCATTTCATAAATGCTTAGGCTTGTTTTAAAAATTAATTATAAAAAATTACGGTTGCGTTTGTAAATATGATTTGAGAATAGGAGTTGTATTTTGAGTTTGTGAGTTTTGAAATTATGATTTGAGTGTGGAAAATTTGTTTGGTAAAAGAGTTTTTAATTGAGTGAAATTTTTTTTATGTGACATATGATATTTGATAAAAAACTTACAACTCATAACCAAACATACAACTCAAAATTCAATTAAAGCACAAAAAAAATTTTAAAAAATTCGAAAAATATTTTTTTCGAATATATAAAAATTAACATATCAATTGCTAAAAAAAAAAATTTGCACTGTTTCGGTCAACCGGTGGGACGTCCGGTAGGATGTCCGGTGGGACGACCGGTTAGGCCAAATTTAAAAAAAAAAAAAAATTGAAAATCGCTCTCAGATAGAGTTTTCTCCAGTGTTGTAGAAAATTAATTCTACATACCTATCCAAACACCATATTCAAATGTGAGAGTAGAATCAACGTTTAAAAATTGTTCCAAACAAAGCCTACAAGTTGGTGAGAGAAGAGAAATGTTTCAATAATTTTTTTTCTTTCCCTCACCTTTAAAACGATGAACTTTTGTTTCTATTATTTTTTTACATCTTTTTTTATAAAAAGATTAATTAATAATTTATTCCCAAAATAATCCTTTGGTTTGTTTTTTTTTTTTAAAACACAAATAACCCTTTGGTTTGAAAAGTGGTTTTGTTAATCATTTTTTTATTTTTTAATTAAAACATAAAAAAAAATTTAATATAATTGAGAGAAAATTTGTTAGTTTTTTTACCAATAAAAACATACAAAAAGTAACGTGAATTGGAATAAATCATTAACACTAAGGTGAATGAGAAGAATTTTTTTGACTTTTTTTAAATAGTTAAAAACTTTTTAATTTTTTGAAAGATTTTTTGAGTTTTTAGTTAAAATATTATGTTGTCAAAGGAGACCTTAAGTTTTTAAAATAGAGTGAAATAAATGTATTAAAATCATAAGCTACATCCAACAGAAATGTTGTATTCTCTAACAGATTTTGGTATGTTTGGCATTTGTAATTCTCAAGAGATAGAAAAATATTTTAAAATTTAATTATACACGTTAATAGATTTTACAAAAAAATAACTTGCATCAAGATGTGACACAAGATAAAAATTTTAAACAACAAATGGGGTAATTTATAAAATTTTATAAAAATTATTAATTTATATAACATTATTTTTTATTATTGTAGTTTCTAATGCAATCAACTCCAACCGCATCATCAATTCCGTTCGAATTCAAAATCAATAATGAAACACCAAGAAAACAATATTTAAAAAAAGTAAAATTACAGTAACTATTAATAAATTGTTGGTGTTCTAGGGCCAAGTTTGGGAAGTCTCAAAAAAGTTAAAAACTCAAAAAATTATTCAAAAAGTTAAAAAGTTATCACTATTCACCAAAAGTCAACAATTACGGCTGCACAACTCCCAATACTAATTTTTCCCTACACATTAATTTATACAATTTTTTAATACATATTTTTTCATAAAAAGTCAAAAAGTTAACCCAAACATTCATATTTTCAACCTTAACTTAACCCAAACATTCATATTTTCAACCTTAACTTTTTAGGCCAAATTTGAGAAGACTAAATAAGTGCACTTTTTGACTTTTTATGAAGTATGGGTTGGATTTGAAGTGATGTGTTAGAGAGGTGATGTGACTTAAATGAGATGATGTGACTTAAATAGGATAGTGACTTTTTGAATTTTTTGGAAGATGCCAAACTTGGCCCAAAAAGACAAAAAATATATTTATTTAGGACATCCCAAACAACTCTTAAATGATGCAGTGTAAATAACTTAAAAATCAATTTATTGACAAGTTATTTTAGTAAAATAATTTTTTTAGTTAATAAATTAACTTTGAAATCATAGTCAAATGAAGAGTTGAATGTCTAGCTTACCAATAAAATGTAAATCAATAAAAAATAAATAAAAATCGTTGTTCTACATATTGTACTTGCTTCACATTTTTGTTCCATGCACTTGCTTCACATGTGGCACAACTGCGAACGTGTTGGCCCGTTGCAGAGTATGCATTCCAAGATTCTTTATTCTTTGATTAAGAGTTGATTTGGGATGTCTTAAAAAAATGTACTTTTTGATTTATTGGTGGGTTTAGGTTGGGTTTGGGTTGAGTTTGATGTGATGTGTTAGAGAGGTGATGTGATTTAAATAAGATGATGTGACTTAAATAAGATAGTGACTTTTTGACTTTTTGACTTATTTAGTACATGCCAAACTAGCCCTAAGGCTTGTTTCGATGCTCTTTTTTCTTCCCCAAGCTTTCGAGTGACTTTTTTTATTTATTACAAAAAGACGTATAAAAAATAAAGTGACAGCATGATCTAAATAAGTTAGCCTTCGTTTAGAAATTGGGTTGGCTTTTTGATTTTTTGGCTATTTTAACCTAAGCTACAAAGTTTGGTTTGGGAAGGATTTTTTGGCTTTTTAACTTTTTTTGTGAGAGAAGAATGTAATAATTATGAGTTAGATGTGATATTTTGTTTTTTATGACTAAAATAACCTATTTTGTCTTTTGTGGCTAAAATAGCTAAAAAAGCCTCGTTTAGCTCTTGCCAAACGGAGCCTTAATAAGTCAACAAGATTATCTCTAATAGTTGTGCCATTGGTCACACCAAAGTCAAAAAATAACTTAACTTTACAAAATTAGTGCTCCAATAGTGTGTCATTGCTCTACACAAAATATAACAAAGTCAAATTGGCTCAAGATTTGGCAAAACCATCTTGCTACCAAATGAAGGAAATAAAAAAAACATATGAGAGCAAAGAGCATCCAACGACCAGAAAAAAATAAAAATAATAATAATTGAATTTGACAAATGATTATATCAAAATAACAAGTCTCCATTGGAGTGGTGCCTTACGTTTTCTCTCTCTCTAAAATGCTAGAGAGCAATTCAGCCAACAGCGCTATCCCTCACGATTCTACCATAACAGCTAAGTCCACTAAGGAAGAAGACCATCTAATCTGAAGTACCAAGAAAATAAAGGGCTCACAAAACTTGAAAACCAGTGAAATGGACAACAAAGTGGTAATGGCTCCTGTACCAAGGGATGATGAATCAAACCAGGGCAGTTTACCTACGAAATCCTTCAATGAAGCACTGACTACAACCAGACATAGCGCCTATTCATTTGATGACAGTACGGAGACTCTCTCCTCAGATGAAGAAGATGATGACCAAGAGGGACACCCAAATACTGAGCAACCGCCCTTAGAATTCATGAATCTGCCCACAATCTCCCTCTCCAAAAAGCTCCTGCAAAAGATCCGAAAACCATGGGAGAGCGCACTAATCATCAGACTACTGGAAAAAAATATTGGCTACAACATGCTCTACACTTGGGTTAAGAATATTTGGAGGCTTCAAGATGAGTTCAATGCAATTGATTTGGGATGCAACTATTTTTTATTCAAGTTTTCTAATCAAGAAGACTATACTAAAGTGTACATTGGAGGCCCCTGGGTGATCATGGATCACTACCTAACAGTAAGAAAATGGGAACCAAACCTCAAGCCTTCGGAAGCTTTTGAAACCACAACCGCGATTTGGGTTTGGTTTCCGGAACTTCCAATAGAATACTACCACGATAAAGTCTTATTTGCGATTGCCAAAACCATTGGCAAACCCTTGAAGATCGATTGGACAACCGCAATGGCAACCATAGGCAAGTTTGCAAGAATATGTGCAGAAATGGACCTCACTAAACCACTAATTCCCAAATTTGTTCTGGAAAAGAAATGCTATAATATAGAGTATGAATCCCTTCATTCTTTCTGTTTCCTTTGTGGACGTATTGATCACCAGAAAAGAAGCATACAGATTCAGACCACAAAATGCACAGCTGGCGGGGAAAAAGGTAGCCGTTATCGGTGCGAAAAGCTACAGTACACCCATTGCTAATACCAATGGTAACATGTAACCTCGCGAGACTATGGAAGAGGAATTTGGGCCTTGGATGTTGGGTAGAAACACTTGGCCCAGCAACTAAACCTAATAAATTCAAATATTTAGAAGATATTCAGGAGGGGCAGAGAGAACAGTCGCAGGGCCATAAGCACACCAGAGTAGGAGCTGAGAAGGCCGTGAGTAACCACACAACCCAAATGAATCCAAACCAGACCTAGGAACCCATAGATAAAAGCAAGTTGGACCAGAACTTAAGGGTGGTTTGGGATGATCTAAATAAGTGTATTTTTTGACTTTTTATGAAATATGGGTTAGGTATGGGTTGGGTTTGAAGTGATATATTAGAGAGGTGATGTGACTTAAATAGGATAGTGACTTTTTGACTTTTTGATTTTTTTAGATCATGCCAAACAAGGCCTTAACCTCAACCAAAGGGAAAAACAAACTAACCCAACACTAACCCATGGACACACCAACTGGTGCTAGTACATCGAAACAAGTGAAGAAATTTGTTGTAGAAATCCCATACCCTGAGTACATTGAAATAGAAAATTCCACTAGTGAGAACCAACCACATTTTGGAGTGACTGACATGCTATGTGTCTTAGATACTAAAACACGGCTTAACGACACCCATAGATAAAGATATTCAAATACACTTCACCAACTCCATCTCAGATATCACTAACTCAGTTATTGTCACGACCCGAACCCGCCCCTAAGGGTTTAGCATCGTAACCGGCCAGTAATCTGTGATTACCAAAGGCCTACTTAACAATAATGACAATAATACAGTATAAAGGAGCTAGCGGAAGCCAAATAATAATAAGACGATGTCCAATGAGTTGTGATAACCTGAATGGAAAAGACTTTCATGGGCAAAACTACATTCATAGCCATATACCAAAAATACATGTATAATCAAGTCTTAAACATTCTTTACATTAACAGAGACAAAATGGTAAATCTGAAACACCCCAAAACAGCCTTGACTCAGCAGGTTCGGAACCTCGATATGAGGCGCGATGGTTGGCTTGACAAGACATGAGTCTAAGTCAGCACCTCTAGCTCTGGTCCGGTGCCTGGCCACCTGCATATATATAAAATGTAAACTAAAGTCCAGTGAATAACAAATGTGTAAAGAGTTTAAGAATGAATGTCTTTTCGGTAATTGAAACAGTCATTTGCATCAGTAAATCAGTTATTCAATCAGTGACTCATATTTCAAGTCATAACATTTAGTTGAAAACCGTAGCAGTCATACGTGGTACATCCAATAACAGAACAGTGCAGTAGGTCTAAATAGACCGAACAGTCAGTTGATGGCCATCAAAACAGTAAACAGTAGTAGTTCCAAACATTGGAACTGACAGAGATCTCTGTAACAATAGCAGTAACAGTAACAGTAACAGTCATTTGCTATGGATGCCACAAGTACAGTTCATAAAATAGGACAAACATTCATTCAGTAAACAATGTCATCTCAGAAAGCAATACAGTTAATCATTCAAAAAATAATTGTAATTAAACATAGCTTTACAACATTGTTACTCACAGATTACTAGGCTATAGGCAGGTTAATCAGCGTCCTTGGGTGCCAAACCTACACAGTTGCAGAACGAATACACACTAAATTACACACCTGGGATTAATAACTTAGCCCCTCGCTTGTTTTGGTGTGGTTCTAAATCATTATCCTCATTATGATGCCTTAAACATGGCCTAGGAGTGCCTAGGATGGAATAAGGATGCAAAAATATACTTAAAAACTTTTCTCAAAACTTGCTGAAAACAGGGGTCTCGCTCGAGCGTGGCTTCCTTCGCTCGAGCAAACATGCAGAATATGCTTGGTCGCTCGAGTGTAGACTCCGTCGCTCGAGCGGTCTACAAAAATGTGAAAAGTACTGGTTGCTGAAAATCTCCGCTCGATGCTCGCTTGAGCGTAAGACACAGTTCTTCGCTCGAGCGCAAGTCTTGTTGCTTGAGCGTGCACCTGCACACGTAAAAATTCTGAGGGCTTGTAATTTACGCTCGAGCCAGCATTCCGTCGCTCAAGCGAAAGTTTGAAAACAAAGGTGGTCGCTCAAGCATGGAATCCCTCGCTCGAGCGAGGAAGCCAAATTCTGGGTTTTCTAGATTTGCTCCAAAGGCTCAAACCATAGATTTAATATGCCAAAACTTATCCTTTTGGGCCAATTCTCTGGAAAATACTTAGAAACTCATAACACAACATGTTTTGAAGATTATTTCATAAAATCAAAGCCCAAAAGCATGTCAATTGTACCAAATTTCAACTAAAACTTTATGAACATTACAAGAACATGACATGCATGAGTTCTCTAGAACTCCATTACCTCAAAGCATGATCAAATGCAAGATTCAACTCAAAAACATGGTGAATTTCTAGAGTACAACCATAATATGACCATGCATGTGGAAATTTTCATACAAACAATCTCAAAATTCAAAGATATGGACATGCATGCATGGATTGACTTAGCCTCCTTAGATTCTAGCTCAATTGTCCCATGAATTCACCTATTTCATTTATATACAAGTCCTAGATGGCTACATTTCAAGATTAAAAGGTTGAGCTCTTACTTAGGCTACTCAATCAAGCTTCACTTAAGCTGAATTCTTGAGCAATGAACAATTCTTCAAAGTTTCTTCAATTTCCTCTAAGTTTTCAAGCAATACACTTGTTGAATTCAATTCTCTCCTACTCTCCTCTCTCTCTCGTTTGTATACAAGGAGATGGTAAAATGATGGCGTCAATTAAGCATGAAGACAAATGGTTTTGTAAGACCCACTAATGGCAACCATGTAATTTAACTTAAATTAATTAGCATTATAAATTTTAATTTAAACATCCCAAATCGAATTTCAGTTAAACTTACTGTGGAGAAGTGGTCTGGAAATACTCTTCTTGTCCTGGGGGATGCTCTTGATCCTCAAATAGACACCTGAAAGGAAATGAACACTCCGGTCGAGAATGCCGGAATTAGCACTCCGACGGACAAGTCAGTCTCTACTCTCTCCCAGTTACTTGTATTTTAAGTCAAGCATATTAATTCTCACATACCTTTCTTAGTCTGTTGTTCTTTTATTTATACTTGTTTCTTGGGCCTCGGGGCCTGGCCCATTTTTCACTCATTATCCTCTTATTTACTCTGCTCCATAGTTCAATAGATACTTGGCCTATCTATTGCATTCGGCCTCCTGATCGTGCAGGATAGAGCCGAGTATGTTTTCTAGAGTGTACGCTTCTGATTCTGCCATTTATCCGGCTCCCACAATTGCCCCCAAACTCCCCATTGATGGTAGTTAATTGGTGTGTTTCGTTTCGAATTGGAAAAGTCAAGAGAGATATAAGTTAGCGCGGCTTCACTTATCCCAACGTGAATGTCAGAACGCACACGCCTTTCGGTCATCATTATACTTTCCCGCCTCATTCGTGCATGTCTCGCATTTATTACGATTTGAAACTCCAGTCCCTTTGAATGCATGCTTTTTCGAATATTCGAGCCTCCTGGATTGCCAGTTGGTATCCTTTCTCTGACTCGCGTTTTTTGCAACTTCTCTCTGTCTCTCCTTGTCTCCTTTGCCTTTCGTAAGTTTTCTTCTCTTCTCTTTGTAATCCTATTTTCCGTGTTTATTTTAGATTTGGCATATCCTCGAGTCCTCGCTAGAATGGCTAAGCACTTGAAAGACCTCCTTTCCGAGGGTCGTATTTCGGGGTTCCGGCGACATTTTTCTATCCCTGGTGATGTCCATCTATCTTTAGTGACGGACAATACTCTCGATATGGAGAGGGAGGATCAAAATACAATCGTCTTTCCTCTCCTATCCATTGCAGAGGGCGGAGTTCATTTTCTCTTACACCCATTCCTTAGGGTCATCCTCCGTCATTGAGGTCTGATTCCTTCCCAACCTAATGTGAATTTTTTTCGAATCACCATGGGAATCGTAGAGTTGAACCGGAGCCTTAGGATCAACCTTGGCATTCCAGCCATTTGACACTGCTATGCTTTAGCCAAATCCTCCGGTCGGCACGGGCGCTACTTTCTCAAGGCCAAGGACACTGACCATCACTTGGTAACCATGCTTGCCAACTCTGGCAAACGAGTTGATGATGTAATGGTCAATGTTCGAGGCAACTGGGAATTCAGCGAAGGCGCAGATCGCCTAGACCCTATACCTAGACGGAGGGGTGAACCAGGTTGCCGTGTAACTCCTCGTGTTCATTGAACTTTTTTTTACTCAGCTTTTTTTCCCGGTCTAATCCTTTGTTTATGTAGGTAATAAG
Organism: Camellia sinensis; assembly: GCF_055761805.1. NCBI lineage: Eukaryota > Viridiplantae > Streptophyta > Magnoliopsida > Ericales > Theaceae > Camellia > Camellia sinensis. Next base: position 209,975,217 of record NC_138965.1, read on the forward strand.
TTGAAGAAGATTTTGACTTCAGCCAACGAGACAGTCCTTGTGGAAATTAAGACTGCACTCAAGTATTTTGGCCGTCCAAACGTACAGAAGCAAGAGAGAGCCACCCATATACTCCTGCGGTACGAGCCTACTTATATTACGTTCTCGGCCGCAGACGACATTCCGATCGCAACCGGCGAATAGTATCTTACGGCTCTTGTTTTCCCCAGCTTCAAGACCCTTAGGCAAATTGGTTTCGAAGCATCTGACTCGGAGTGAGACGTAGAGCCGGCGGTCGAGGTAGTTGCCGAACCAACGAGAGAGTTTGCTGCGGAGGCCGAAGAGGTGGACGAGGCTCTGAACTCAGCATTTGAAGCAGTCGATCTTAACCAGCCTAGCTCACCGTCCACTTCGGGTCGGGGGGAGTTTTCCTTTGGAGATATTTTTACTGGTTTAGAAGATCTTCCCGGCTCTTATTTCGAGGGTATGGTAAAAGAATCTCTTTCTAAACTGGCATGAAAATAGAATGCTGAGCGTTTGGCCGCCCGTCAGAAGGCCGAGGCCATTACTTCCAAAACTGCCCTCCCTGAATCATCTGAGCCAGTTGTCGTTGTTGAAACGACTCAAATTGTTGCTGTTGAGATGGAACGGTCAGTTGAATGTTTGACTCCAGAGGCTGATAATGGTAGGGAAAAGCGACCCACTGATTTTGAGGCCGTCTCTGAAGAAATCCCAGTCGAAAAACGGCCGCGCTTAGAGGAGTCGGACGTGGTTATTCCTTTTGTGGTTTAGCCGAAGATAAAAAACGTGCCGATCTCCTCTGACGCATCGGCTGTGAAAGACCCAATCGTGGCGTTGAGCCTGGCTTCGTTGGTCTCGTTGCCGACAGACAAGGCAATTTTTTGTTCGGAGCTGGACGTTTTAGCAATTGTATTGGCCGCTCAGACAGCTCTTCTAGTATATATCTTGATCTTATCTTTTGTGTTTCTGTGTATATTTGTTTTGGTTTTGACATTCTGTTTTACAGACAGTCGGCATGACGGCGTCAGCATGACGCCGTCGAAGAAATAGGTCGTTTAAGATCGAAAGTGGAGGGCGAAAGGAGTAGGGCCAACTTTGAGGCGGCAAGGGTGACGATGGAAAGTGCAAGGGCGGAGGCCGAAATGGAGAGAGCGAAAAATGCTGAAGAGTAGAGATTGGTCGCCAAGCAGAGGGCAAGCGCGAGCGATGAAGCTCTCAAGTCAGCCTAAGAGGTGATTGCCAGGCTGGAGAACGAATTGGAAAAATTGAAGAAGGCAAAAGAAAAAGCCGACTCTAAAACTTCCAAGGCGTACAAGGCCGGGCAAGACGCCGCTCTTGAAAGCTACGCGGAGGAAACTCCTAAATTTGAAAACGGGGGATTCAAGCACGGCTGGCTCAAAGCCCTTGCTGCTGCAAATGTGACATTGGTAATGCCAATTCCATATGAGCAAGTGGACATCGAGCCGCTGGAGTCTGACCCCGAGGACCCTGAGGATTGAATTAGGACGCCACACTGGTTGTTTTTGCCTAGGATTTCAATGTATTTTCCTTTATTTTATTTTTACTCTGGGTGATCTTCATGTATAAAGTGATACTTTGTCTGTATTCAGTTTATCAATAAAATTTTCCCTTGTTTTGTGTTATTCCTGTACTTAATTGAATGAATAGACAATTATTCTATTAAAAAGGAATCTGCCCTTGCCTTGTTTTGTGTTATCAATGAAATATTCATGATTCAGATTTAAGGAATCTGCTTTTGCCTTAGATATGAACTAGACCGCCGAATGAGTCTGATTAGTGAAATGGCTGGGGTACAATCCTTTCGGCATAAAATTGGGTTTAAATACTTGGCCGATGAGATTAATAAATCTGCCCTTGCCCCAGCCAATGCATGAGCTTCATGAGCCGAATAAGACTCGTTCATGGAATGGCTGTGGCATAAATCGATCGTCATTGGGTTTAAATACTTGGCCAATCAGATTAATAAATCTGTCATTGCCCCAGCCAGTGCATGAGCCTCATGAGCTGAATAGGACTCGTTCATGGAATGGCTGTGGCATAAATCGATCGGCATTGGGTTTAAATACTAGGCCGATCAGATTAATAAATCTGCCCTTGCCCCAGCTAGTGCATGAGCTTCATAAGCCGAATAGGACTCGTTTATGGAATGGCTGTGGTATAAATCGATCGGCATTGGGTTTAAATACTTGGCCGATCAGATTAATAAATCTGCCCTTACCCCAGCAAGAGCATGAGCTTCATAAGCCGAATATGACTCGTTCATGGAATGGTTGTGGCATAAATCGATCGGCATTGGGTTTAAATATTTGGCCGATCAGATTAATAAATCTGTCCTTGCCCCAGCCAGTGCATGAGCTTCATAAGCCGAATATGACTCGTTCGTAGAATGGCTGGCATAAATCGATCGGTGTTTCGTTTAAATAAAGGAACTTGTCCTTGCCTCAGATATGAACTGGACCGTCGAATGAGTTGGGTTCGTGAAATGGCTGAGGCACGATGCTTTCGGCTTAAGTCCAAAGGATTTGGCCGACTCGAGTGGAGAGCCATCGACCGTCTGTTTTAAGGGATTTGCCCTGGTCGGGGGTGAAGTTGGAAAGCCGAAAGTCGGCGGCTTACGGAATGCGTGTATTAATGAGGTCGCCTCGGGAATGTGGTGCGCCCATGAATTATTTAGAGAGGGGGTTGTGTCCAAACAAAACTCAACCCTGTATGAGGAACTAAACAAAACTCAACCCTACAACGAAGAGTGAATGTCTAGCAGATTATTCTTCAATAGCAAAGGGAAAGGTAAGACACTGGCGGAGTTGGACTCAATGAATCGAGGTGGCGAACTTCCCCGAACGGGGGCTAGAGCATTTGCGGAGCATGAGAGGCGTCACTCTCCTCATCGACGAAACAGGTCACCTAGAAGGGAGAAACGCCAACAGGGAAGTTCCCCTCGTCCGCGTAGCGAAGCCAGTGGGCCACCACGGCCATTGAGCTTTGCAGTTTTTGTCGATAACAAACCGATAATGGAGGCGGATTCAATCATCCGAGATCCAAATATGGCAGTAGAATTTGCGCGACAGATTTTTTCGCCAGAAGTTTAGCAGTTGATGGTTGGTCGACGAGACTTCGAAGTGTTCCGAGAGGGCATTCATGGGGCGGTGAAAGGGCTGTACACCTCCTACGAAATCGGCATGCGTCTTCGTGCTGCTCGATGGGAGATAGAGCAGAGGGACGAACGCATTCGAAGCCTAGAAGCTCCCGTGGAGAAGGCCGAGCGTGAGCTGAGAAAGGCCAAGGCTGGTGGGGAGCAGTCAACCGGAAAGTCTAACCCGATCGTGGAGGAAAAGGTGACACAACGGCTAATAAGTCATGCAATTGCCGATCGGGATACGGCTAGCATGTTTACGATTGAGTCCACCAAGACTAAGGCTTACGAAAAAGGCTTCCATGAAGGCCGGAAGGTTGGAATAGAAAAAACCAGGGAAAAACTCGCCGAGGAGGTATGCCGATGCGAAAATCGGGGATTTCAACATGGGTGGATCAAGGCACTGAAGGTCGCGGATGCCCTCCGTACAGCAAGTGTTCAGTCGACTTCACCATTATATCATCGCCGCAATCTCTCCTTTGACGCGTATGAGATAGAGAAGAGTGACGATGAAGGTGGTGCCGAATAAGCTTTTATGTAAAAATAAATACATTTTGTGTTTAGTTATTGTTTAATTAATAATGTATTCGAAAGCAGTTTAATGAGGACATATTTTTTAGAATGTTTTTGTTGTTGTACCAACTATTTCATGAGTGGATTTAATTATGATATTATGATCTTCTTATTCCAACTATGATAGTATGAAATTATACTTGTTGATAAAATGACCATGACTATGAAAATATACATAGTTGGCCGAAAAGTAAATTGCCCAAGGTGCCGCGAATTCGGCCCAAACATATGGATACGGCTCTCGGAATTTGGAACCTCATCCGGGCCAGGCTCGATGTCATGCACTAACGGGGCTATGAATCCGGAGACTTGTGCTCCGAATCCGGAGTCTTAGTCGGCCCAAAGGTGTCATGGACCGATGGGGCTCCGAATCCGGAGTCTTATCTTTGCCAATCGTGACATCCACGAAGGGCGCTCCGAATCTGGAGTCTTAGTTGGCCCAAAGGTGTCATACATCGATGGGGCTCCGAATCCGGAGTCTTATCTTTGCCGATCATGACATTCACGAAGGGTGCTCCGAATCCGGAGTCTTAGTCGGCCCAAAGGTGTCATGCACCGATGGGGCTCCGAATTCGGAGTCTTATCTTTGCCAATCATGACATCCACGAATGGCGCTCCGAATCCGGAGTTTTAGTCGGCCCAAAGGTGTCATGCACCAATGGGGCTCCGAATCCAGAGTCTTATCTTGGCCAATCGTGACATCCACGAAGGGCGCTCCGAATCCGGAGTCTTAGTCAGCCCGAAGATGTCATGCACTAAAGGGGCACCGAATCCGAAGTCTTATTTTTGCCAATCGTGACATCCAAAAAGAGCGCTCCAAATCCGGAGTCTTAGTCGGCCCAATGGTGTCATGCACCGATAGGGCTCCGAATCCGGAGTCTTATCTTGGTCAATCGTGACATCCACGAAGGGCACTCCAAATCTGAAGTCTTAGTCGGCCCAAAGGTGTCGTGCACCGATGGGGCTCTGAATCCGGAGTCTTATCTTTTATCGGAACACTTGTGAACTGGATTGCGCAATGAATAAACAGGAATCTTTGTATTACGAAAGTGGAATGTGTACACGGTAAACCGTTTTAAATTAGTATCATTCCCTACAAGTCGGGTCAATGATAAAATTTGCGTAAATGCGTGGAATTCCAAGGCCGTGGTAGACTCCTTCCTAACATGTCTTTGAGCCGATATGCCCCTACTCCTGTGATCGAATCAATCTGATAGGGGCTGTCCCAGTTTGGACTCAATTTTTCATCAGCCGGTTTCTTGGCAGCTGGAAGTACCTTCTTCAGGACCAACTCTCCTGGTGTATAGCGGTGCAGCTGAACACGTTGATTATATGACTTAGCAAGCTGCTGTTGGTACCGTGCCATGGACGCAAGGGTACAGTCTCTTCGTTCTTCGATCAGAATCAAATCCAAAGCCAACATCATGTCGTTTCGACCCATATCAAAAACTTGCGATTTCAGGGTTGGGTGGCCGATCTGCAAGGGTATAACCACCTGGGTTCTAAAGCATAAAGCAAACGGCGTTTCTCTAGTTGATCGTCTCGGCGTAGTTCAATGAGCCCACAATACACTCGGCAATTCTTCAACCCATTTGCCTTTAGCTTTCTCCAGCCTCTTCTTGATGCCATCCAAGATGGATTTGTTAGAAGCTTCGGCTTGACCATTGCTTTGTGGGTAAGCCGGCATAGAAAAGTAAGGCCGGATACCATACTTGCTGCATAGCTCTCGGTAGATGCCACAATCAAATTGGGTGCCGTTGTCTGAAATAAGAGCTCTTGGAATGCCGAATCGCGTTATGATATTTCTCCATACAAAGCGCTTAACATCAGCATCTCGAATGTACGTTAATGCCTCCGCTTTGACCCATTTTGTGAAGTAATCTGTCGCGACAATCAAGTATCGCTTGTTCCCCAGGGCCCTCGGTAATGGTCCTACGATATCAAGTCCCCACTGGGCGTACGGCCATGGACTGGTAATGGAGCTTAACTCTTCAGCAGGCAGATGGGTTAACGGGGAGAACTTCCGGCATTGTTTACATTTCTTCACATAGCATTCGGCATCAGCTCTCATTGTCGGCCAGTAATACCCTGTGTTATAGCTCGATGGGCCAAAGAGCGCCCGCCAGAATAGGCACCACAACTGCTTTCATGTATTTCAGTCAGAAGCTCTTCGACTTTGTCTGGGTATACACATTCCAAGTATGGACCAGAAAGGTAATTTTTATACAGCTTTCCTTATGGATCCAAGTAGTATCGCAGGGCTTTGTTTCGTAGCTTGTGCACTTCTTTTTTGTCCACTAGGAGCTATTCGGAAGACAGGAATGCAGCAATGGGGTCCATCCAACTCGGTCCTAACTCTATGACATTGACCTGGATTTCCTCCGAATGGCCAATGCTCGACTCCGGGATGAAACCTACTTCGATGGCCCATTTAATCTCTGAGTTAATGGCGGAGGCTAGGCAAGCTAGGGCGTCTGCATTTGTGTTTTGGTCACGTGTTATCTGATTCAATTCATGATGGTCAAATTTGGCTAGCAAGCCACTAACCGATTTCATGTAAGCCGCCATACGGTCATTTTTGGCTGCGTACTCCCCCTTTAGCTAGTTGATCACCAATTTTGAATCGCAAAATCCCAGCAAACACCGAGCACCCAGAAGGTGTGCATTCCTCAAACCGGCCAGAAGGGCTTCATATTCGGCCTCGTTATTTGATGCTTCGAAGCCGAGTTTGATTGCCTGCTCAATTATTGCGCCGTCGGGAGCCATGATTACTACTCCGGCTCCGTTGCCCCGTTGATTGGATGATCCATCACAGTACAACTGCTAAATGTCCCCAACATAGATTCTCCAGTTCGGCTTAGGTTGAACTTCGTCAGACTTGAAGTCGGCAAGACCGCCTGTGAATTCGGCCACGAAGTCAGCAAGCATCTGTTCCTTGATGGAGGTTCTGGGTAGAAACTGAATATCGTACTGGCCAAGTTCAAGAGCCCACTTTGAAACGCGTCCTGATGCTTCCGCATTGCGTAGTACTGATCGGAGGGGGTAATCTATTAGCACCCCGATGCTGTGCCCCTGGAAGTAATGCATCAGTTTTCTCGCCTCCATGACTAGGATGAGTTTTTTCAGCGGCAGGTAGCGTGTTTCGGCGTCGACCATTGCCTTGCTCACATAATACACTGGCCGCTGCTCGCCCAGCTCTTCCTTAATTAGTACAGCGCTGACGACCTGGTTGGAAACTGCCAGATACAAGATGAGCGGGTCGCCTGCCGAAGGTGTTGTCAAGAGTGGAACTGATCAGAGGTAGGTTTTGAAACCGTTGAAAGCGGCTTCGCACTCGGCGGACCATTCGAAAGCCTTACCCTACTGCAGTGTATGGAAGAATTGTTGGCAGCGATCTGTAGACCGACTGATTAACCTGTTGAATGCGGCGGCCATCCCCATCAACTTTTGAACCTCTTTTACTGAACGAGGGGAGCCGAGTTCCAAGATTCCTGTGATTTGCCTTGGGTTGGCCTCGATTCCTCAATGATTGACAATGTAACCCAAGAACTTGCCAAAGTCGATTCCAAACGCACATTTGGAAGCATTCAGCTTCATTTTGTATTTGCGTAGAATGCCGAATGTCTCCTCCAGATCGGCTATATGATTCTGCTCTTCCTTGGATTTGACCACCATGTCGTTGATGTATACTTCCATAGTGTGACCGAGTTGCTCCTTGAACATGGTGGTGGCTAGTCTCTGGTAAGTTGCCCCTGCATTCTTCAGCCCAAAAGACATAACCTTATAGCAATAGATTCCTCTTGGGGTGAGGAATGCAGTTTTGTCTTGGTCCTCTGGATGCATGGCAATTTGATGGTAGCCTCTGTAGGCATCGAGGAAGCTCATGCGTTGATGACGTGCTCTAGCATTTACCAGTTGGTCTATCCTTGGGAGAGGAAAATAATCTTTGGGGCAGGCTTTGTTTAGGTCCGTGAAATCAACGCAAACTCGCCAGGTCCCATTCTTCTTCTTCACAACCACAGTAGTAGAGAGCCATGTAGGGTAGGTCACTTCCCTGATTGCCCCGGCGTCAAGCAACCGGTCAACCTCTTCAACAACTGCGGCAGTGTGCTCTGCGGCTGATCGCCGACTTTTCTAAATGATCGGCTTGCATTTAGGATCAACATTTAAATAGTGTTGCGAAACAAACGGATCTACACCCGGCATCTCATATGGAGTCTACGCAAATATATCAAGGTTGCCAAGCATGAAGGAAATTAGCTGCTGTCTGTCTGTTTGATTGAGAGAGGCATCGACCATGAAGAACCTGTCTGGGTTGCCGTTGATTTCAACTCGATCTTGGTCTTCCGTGGCCTTTTCACTCGGGAGCCGCCCAACATCATCAAGGCTTTTCCGATCCGGTACCTCAATGCAATTCACTTGCAACTCCTTCGGTGTCTTTCCAGCAAGGACATAGCATGCTCGTGCCAACTTCTGTGAACCACGGATTTGCTCAATGCCGCGTGCTGTCGAGAAGTGAAGTAGCTGATGATAGGTGCTTGGCACAGCCTGCATAGTATGCAACCAAGTCTGCCCCATGATGAGATTATACAGCGATGGCAGCTTCACGACCAAGAACTCCACATCCACTGTTCGGGAGCCCGCTCGAACGGGTAGTGTGATTTTCCCAACGGGTACTCTGGATTGGCGTTGAAGCCGAATAGTGGACAAGGGACCGGGGAGAGATCCAATTTGAAGAAGCCGAGTTTGGTGAATGTTTTGTAGTACATAACCTCCGATGTGCTCCCCGAGTCAACGAGTACACGCTCAACTGTGAATCGGTTTATGCATAACTCAATTACCAAGGGATCGATGTGGGGAAGTGTCACACCGGCCAAATCTGAATCATCAAAAGAAATGCTTGCAGCTTCATGGGGCCGTTTAGCCGGAGTGAGTTGATTTTGAGGATCGAGATTCGACTGAATCGTATACACCGAGGATGAAATTGGCATGCTGTATATTATGTGGATCATGCCGAGTAGAGGGGAATCCTGTCTTAGGGCTATTAATTTGGTTGAGCTGCCTTTTCGGACATACTATTGTAGCCAACCACCCTGCACCAATTCCTCCAGGTGATCCTTCAATGCGTAACAACTTTCAGTTTCATAGCCATGATCCTTGTGATACTCGCACCGCCTATCCCGTCTTCGAGTATCGGGAGGTCCCACCATTTTTTACAGCCACTTGAAGAACGGAAGATGTTGGATTTTGGACATGACCGTGCTAATCGGCTCTGACAACTCAGTATATTTCTTGTCGGCGCGCCTTGTGCGCCTGCTATCGACTTGCTGCTGTTCATTCGCTCGGTGGGAGCATTGGTCACTTGATCGGCGAGAATCTCGTCTCTTATCTCGTTTTGCCCGATGCCGTGGTTCAGCGCTCTGAGGTGCTACAGAATTTAACGGCTGAGCAATTTCTACAGGAGCCATCTTGTTGGTCATATTTTCGGCTTTAACCCGCAAGGCATCATCTTCCACTTTACAGTATTCTTCAACTTTCTTCATCAACGACCAAACTGTTTTGGGGGGCCGTCTGGTCAAAGAGTTGCGGAGGGCACTATCGGGATGCAGCCCCATCTTGAAGACGGTGATGGCCATGGAGTCATTGCAAGCAGCATCTACCAGATTGAAACATTCCCAATACCGCGCCGAATAAGCACGAAGGGTTTCCCCCGGTTGAATCTGCATTGCCTAGAGGGAATCGACCTACTTTGGCTGGACGTCATTAGTAATAAACCTTGCCCTGAATGATTTTTGGAGTTGGTGGAAGCTTTTAATCGAAGCCAACTCTAGTTTATAATATCACCTGACAGCTAGTAGTCTCAAACTGCTCTAAAATATTCTGCACATGAGAGCCTCATCGTCTGCATGCAGCGTCATGGCTTGCTTGTAATGGCGGATGTGATTGGTGGGGTCTGATTTACCGTCGTACAAGGTAAATGACGGTGCTTTGAATTTCTTGGGTAGCACTGTTTTTGTAATTCGTTGTACAAAGGGATCGTGCTGGTCTTCTTCATCGGAACTGTTTCTTCTTCGCTTATGCCTTATACGGGGACTCTCTTCAGAAGAACTGGTAGTTTTAGGTCGCCCTTTCTTCTTGGGCACCGGGGATAATGAGTCGGAGTCACTGTCAGTGTCGTCTTGTCGGGCCCGAGGTCGTCGACCACCTGCCCTAGGAGGTCGTTCCAGATTTAGGCGTTCAGTTTGTTTGGACTTCGCCACTTCTAAGGTCAAATCTTGACAGAGACGTTTGTTTTTAGCGATCATGTTCTCCAACCTCTGTTCGTTTTGCTTTGCTTGTTCCATGATCGCCTGCATTGTCTCATGCTCCGAAGTCGAGGGTGAGGCGAAGTTCAAGGCATGTCTTGCGGGGATAGTCTCCGCGCCAAGCATGTTTGTTGGAGTGAGGTCGTCTCTTTGTGTGGTTTCATCAGTGACTATCGGAGGGTCTTCTGTTACGCCTGCCATGGATAAATTTGAGTATTCCCACAAACGGCGCCAATTGTGGAGAAATGGTTTGGAAAAACTCTTTTTGTCCTGGGGAACGCTCTTGATCCTCAAATAGACACCTGAAAGGAAATGAACACTCTGGTCGGGGGTGCCGGAATTAGCACTCCGATGGACAAGTCAGTCTCTACTCTCTCTCAGTTACTCGTATTTTAAGTCAAGCATATTAATTCTCACATACCTTTCTTAGTATGTTGTTCCTTTATTTATACTTATTTCCTGGGCCTCGGGGCCAGGCCCACTTTTCACTCATTATCCTCTTATTTACTCGGCTCCATAGTTCAATAGATACTCGGCCTATCTATTGCATTCGGCCTCCTGATCGTGCAGGATAGAACCGAGTAATATCTGTCTTCTAGAGTGTAAGCTTTTGATTCTGTCATTTATTCGGCTCCCACACTTACCATAATATTCTATAATTCCTAACTAGCATATAACACAAGTCAATTTCTGAATTTGCAATTTGAAATTAAAACATGACAGATTTTTCTACTTCAAACAGATAGAAATGCAATCTAAACAACGCACTCATATAATTAATTTAGAATTTCATCTTAATCATTTACTTATCATAATTTAATGCTAATCATAGGTGAGGGTTGTTACAGTTATTAGTTTCACACATGTGCCCACAGATCCGTTGTTACAAGAAAGAAAACCTCCTAACCCAGGTAAACAAAACAATAGAGAAGGAAGGAGAAATAAATTTAGAGGCTCAGAGGCCAAATGTAGAGGGACACCTGAGATAGACCAGCACTGTGGGGCTGCTGTTAGAACCAGGGAATGAAGCTCTTTACCTAGTCGCTTTCGCCTGGTGGATAAAACAACTTCGGTTGATCATCGAGCCAGGTTGGGGGGACAACCGACCACACCCACTCCACTCAATGCAGATGGCCTCTTTCAAATCAACAAAGGACAATCATCAGAGAATACGTAGTATCGTAGATATTGAAGGTAATAACTCACCAACATTCCCTTCTATGGATTTAATCTGCCTTTTGTTTTGGAACTGCCGCGGTATCGGCAACCACAAATTCAAGCGTAATCTTGTGAAAATTATTAAGACACATAAACTAGAGATTTTGGTCCTAATGGAAACTAAGGTGGCCTTCAACACTATGAGTGAGTTCTTCAATCGCCTAGGATTCACAGCCTTATCAACAATTGATCCCGTGGGTAGAGTGGGGGGCATACGAATTGTTTGGGATACCAGCCAAGTGAACGTTAGAGCATCTACAGTTAGTCCACAAGTTATTCATGCTACTGTCCACAAGTAGGGATGGCAATTTGAAACCGGCCCGACGGGGACCCGACCCCCCGACCCCGATTGGAACGATTTTTTCCTGAAAAATACCCCCGACGGGTAGGGGATGGTATTTAAAAATGAATCCCCGATCATTTTCAGGCCGGGGACGGTGATACCTTCCCCAGCCCCGAACCCGGCCCGGCCCGGCCCCGACCCTATACCCGTATCTGTTCACCCCGATCTGAAATTACCGTGGTACCCCTCCTTAAATATATATATATATATATATATGTTTTCTCTGTTCTTGGACTCATTCTAGGGTTCATATAGACTATAACGCTCTTTCTCTTCTCTCTCTGGTCACACGGCTACCAACGTCGATCTTCCGTCTGTCTGGTTGTTCCTCCGTCACTGCGGACGTCAATCGATCGTTCCTCCGTCACCCCCTCACCGGCTCTCTCTCTCTCTTTTTCTAAAACACTCCCCTCACGCCGATCTCCCTCCCTCCGTCGTCGTCGCAATCGTCCATGCCTCCGTCGTCTTCTATCGCCTCCGTCATCCTCCATCGCCTCCAGTTTATCCCTCCGCCAGATCTGTCTCTACCATCGCCTCCGGTTTATCCCTCCGCCAGATATGTCTTTACTTTTTTTATTTATTTTTTTTATTTTTTGATGATGTTGTTGCCTTGATGATGTGTTGATGAATTTTTTTTTTAATTTTTTTTTATGATGTTGCTTACTGCCGTTGATGATGTTTATGTTGATGATTTTTGAACTTTTTTTTTTTTTTTTGATGATGTTGCTGATTGTGAATGATGTTGTTGATGATAAGTACGGGGATAAACCGGGGTCAGGGAAACCCGAGCCCCGTAGGGGGCGGGGCTGGGGGGGTTGATGGATTTCCCGCCGGGGATCGGGGCCGAGGACGGGGAATATGGTAGTTTCGGGGATCAGGGACGGGGAGGGTGATCCCCGGCTCCGCCCCGGCCCGTTGCCATTCCTATCCACAAGGAGGACTATGAGGAATGGGTACTGGCTGCTATTTATGCTAGCCCCAACCCCAACCTTAGAGAACAGCTATGGCAAGACCTTGAAGATGTAGCGAACACCATCCAAGAGCCTTGGCTAGTTGCTGGGGACTTTAATGACTATGCAAATCAAAGAGAAAGAGGGAGTTTCTCAGCTAACCACAATACTAATAGAACTCAAAAATTCATTAATCGAGTGAATCGTTGTAATCTCATTGACTTGGGCAACGCTGGACCTCATATGAAGTGGACAAACAAAAGGCAAAGGCTAAGCTAACACCATGGAGAGACTTGACCGAGCACTATGCATTGCGGAATGGAGGACCATGTTTCCCGAAGCCACAGTTAGAGTTCTCCCTAGAACTTATTCTGATCACTCCATTCTTGTTGTCTACACACAAGGTATGCACACTTTAAACCCTCGTAATAGGCCCTTCCATTTCGAGGCCGCTTGGATGTCTTATCCTGACCTTATTAATGTTATTAAATCTTCTTGGCATAATATGAACAATCACCTCCTTGACTCTGCTACTGAATTTACTAATAGAGTCACTGAATGGAATAAGGAGGTTTTTGGAAACATTTTTAAACGTACAAGGAGACTCCTTGCTAGAATTAAGGGTACCCAAAAAGCTCTTGCTGAAAATTTTACCCACAACCTTCAAAATCTTGAACACATGCTTATTAAGGATTATAATGAGACGTTGTTACAAGAATAAATGCTTTGGTTCCAAAAATCTAAATCCAAACATATCACCCTTGGAGATAAAAATACCAAATATTTTCATATATCCACTCTAAATAAGAGACGTAAACTTAAAATTAACGCCCTTAAGAATGATAAAGGTAATTGGATTAGTGACAGTGAGGGGGTTAAAAATATCATCCTTGATTATTTTCAGAACCTCTTTAGCAAAAGTGTCACTCAACAATTAGACCATTAGAAGAATAACACCCCAGCTAAATTCTCTAAGGAAAATAACGATGGCTTTTTGAAGCCTTTGTCCAGTCTTGAAATTCTTCACGTTGTGAGAAATATAGGTGCCTTTAAAGCCCCTGGAGCTGATGGCATCCAGGCAATCTTCTATCATAACTATTGGAGTATTGTTGGTAAGTCTATGTGTGAGTTTGTGAATGCTTGTTTCCACAGCAATTCTGTTCCTGTATCTGTTAATGAAACTTTTATTGTTCTTATCCCTAAGATCGACAACCCTGTCAATATCAAACAATTCACACCCATCAGCCTCTGCAATGTTACCTATAAGATCATTTCAAAAATTGTTGTAAATAAAGTTAGACCACTCCTGGATAGCTTGGTGAGCCCCAACCAAAGTAGTTTTATTCCGAGAAGGAATACTATTGAAAACATCATCATTACCTAGGAGGTTCTACACACTTTGTGGCACAAAAAAGGTAAGGAGGGATGTATGATTTTTAAAATCGATTTAGAAAAAGCCTATGATCGTCTATCTTGGGAGTTTATTAGAGACACACTTGTGGAGTTTAATATGAATGATGATTGGATAAACCTTATAATGAGCTGTGTCACTAACAGCAAATCTGCTGTCCTTTAGAATGGAGAGATGCTAGATGGAATTAAGAATGAGAGAGGCTTGAGACAAGGTGACCCACTTTCCCCTTACCTCTTTGTTCTTTGCATGGAAAGGCTTTCTAATATGATTAATTCCAAGGTTGATGGTGGCCAGTGGAAAGGGATCAAAGCAGCTCGTAATAGCCCACCCATCTCTAATTTATTCTTTGCTGATGATCTTATTTTATTTGCTAAGGCAGACCTCTTCAACTGTGAAACTATAATGACAGTGCTGACTGAATTTTGTGTAGTCTCTGGGCAAAAAATTAATCACTCTAAATCCAAACTTTTTGTTTTCCACAATTTAGCCCGTAACAAAGCCCTATCCCTAAGTTTCCATAGTGGCATCCCTTCAACTCAAAGCCTTGGCAAATATTTGGGCTCTTCTACGATCCATGGTAGAGTCAATAGAAATATGTTTAGGGAAACTTTGGAGAAATTAAAACTAGGCTGTCAGGTTGGAAGGCTAGAACCCTCTCCCTAGCTGGTAGAATCACACTTATTCAAGCTGTCACTTCTACTATACCCAGTTATAATATGCAGTCCATGGAAATTCCTAGAAGAGTTTGTGATGAAATGGATAGACTCAATAGAGATTTTCTATGGGGAGAAACTGATTCCAAAAAGAAAGTTCACCTAGTTAACTGGGAGAATGTTTATAAAAGTAAGGATGAAGGAGGGCTTGGACTTAGGAAAGCTAGGGACCAGAATGCTGCTTTATTGACTAAACTTGGGTAGAAAATGCTGAGTGACCAGAACAAATTATGGTGTAAAGTTATGCATTCCAAGTATTTGAGAAAGCATTTTGTTAGGTTTTTATTCTTGGCAATCCCGTTTGACAAAACTCCTTTTAGTTATACTTGTATTCGCACTTTGTATTTCAGTGAGGCTATGAGTTTTTAGATGCGAATCCAACCCTAATTGTGCCTTGCAAAGAAGTTTCAGAAGACAATTCTTTCATGTTTGCCACTTCGCTGATTATGACGGGGATCGAGTTGCTCGGTTAGCTCGCGAGGGTCTAGGGGGCAGCGCCTCTTGGGGAGTCTAGGGCAGCACCCCCTAAGTAAAATGAAAACATGCATTCGAAGTTGCTTGTCCGCCATTGCTCGCTCAAGCGAAAGAGTCTTGGCTCGAGCGAAGGAGTCCTGTTTTCAGAAGCTACGTCTGTCTACCAAAAACCTGAGAAGGAAGGTTGTACGCTCGAGCGAAGGAAGCTTGGCTCGAGCGACTCCTCTTGAGGAAAACACGCGTTTTTGTTTCCTCGCTCGAGCGAGAGAGTCTTCGCTCGAGCGAGCTTCGCAGTCTCTGTTTTCTATAAGTACTTGTTTAAGTCCTAATCTAGGGTTACGTTTTTGAGATTTTCTTCTTGGATATTAAGGTTTATATCTGGGGCTAGTTTGTTAGTTTTCCTTGATGTTTGATTGAGTATTCAACTCATGGTTTGAGAAGTATACATCAAAGGATTGTTTGTTTATTCTATACAAAAGAGAGAGTTGTTCTTCAGTGGATTCTGGGGAATTCGAGCCTGAAGTTTTGGTGGATTTTGGAGTGGCTCATCGTCGTGATTCGACATGGTCGTTGTAGATTCAACGTTGGGAAAGACAATTCTGAGGTGAAGATGGGGCTGGAAGAGGCACAAAGGGGTTGGTTAAATTCGAGCGTAGATTCACTAGGTAATTGAAAGCATACCTATGTAATTCCTTTATGTCTTTTTAGTGGATTGTTTTGTTGCTTTTGCCCATGGTTTTTTATTACAATTAGAGGCGCTCTAATTGTAGTTTTTTCACGTTCAAATCATTGTGTCGATTTGTCTTGATTGTTTGATTGGGATTGATATTTACTGCTTAAAATTGATACATAATCACAAATCAATATCTAGGAAATTTCTAGATTTTTCATATTCCATCTTTAATTGGCCCATCAAGAGGAGTTCTTCACATACTTGGAAGAACATATGCAGAATGAGAGATCATTTGGAGAAGGGAGTAAAATGGAATGTGGGAAATGGTGAGAACATTTCACCATGGTGTGACTGGTGGTGTGGGAAACAACTATTTTCTATTTCTTACACCGCCCAGCAGGATAATGCTCTTCAAAAAGTTAGCTCAATACTCAATGAAGAGGGCTATTGGGACATAGATACTTTGAAATCTATTTTAAACTCCCAAGATATCCAGGAAATCCTCAAAATCCATAGGCCCAGATTTGTCACCTACACTGATACTCCTGTTTGGGTTGGATCCACCTGTGGCAACTTCACTACAACTTCAGCTTATTAGCTTATTGCAAGGCAGGAAGGAGATGGTAAGGATTGGAAATGGCTTTAGAAATTAAAGATCCCCTAGAAATTGAAATGCTTCCTATGGCTTATTCTCAAAGAGAGGCTGCTAACCAATCACATGAGACTTGTGAGGAATATGACAACACCTGACTTGTGTCCTAGAAGTGGTTTGCCTAGCGAGGATATGAACCATCTCCTCAGAAACTGCACCATTTCACAAAACATTTGGATTGAAATAAAAAATAGGAACTGGTGAGAGAAAGGTTGTGATAAGCCTATACTTGAATGGATTACCTCCAATTTGAAAGATAAAAGTGAGTATTTTGGCAAAAAATGGCAATTTGTTTTCACCATAACTCTTTGGCAAATTTGGGAAGATCGTAACAAACTTCTGTTTGAAAATATTAATCCTTCCATTCAAATTAGTCTCAAGAGCATAAGGAATTATGTTTATGAGATTGATGAGGCCTATCACTCTGTCCTCAACCCTAGGCTATATCAAAATAGACTAATTCATTGGCTTTGTCCATCTGCAGGGAAACTTAAATTAAATGTTGATGGCTGTTCTAAAGTTGACCCAGGCCAAGCTGGATATGAAGGGTTGCTACGTGATGAAACGGGGGTATGGATCTGGGGATTTTATAGAAAGTTGGGACATTGTTCCAGTCTCGAAGCTGAACTATAGGCTATCTACAGAGGACTCACAATCTTATTCCAGAAAGGCACCGAGGGAGTGGATATTGAATCTGATTCAGAACTGGCTATCAACCAAATACAGATTGAACCATGCCTTAACTCACCATATAAAGCTCTCATAGAGGATGCAAAGTTTCTGTTGAAAAGGTGCAACTGCTCCTTGTGCCATACCCCAAGGGAAGGAAATAAATGTGCTGATCTTCTTGCAAACATGAGAGTTGCTCAAGATGAGCATGTACTGGTGCTTGAAGAACCTCCTAACGAAGTGAAGGCTCTGATCATTAATGACATGATTGGAGTTAGTGTGCTGAGGGATTAGTTCTTCATTTATTTGTTTTTCTTTAATTTGTTGTTTCTCTAAACTTTTGTTTGTTTGAATTTCCTTTGAATCAAAAAGAAAAAAAAAAAAAAAAGTCTCCATTGGAGTGGTATAGACAAAAATTGACTTTTGTGCATGGTAGCAAACCAAAAAATAACTTGGCAAAACCATTTTGACTTGAACCATTAGAGATGCTCTAAGTTGATTTTTTTTAGATGCAGCCAAAAGAGACTTCTTGGATCTTCTATGAATAACACACTTATGTATTGTAATTTACATTATTCAAAAATATCATGTACATAATATTGTATGATATTTTGAAAATATTTAATAATTTTTCTTGATTTTTTTATTTAAATTTTCAAGATTATGATTGTCGTGATGTAAATTATAAATGATTTTTTAAATATAATCCATAAACATTTTAAATAGGGTCAATTATATTTATTCATTTATATGAAAAATAGTAATTTAAACAATTTAATCAATGACTCAAATTTATTTTATAAATTTAGTGGTTATGATAAGCATTATTATTATTTTTTGAAGTGTGTACAATAGTTTTCGTGTTTAGTGCAATTTTTTTTAGGCAAACATTTTGTATTTTTTGGAGATAAAAGTAAGCTTCTCAAAATGAAAAATAACACATTTAAGCTTCATTTGACATTGGTTACGGTAGTAAACTTTTTTGTGTTGGGACTTTTTTAGCTTCGTTTGATTTTTGTTTTTGGATTTTTTTTATTTTTGTAAGAGAAAAAGTATAATAATTATGGTTTGAATGTAACATTTTGTCTTATTGACTTATATAGCCTATTTTATTTTTTTGTACTTTTTTAGCCCCAAAATGTTTACCAAACGAGGACTTAGGCAAGTTGTACTATAGAAATTTTGGATTTTCCTTCATTTTGTAATAGATCTCACACCACGAATAAAAACCTAACACTCTAATGCAACACTTCAAGGCCCCGTTTGTTTTGGGAGATAGAATGGAGGAGATTGATAGTGAGGGGATTAATAGTGAGGGGATTGTTAGTGAGGAATTGTTAAATTATTTTTATATAAAATAATAAAATAAATATAAAAATATAAAAAAAATAAACATTATATTTTAAAAAAATTCCCAATATATAAAAAATAAAAAAATAAAAAAATTTCTAATCCCTTTACTATTTTTCTAATACCATCTCTACCTCTTCCTTACCAATCTTCCTTCCCCTCCCTATCTCTCAAAACAAACACCCCATTCTCAATCCCCTCCTCACTATCAAACCCAATCCGCTTCCCATAACTCCAAACAAACGGGGCCCAATAATGTAACATCTCATTGTAACACTAAAAAACTTCTTGGTGTACTTTTCTCAAACGTAACAACGTAACAAACAAAAAAAACTCTTTGGTGTACTTTTCTCAAACGTAATAATCCAATATAACCAAAAAAAAAAAAATGTCTTAGTGTATTTTTTTTAAACATAATACTCAAATTAATGTAATCCTAAACGTAACACTCCAATATAACACACAAACACTAAAAAAACTCCTTAGTGTAGTTTTTCTAAACGTAACATTCACAGTTTAAAATTATACATTTACTCAAAACTTACTAAAGAATATTTGTACTCATTTTAGAATGATTTGAAGAATCTCACAAATTTTTTTTTTAGTGTTACATTGGAGCATTGCGTTTATTAAAAGTATGCTAAGAGGGTTTTTTTTTTTGTGTGTGTGTGTGTGTGTTACATTGGAGCATTACGTTTGGAAAAAGTACATCAAAGATTTTTTTTTTTTTTTTTTTGTGTTACATTAAGGAATTTTTTTAGAGTATTATATTGAACTGTTATATTTTGAAAAAATACACTAATGAATTTTCTTGTGTGTTGCATTAGAATGTTACACTAATGAGTTTTTGTGTATTACGTTAGATTGTTACACTAAGGAGTGTTTTTAACATTAAGACGTTTTTGTGTGTGTTATATTAGAGTGTTATATTAAGAAGTTTTTTTGGAGTGTTATATTGGAGTGTTACGTTTGGAAAAAATACACTAAGAATTTTTTTTGTGTATTACATTGGAGTGTTGCAATAAGAAAATTTTTTGTGTGCTACCTTAGAGTGTTGGACTAAGGAGTTTTTTTAGAGCGTTATATTGGAGTGTTACATTTAGGAAAAGTACAGTAAGAACTTTTTTTTATGTGTTATATTAGGGTGTGTTTGATTGGGGGATAAGGGGGGATTATTTACTGTGCAGATTGTAATCCGCATAGTAAATCCAATCCGATGTTGTTTTTTTTTAGTCTGCCGGACATGGAGTCCGACCGGACTCCTTATCCCCCATATGGGGGATTATATTATCCTGGGGGGGTGTGAGACAATTTTGGGGGGATTATTTACTATTGGGTTTAGGTGGTGAAATGACCATTTTGATCATCTACTATTTAATTATGTATTATATTTAATAAAATTCAATAAAATTTAAGTGTCTCAATTTAAAAATAAAATAATTTTATTTAACTTTTTATTGATATTTTATTTATTTATTTTTAAATAATTTTTTATAGATATTTTATTGATGTTTTATTTTAAAATTTTGTTTATATTTTATTTAATTTTATTATTTAAATGTTAATAGATGTTTTATTTAATTTCATTGTTTAATTATTATTATTTTTTTAAAAAAATTTATTTAAAATTTTAATTAAAAAAATAATATAAATTTTTATTGATATTTTATTTATTTATTTATTTATTTTTAAAAAAATAAATTTATTTAATTGTGTAAAAAATAAAATAAAATAAATTTTTATTTAATCTAGCTAAAAATAATTAAAATATTAAAGATATGTTTAATATTGCTATTACTTAGTAAACAATTGAAAAGGGTAAAATAGTCTTTTGTTCATTTATCTTATCCAATACGTCAAACCAAACGTTAGATTCACTAAAAATAGTCATTTCCAGACATCTAATCTCATGAAAAAACAAACACAGGATACCTATCCAATCCAACCAAATAGTCCGGGAGATTAACAGTAACTGGACTCAAGTCCGATGGATTCTAATCCCCCATTATCCACTCCGTCTAATTAAACACACCCTTAGGATATTACACTAAATTTTTTTTTTAGAGTGTTACATTAGAGTATTACGTTTGAGTGTTACATTGGAATATTACAGTTTGAAATTATATACTCCCTCCGTCCCAAAATATTGGTCCCTTTTGGGGAATCCAACTTTTTTTGGTAGTACACTTATTGCATTTGAAAAAAGTTGGTTTTCCAAAATTACCCTTTTGATAGTACATTTTTTGAGAATATCAATGTCATAATTGTACTTTTTAAATTGTTTATTAATTAAAAAGAAAGACAAAATAGGAAATTTACATTATTTTTGTACTTGATTTATAAAGAGGGACTAATATTTTGGGACAATGAAAAATGGAATAAGGGACTAATATTTTGGGACGGAGGGAGTATTTGGCCAAAACTTACTAAGTAATTTTTGTACTCCTTTCGAAATATTTGAAAAATCTTACATCCTTTTGAAATGTTTAAAGAATCTTATTAAATCATTTTTGTATTCTTTTTGAAACGTTTTCAAAATAAAATTTTTTTTACATAAAAATTCATTCCAAATTTGATTATCATATATTGTGTACCTTACATTTCTAGCACAAAAGAGAAGGAATATAATAAAAATAAGAATATAACTATAAATCTAATTTTTAAATAATATATTAAATTTATATTTCCAAAATCAATGAGACAAATTAGTCTATAAAAAAATTCTTAGAACTAAATGAATCACCATTCCTTAAGATGAGATTTATAGATAAATTTTATTAAAAAAAATTAAAAATTAAAAAAAATAAAATATAATTTTTAAAATAACAAAAAATAATTTATATTTTAAACCAATTTCAACAACTCTCATTTCATTTAAATAATATAAAATAGGCAAACAAAAGGAAAGAAGAAATTCTCCTTTATTTCGAGAAGATATCTTCCGACATCCAAACGGGCCGTTAAAACGGTTAAAAAATCACGGGTGCGAAGCCAATCAAACCCTAGAACGCGCGAACAATTTGTTGGGTCCTGCAAAATCCCCAATCCGAGATCGAAGAGACATGGCGAGATCAATGAGTAGCACAGCAAGGCAATTGGGACCGACCACCACCACAACAACCCTAACCCTAGATCGCTCATCTCCTTCCACTTCCTCTTCTACCCAGCCGCATCAACAAGAACAACAACAACAACAACCGCCTCAGCCTCCGCAAACCCTAACTCTGCGACTCAATCGCAAGAAGAAGAAGGTGACATGGAAGGAAGGCACCGTCGATAACGAGTTTCTTCAGAAGAAGAGCTCCAAGAAATGCTGTATATTCCACAAGGAGAAGCCCTTCGACGAGGACGACAGCGATGACGAAGTCAACGATGGAGATGGTCGTTCCAACAAGAATCACGATCATGATCACGATCACGGTGATGGTTGTTGTTCTAACAGTAATGGAGGAAATTGATACCGAAACAATGGGAGAATTGTATGAATGAATGTATTTCATAGAGGGACAAAGCTACTAGTTTTCTTTTGTTTTGTTTTGTGTTTTTTGTGTTTTTTTTTTCATTTGGATATTATTAAGGAGAATTGAGTTTTTATTTTTTGATGAAGTGGTGAATTTTGTCTATGAATTTCAAATCAAGAATGTTTCGGTTTCCATCGTCATATTGTAAGACTGTTCTAAACAGTAATGGTGGAAATTGATATTTGAAACATCGGAAGAATTGGATAAAGCTAATTTTGTTATTGTTGATTTTCTCTTTCAATCTCTTTTGTATTTGGATATTCCATTCAGGAGGATCGAGTATTGTTTTCTATGAAATGGTGAACTTTGTCTGTGAAAATAAAGGCTGTTTCTGTTCCTATTTAGCTTCGACTTGTTCCTTATCTTCAGAACTCGGTCTATTTCATGTGGAGCTTTTAATTGTGTTCGCTTATGTTGGTCAAAAAAAAAAAAAAAAAAAAAAAAAAGGTTAAAAATTGAATGCTCTGATTATGGATTATTAAGTTCAGGTCTAGTTGGCACGAATTTTAAATTAGTGAGAATCATAACTTTGTGGCACAAAAACGCAAAAGAGTTGAATATAATTATACTGTACATCTAGCCATAAAGTTTATTATGTGGTTCATTTACAATGAATACATGTAATGGGCCAACGAATGCAATATGGTAGATGGCTGATTATTTATGCAACTTTTGTTATCATACTTCACTACCACTTGTGAAACTTGATTGGCGAACTTGAAGCAATATTAATGTGTATATATATATATACATAGGCAAAATAATGTATGTGATCTCTTCTATTCTTGATTTCATAGCGGATATCATGCCAAAGGGTTGGTTTGTTGGAGGGAAGTCAAAAGCCTTGAATTCTATTAGAAGATCGCTAACACTCTCACTGAGGGGATTTGCATGCAATAATGTAGAATTTGTTCATAAAATTTAAATTACACCCCTCATTTCAAAACTCTAGTTTTGTGGCATTTTGGAGTTTCAAGGAAATCATATATTATTGCACTTTGTAAATACTACCACTAGTCTTCTCATCATTAAGAAATGGCATTATAGGTTACATTGAATTGGTAAATTACTGCTCAAATTTACACTGTCAGGATGCTTTCTTATTTTATATGGAGTATAGACAAAAGGCTTTTGGGGCTGGCACTTCATAATTGTATCTCCCTATCTCTCCTATAATCCTATACACGCTTTCATTATCAAAAGGTCTCAAGTTCTGCATGCTTCATTTGCAATGAGGTGAGTCCATGAGGACTACCATTCTTCCCACTTTCCTAGTGCCCATAATTTAGCAAACAAGAGAATTGTGCTTTTCCTTTCAAGTTGTCTCAAATGTGAATGTGCTTCTTGAGCATGCAAGTTTGTTGCCCGTAGAAGTGGGTGGTTTGTGATTGATGGATTGGATCACTTATTATGAAGAAGGCTTGATGAATCTTTTGGCTTCTTGCTAAGTTCCCAGTTTCACAGAAGGTATTCATGCTTATCTTATCTCCCTTCCCTCTTTCTCTTTTAATTGTATTTTTGCTATGGTGGTGATTTGTATATACTTGACTTTTTTCTAATGACACCGAAAATTGATGAATTATGAGCATAGTAGTTCATTTTGAGTAGTCCTTATTGTTATGTTACCCTTTTATTTTATTTTCACTATAGAGTTGATTTGTATCATTGTGTCCCTCAGAACATATTGGCAATAATCAGTAAAAATAACTTGAGAACATTTGAATATTCTCTTTTTGGCTCCAGCTGGAGTTGGTTTTGTCCAAACCAAAATGATGCTAGAACTTACAATGCTGTCTAATCTTAAAAAAAAATGATTTGTATAGAAACCTGAACTGTTGATTTTCCTTATGTTTGCCTAACTTTACAATAATCTCCTTCTCACCATTCTTGGCAGCCACTTTCTGTGTAGTTAAGATGTCTATAAATCAATTTGCATTGTTGAATTTTTAAATGGAGAGAAGTGGTCTGGTGCATTTGATGACTGACTTGTGTCAATAATGCTGGTTTTTCTGAATGGCTCTACAGGCATAGAAATGAGTTCGTGATGCCTTAGGGTTGGAAATATGTGCAGAAATTGCTGGCAATTTGAAAGTTAGTTGACAGGTGGAGTAGTAGCAATTTCAAATTCATGGAAGCTTTAATGGAAGTTCCACTTTTTAGTGAGGATTCTCATGGCATTTAAGATGGCTGATGATGGATACAATAATAGCCAAATTTTGTCGTGGTGGGAGATAAGACAATGACAAAAATAGTGGATCAACTGTAACAATTATGAGCTGTTTCAGCTACTTGTAACCCACTTATCTCCACAAATTGGATTGAAATCTTTCCATGGGAAGCTCATGTGATTTTGTGAAAGGTTGTGGGGGTTGACATGGCCAGCTGTCACTTCTTTTAAAGCCAAAGAAGTTGTTACAGTGCCTGTGAAAGTGATGGCTTGGTAAACAATGCAATTAATATTAAGGCAATAACTTATTGGTGGTATAAGATGAATATTAAGGGTTGGGCAGGAATAAAAATTTCTGTTGTGGAGGTGGTTGAAAGGAAATCAGAATAGCAATCTGGTATAGTGCAGGAATCTGGAGATGGGGTGATTCTTGTTCTTATATCTTCTTGCTCAAAAGAAAAATGAAGTCTGTCCAAGAGGTAAGTTCAACCTAATGATGACTGTTCAAAATGCCAGTTCAGATTCAGACTCACTTGTTGCCATTGTTTTAGTGTCATCTCTTCAGCAGTTTATCTTCAACTTCTGAGATTTACTTAAGTTCAATTTTGATTTTTTTATAGAAGCCGGCTCTAACAGCTTCAGGTTTTGCTCACAGGGATATTGTCACTAGTCAATACCTTCACACCTTCTTACCTCTCCTATAAATATTTCCTAATTATCAAGTGTTTTCTCATTCTCTCTTATTTTTCTCTATCTCAGAGCTTATAGGCTTGATGTATGTAAAGGGTTCCATCTTGTTTTGAAACAAAACCTTAAGAAGGTCACACTAAAATACAACCTGATGTTGTCCATGGTCAAAGGCAAGGATATCTTAGTTTTCTTCCGAATTTATAGCTACCATTCCAGTTTCCCATCCCATCTTGGCAGAATCTCCACCCTGTATATAACTTCTTTGATGATTTTTTTTTTGTCTAGATTAAAATAAATTTGTACATATTTGTCCTTAGTTTCTGATAAGTTCACTGGAATTTGTTTGTTTATCATTACATATTGATTGGATGTTGTTATGGACTAACACAATAATGGTGATGCTCCAAGGTCTAAAAATATGGTTTCCGTTCACAATTTGTAAATGACCTGATCAATATAAGATTGACATGACTAGTTTAGAAGGACTACATTATGACCATTTTGTTGAGCCCAGCGGTTTGGCAGTTATATGTTATTCTACCATGACCGACTGAATAAATGTTTGAGGTTTGTTGGGATTTATTTATTACATTGAGCATTTGGTAATTTACACTTTTTTATTAGGTGTGATATGATAATTTTGCAGTGTTTATATGGGATATTCTTGAATTATTTGGAAACTGACAATATGCTATTTATCTGCAGAGTTTGGCCACTATAAAAAGGGACAGTGTTCGACGTGGATGTAAGTCGCAGAAGTGCTTCTTTTATCTCTACCGAATGATTGTGCTACTGACTCCTTGTACCAAACTGTTATATTGCTGGCTACCTTTTAAACTCTTTATCTCAAACTATGTACTTCCTTGATATACTCCCTTTTTGAGGTATGGACATCATGACTGTTAGCTTTTGTTTTTAGGTTTCTAGTCACTACACCTTAAGCTAATGGTTTTCACCATATGATCTGTTAGAAAATTCTCATTCATGGGCAACTATTAATTAAGTAGGATGTTCCAAGAGCTGGAGTAAAAGAAAATTTATTTAAGTGGAGCACATTGAATCTGAGGGTAATGTCAATTCCCTCATTAGCTTTGTACAGACTGGGAACTCGAAGGGGAAAATAACCAGGTACAGTTGAAAATATAAATGCTGAATTTTTTTTTTTCCTTATTGTGATAAATGCATCAACTTGTGTCTTGTATTTAGCCTATCATTTTTGTGCATTAGTGTTTCTCTTAATTCTAGAGTTCTTGTCCTTCTAGAGTTTCCATCTAAAATGAGCCTTCACTAGTAATTACTTGCTTCAGGTCTGCACTTTCCTTAAATTTTAAAATTTGACCTTTCCCTGCTCTAGTGTATATGTATGTATATCATGTATTCTCGTTCTTGCTATGCATATCTTTTCCATAACCAATTTGCTTGAACTGTGCACAGTAAATTGTTTGTGGAAGTTCATTTATGATGCTTTCATGTGTTTTAGATTTGAAAACAATGTGTTTATCATTTACTGTCACCAATATGAAACTCACACATGATGTCTATCCACTTGTACTTTCTCTAGTGATTGCAAATTTCAATCATGTTTAATTGGTGATTTATTTTATCACACATCTCATAGATACACATGTATATATATTTGACAACAGACAGTTTACCTTAGCAGATAAGGCTGCATTACACCTACAATCAAACTCTTAGTTACTAACAATGTTGTATGGTCACACAATGAGAACAAATGTAACCCTAGTAAAGAAGAATCCCTAAAACTACCGCTACTATAGTATGCACTATTACATCTCTATCTAATGGTGTGAAAGGGGCCAGTAAATCACGCTGACCACACAAGTAACTACACCAGAATATACATAGGCTACGTGTAACATAAATCATGATCATTTTGAATCCGGTTGTTTGATGGCTTGCCAACATGTAAACAACCAATTGGAGGCACAGTGGGAGAGTTCAACTCTCCAAAAGTCTGCCAACAGAAGACATCATACATGTGGTACTGTTCTTGTTGTGGTTTTAGTTCTATGTCAGTTAGTGTGACATCCACACATGGTAGGTTGTCACTGCAAGCAAGGTGTACCGGTTTCACTGTGTAAGTTCCTTTTATCTTTTCGAACGTGATTTCTGATAGGGACACAGCAGATGTTTGGTTCTTGCATTGCCTTTTGTCACAATAGTATTGGTCAATTACGATTGGTAGTTCAACTTCAGATACTTGAATGTTTGAGAACAGTACTCCTTGTACAGACCCTGATCCACCCTGCATAAAAGTACATTAGAACTAGGAAGAATGTCAAGTTGACTTGGTAATGAATTGGCTGTTTTGGACGAAATTGGATGATATTCAGAGTTTTCAATTTTTATTACCACAAAAAAAGATAATTCCTGAAATTTATGTAAGAGGTCGAAATTGTAAAGTCAAAACTCCTTTAAAATTTTAAACTCCATCTTGCTGAAAACTTGATTCTACTTGAGTCTGTCTGGCAATTTCTAGTGGGAAATAATTGCTTGGTTTTGAGAGTTTTTTTGGTTCTATGAAGACTTTTTGTTAGATTCACTAAATCATATTCTTAATTGTGTTATTTCAGCATAATTTGCACTTTGCAGCTATATGAATTGCGGATTGTATCTTTACCTGCCATGTCTTTATCCTGACACCATTCATTGTGTTATGCATATTGATATCTCGGACAGTAATGTTCGAGACGCAGGCCCTGGTGCCATCCTTTCCTAGCCCTCCAATGCTGATTCCATGTCCAGGTCCACAGTTCACATTGTGTATGTATACATTTGTGCATCCTGTTTGTATAGAAATGCAATCATCTCCTGCACAAAGCATTAAAACTTGAGATCTTAATGTACTTGATGCATGGACCTTGTATGTTTATTGTCTATGTTGTAATAAATTGGTTTTCATTTATGTTTAATTCAATGTTAAATCTTAAGCATTAGAATGCGAGGACAAAAGGGGAGAAAGCAGTTGTTCTTATTTCTAGAGAAGACAAAAGAAAAAGTGAATGAATACGACAAAAGCTAAACCTGTCTGTGCGGTTTGTGGGTTTAAACCTAATCCATACTGGATTGTTCTTTGAGGAAACAAGGTATAACACGTGTCTGGTAACGGCCCCATTTAGCTTGTAGGGGACAAGGATAACATAAGTGATGACTGGTTGCCATGTGTCAAAATATTAGTTGTTGGACTTCAGTGACTGGAAGGATAAGTTTGTGGTATCATGTATAGAGGAATATGTTACAGGTATCTCAATTGTATGAGGTCTCTTGTCCATTACGCTAGTAATGTCATCAATTAGCACTAGGTATATTGTGGTTTAGACCATATAGCCTCAATTTGAATTCCAGAGATCTTTTAAAGAGATGTAGGGAACAGGGCTTAACCACTTATGAAATTAGGAATGCAACAATTTTACAAGTAAATTACCGCATGCAAGATTAGTACTGCGGATTAACACATCCTTGGAGCCCTGTAGGTGGATGCCATCAGTATTGGGGCTGTCACCAGGAGATATGACATTCATATTAAAAACTGAGACTCCTGTGCAGAAATCGAACTTGAGGTGGCACTGGGGACTGTTCTGAATTGTTATGCTCGTGACCGTCACATTGAAACTCCCATAGAATCTAAGTGCCTGTGGAGCCAAAGTACAATTACCATGTTTAAAGGTTTGCATGGTAAAAAAATTTCACTTTAGAAGTCTGAAGTGGTCCTTACAGTTGGCTTTATGCTTGGCATTTTCCCACCGAGTGAATTGCTTATCTGCCACACATTGTAGAAATATTAGCACTATGAGGCTTTAGATAAGGGAGAAACTAGATGCAGACAAAGAAATGAGAGGTCAGAGCAAATAGTTGGTTACAGGAATTGATGAGTTTTCTTCAACCGTGTTGTTTAATGGGATAATTAGTTTTGATTCGTCGTCTAGGGGGTCATTGTAAGGGGACTCTTGCCACCAGACTGAGCCTCTTCCATCAATGGTGCCTGTTCCTTGAACTGTGATTCCTATCATTTTCGTAAATTCAAGCCATTCCAAGAGACCTGAACCCCAAGCTTTAGAGCTCATTGGAGCAATAATTGTGCCTTCAAGCTGAAAAGTGAAAATACTTAATTGATTTGCCTCAGAAGTTACATTTTTAATAATGCATGATGCAAAAAAGTCGCATAAGATTAGAGTTGCAAATTAACCGAGCTGCTCAAGAATCCGGCTCAGCTCTGCTTGACTCGGTAAGGGTTCTACTTGGCTCGGTTTGTTACATATATAAACGAGCCCAAGCCAAAATTTTAGGCTATTATTCATTAAAATAATAGGATAAATATAATATTTATATATTAAATAATATAAAATGTGTTATATATGCATATATTAAAACAGTATTTAACTAGCCGACCGAGTTTGATAATTGAGCCAAACTTTTTCTTCACTATCGAGGTTTGAGTTGGGCTCTAGCTGGATTAATTTTCAAGCCAAGCTCGAGCCCTGCATAGCTCGTCTCAAATCGACTAGTTTGCAGCCCTACATAAGATAAAAGAAGTTACTTTTTAAAGACCCTACGAATGGATATAACTATATTAGGTTGGATAACACATTTTTCTACTTAATGATTAAAAGCTTCTTGGAGTGGCAGATATTGAGTTACCTGAAAGACAATGTTTGGATTGCAATTAGAACCAGAGAATGAAACGGGTCCCACAAGGAACGTGAATTCTGATGGGACCATCATCGTTGATGCCTCTACTTTACAAGCAGCTGCCCATGCTGCTTGAAATGCCTGCGTCGAACCATAGAAAATACAATTTTCTCAGTAATACAAAACAATTATTAGCATTTAGTATGTTTCTTTACCAGCTAGAAAGAATGTCTATATGTTTATTTATAATCCTACAGGTGGGAGTTTGAACAGAACTGTATACAATTATTGTTGGAACTCTTGACCTAAATGCCGTAACCGGAATCATTCGAGTGGGCCCTATCTGTTTTTGGTCTGCTGTTTTTCCCTTAGTTGTTTATTTTTGTTACATTGTATAACAATGATTCTATATACTTATAGATTTGTTCATTACTAAATACTAATGCATGTAACAATTACCTAATTTTTTGTTGTCCTCTACTAATAAATCACGGGTAAGAAAATTTGACCATAATGCCCATTTAGTAACCCGGGCAACCAACTATTCTGCAAAAACAGAGTTCAGTACAATAATTTGTTGAAATTTTGTTTAAGGATATGCTTAATTGTGTTGATGATTCTATGAATTGTTGAAAAGGTCAGAAAATTTTTTGAAGGACTTGCATTGTAACTATGAATTCTGAGAGTGAGTTTAACTGTCTCTGATTTCTGAACGTAGAACAAGAATTTGCAGGTACCTTTGTGTCGTCGCATATTCCATCTCCCCTGGCGCCAAAATCTAGTACATTGAAGACGGTGGAAGGACTTTGCTTTGGCGGGGATGGTGGAATGTTTGGTTCTGGCACTGGAGGTGCTTTTGGTGATGAATGTTTATGTTTTGATTTGCCGTTATTGCCATGGTGCTGGTGGTGATTCTTTCCTTTCTTCTTGTACAGAGAAGCCGAGCTAGCTCTGCTTTGCCTCCAATGCTTGCCTCTTCTGGCATTGCAAGTGTCTATCTGAGATGACCAAATTAGGAAGGTAATAAACATCATAAATGTGAGGCTTCTGAAGCTAAATGCACTCATGTTCTGTGTTTGGAATCTCAGAGAGAGAGAGAGAGAGAGAGAGAGAGAGAGAGAGAGAGAGAGAGAGAGAGAGAGAGAGAGAGAGAGAGAGAGAGAGTTCTTAGATAGCGAAAAGGAAGTGCTGATTGATAGGTTTAAATAGGAAGAGCACAACATAACTCATGGGGGCTGTGCTCTGTGCAGCTATAAGCAAAAGATTGTCTAGTAATTTAGCATTTCAGTTTTTTTACGTGTACAAAATTTGACTGTAATTTGATTCTGTGCACTTTAGAAATTTTCTAGACATTTATGTTTCATTTTCTACTTGGCTTCTCTCTTTTATTAATGATTTTCCTTCTTTCTTTGCGACATTTTGTTGGGATTTGTTTAGATCATCAAGGGTCCCACCTTTGCCACAGAGCAATATTTGATTGCTTTCCACTCGTCGATTGCTCATGTGATTGGGTTCAATCTTCAACATCCCTAACATCGGGCTTAAACTTGAACTTTGTTAGTCAATTGCATCGACCGTCAAATAAAACAAAACTTTTCTTTTGAGGAATTTTTTTTTTTCGGTTGTTGTCTCGACAAATTGTCATGTAATATGGCAGTATGGCATTCTTGATCAAATGAGTTTTATTTTAATTGTGTTTCATTTTAATTGTGCATGCAGATTGGATTGAATTTATAATGCTTAATTTGTTAGACATCTCTAACAGTTTATTATTTTTTTCATCAAATTTAAGTAAAAAAAGGGGAGTTCCTCAATTTGATATCAGTCATTTCAACGGTGTACTGTACCTTTCATAAAAAAACAGTGGACGTTTGGGAGACGATCGATCGGCCAACCGGACAAGGAAAATGATTTTTTTTTTCCCCACACTCAGAAGCATTACCTGATTTCAAATTTTCATGATTTTTGTAAGCGTAAAATAGGGTCTTGGTTAAAAACATCTTCGGCATTCAGATCTCAACCAAAATCCCTTACTGTTGTTTTTAGAATTATTTTTGTATCTTTCAAGTTTTATTCATCTCTGCTTGTCACTACACTATCTGTTTTGAGAATTGGAATTGAAATCAAAACTAGATGAGAAAAGAGTTGAATTAATAATTTTCACTCACACTTTTAGAAATGTAATGAAAAGAAATGCAGACCCTCAAACAGTTTCAAAGAAATCAAATGGGAAATACAACAATTTTAACTCACTTTTTTCCTCACTTTTGTTTCCTCAAAAAAAGATACAAAGGTGGTGGACCGGGGGGTCGACCTTGCGGTGTAAAATTTTCATAAAATTTTGCTTGAGGTGGTCATTCGGGAGGACATTCGACCGAATGTCTGGCCGGTCGTTCGGTGGGTCCACACTCAATTGCTATACACAATAAATTGCTGAAAGGTGCAAGAGATCTTTAGTTCGGTGAAAATTTTAAAGCGTTCTCAATTTGATACCGTTTTGGTGAAACCGTTAAAGTACAAAAAGTATCTCTTTTTCACCAAATTTAATTTTGATAATAGATTTGGTGAACTGTTAGAGACGACCTTAGTATTTGTGTATCTTAGCTTTGATTATCCCAAGAATTATTCATATATAAATTATATATATTTTTAATTTTTGATGTATATATCTTTGAATTTTATTTATTATTATTATTATTATTTTTGGGTGTATTTGATGTAAAAGCCAAAAAGACACGTGAGTGGGTCTATACGGTGTCAAGGCGCACTGATTGTAACAGATCTTTTTTGATCACATGCAACCTTCACGGGCTACAGTTTTTCTTTTGTTTTGTCTTCTTAACCTCCATCAAATTACCATATAGTCCCCCAAAACTTCAATTTTCTTTCTTAATTTAACAAACATTTCCTATTTTAAAACCAAAATATTGTTATATATTATCGTTTTTTTATTATTTCTGATTGGTTTCGTGTTTAGAAATAAGGAGAATGATTTACAAACAGAAGTTTTTATATATAAAATTCATTCAGAATGATATAACAGTAATATTTTTACAATTGGTTTGAAATGAAAGGATCACCAAAGATATCATCTTTTGAAATTTTTTGTTTGTATAGTATTACTCTAAAAATAATTATTAAAAATAATAAAAATGAATCATATCTTGCTATATATTTTGTGATATACAACTATGGAAAAATTTAAAAACTAATGATACGTAGCAGTCTTCTCTTCAATAATTTAATGTAGATGAATAAAAAAAAAAATTGAGATGAATTTTACTAATAAATTTTATAAAATCTTATTTATTTAGGAATGTTTTATGTCTAATTTTATAACTAAATTCTATATTAAACTAATTTGAAAAACTGGGAAATTTTGACCTACCAGGGCACTGGGAATGATTTCTGTCAGGATTTTAATGTTTTGTGAAGACAAACACAAAACCCAAAAAAAAAAAAAAACCAAAATGCATTAATTGCCAAGAACAAGCTTCTTTGCGCCCACAGATTGCTACTTTTTTTTTTAATGTGCATATATATATATATATATATATATAGTGGTGTTTTGAAAAGTTAGTAAAAAATTAATTTTTTACCTTTTTTTCAACCTTTTTTTCTGCCAATAAAAAATGTCGTGACCCAAAAATAGTAAAAAATTAAAAGTTAACTTTTTTTTTTTTCCTTTTTTTTTTCCAAAACACTCCATATACAAACTGTAAGTCATAACCAATAATAATTTAATTCACAAAACAAAAAAAACACTTCACTTTTTAGGTCACGTACGAACACTGTACAATTTGATATATAGCTTTACAATAATTAAGATTAGGAAAAATTATACTTTAAACCCTTATACTTTGATCTAAATTTTCTTTTATTCGAATTTCACTTTAATTTCCATAGTTTCAATTTGGTCTTTTTACCAAAATTTTCATTAGTTTTTTTCTTCTTCTGCATGTACATCTCAAAAAATTGACGAGGGTCTCCAAATTATTAATTTTAACCTCTAATTTGAATAGAATAATTAAATTGAAACTAAATTTAAAGTGTAGAGATCAAATTATAAAAAAATGACTAAAATAAAATTTAAGTCAAATTACAAAGGTTAAAAAGTGTAAATTACTATTAAAATTATCAAATAATTGGGTGAAATTGTGGTGCATGTTATTGGGAATTATGTAAAAACAAATTTTCTTTTTAAGCTTATTTTATTTATACAGTTAAGTTATGTCGAGGTGAATTTGAATTTTTTAAGTACTAAAATTTTTAAGCCTGAGATTGAACTAGAATTTTTAAGCTCCTACATTTGCTTGTAGGAACTAGTCATAATATAAAGTCAGTAATTCATAAACTAATTTTTAACCAGTTGAAATCAAACAAACACTCCAAAGTTTAGTTCATTTGCAATTTTTTTTTTGGGGGGAGGGAAGACCATGCTCTAGGAATAACAATGAAAATGACATCATGGGTATGCTCATATCACCATGGAAAGAAAATTAAAATTAACAAAAAAAGAAAAAAAAAGAAAGTGTAATATGACAATAATTCCCTTACAATTCCAAGAAAGTGATAGCGATGTGATTGGCATTTTTTTTTGGGTTGCTTTTTTAGCTTATAAATGCCAGTGATTTTAATTCAATTTCGTTGTTGTTTCGGTGTAAATACATAAAAATATATTATACAAATTAATAAATTTTATAAAGTTTTCTTATTAAATGTAACGAAATTTTAGACTCTAAACATAACACATTTTAATCATATGATCAGTATCATATCTATAAATTAAATATATATATATATATATAATTTATTAATTTGTTTAACAATACTCACATGTTATATATATATATATATATGCAGCCATGTCCATCTACTTCATCAGCCTCATCTTTTGCTATAACTTCACAGAAATGCTTAACACACACCTCATTTTCATAACCCACAAGATTGTCTCTATGACTTTGACCTCTCTCTCTGTTTTGGTTAAGTAGTGATACTTGGATTCAGATGTTTTTTGGGTAAGAAATTCATAAGCAAGCCTATCTTTTGAATGAGTTTAATCCTAATCTTCACAACCCTAACTGTTTTTTCCTTACATGGTGTACTTCAACCAATAAGAGCATAGTGGACTTGATTGGACATAAAATCTTATGTCATTCTATATTCATTTTAAACCATCAGATAATCTCTTAAATTTCATACATCTCGACATTTTCATATAATTTAACGATTGAGAGTGTATTGAGATAAAGAGACAACGAAACTTCAGGACAGAAGATCTTTGGCTGACCTGACCAACCTTGATTGATTTGGTGAAAAACGATATTGGTTTTATGTATATATTTTTTACTTAATTTTATTGATCGAAAACACTACGTACACATCTATATATAAGGTTTTCTATTATTTTTAATTGGAGGACCATATTGACAAAAAGTGTGGAAAATTGAGATTGATCAAGACTTGTGATGATGAATCTCTAAAAAAAACCAAGAAATAGGTTTGACCTCAATGTGGTTGGTTTTATGGGAGGACCACCATGTTATCATCAAATGTAGAAATGTTCTGGGTGCCCACTATGCTGAATAAGCGTTGCAGCCTTTATGTGATTTATTCCACAGGTGTGAAGCTCAAACTTGGCTTAAAAAACATATGAATTGCCAAATGGGTCGGGTCAAAACTCGCCCTGCTCGGTCCCCTTGTGAATCGTGTCCCATATACGTGTTGTCTAACCTTGCAAGCTCGATTTGGTTTATCTTATCTACTCCTAAACCTATTATTACAAAATAAACCGGTCCAATCTACTATATAAATAAACTAGAAATAATTTTAGATTTATGGTTATTTTATTGATTGATGGCACTACGTACGATATAATGGCTGTATTCTATATTTACATTATTCACATTCATTATACAATTTGTTATATTACAAGGATGTCACTACTTTATGTGTTGCTTTTTGGGTTGTGAGGTATACTTTGTAAACCACCCATCAAAATGATAACTAGACATTTTGAAAGAAGAGATTGAGCCAAATGAGGTTAGTTTGATTGACCAGAACTCCTAGTTCAAATCTTCCTACATGCGTGTGGATTCTCCTGTGTAAAAAGTTTATATTATATTTGATTTTCACTATCATGATTGTAATTCATTGAATTTTTATATGAATTAAATCTAAAAAAAAAAAAGGACAAAAAGGACAGGAAGAAGAGATTGAATACGACCTTCTATGCCGTCGTTTTGTGCAACATGCTCGTGAACTTTGAGTCCTCTCGTGAACCTTAAAGCACATAGATGATTAAGGCTCTTTTTTGATGCTAACGTTATGCTAAAAGAAAAGTGTTTAATATTTTGTTTTAATACTTACAATAATATGATTTAATTTTTTTAATAAAAGTTAGATGGTGTATCAATCTTGTTCAATTGTTGGAGAAAAATATAGATTCACTGTAACTTTTTTTTTGAAAGAAATATTTTTCCTCTTACTAATGTTTGTCAAAATTTCAAAATTATTATTGCGGGAAAGTTTAAAATTGAACAATTAATGAGAATGCAAATCATTTCTATTTTCTTTGATCTATTTTTCTCATGAAACATTTTCTTATACAATATTCTTGACAATGAATAGGACTGATCAGTTGTTGTTGTTGCTGTTTTTTTTTTTTATATTTTTTCTCCCACCTTTTTAAGAATATAGTTCTCCCTTGGAAGCATCGTTCCAATAGAGGGGTTGTTTGATGAATGGGAAGCAAAGTCTCCATACCAACATTGAAGATATTGTAGCTATTCAGAAGATCCCTTTACACTATGGAAGTGCTAGAGTTTACTTATATAATAGAAAGTGACTTATCTTCTTCCTTTCTACAATTCTAACCTATTAATTTCAACATTTTATTTCAATTTTTTTTCCCTTCTTGTCATATCTATAATTTATAACCTCATCATGGGTTAATTTTACTTTTTAACTTCACAATGAAACAATAAAATACTTTATTGATTGATATGTTTTCTAGCGTGGTAGCGAACAAGACAGATAAAATTGCAAGGAAAACGAAATTTGACATCAGTGTGGTATTGGTTAAAATCTCTCTAATGCCCACATCAATAAATGGTGAGAAATTATGAACTCGAAGGAAAATGTGTTGATGAGTTGTGTACTTTCTCCTTTTGACACTTTGTCTTCTTTTTTTTTTTTTTTTTTTTTGGGGGGGGGGGGGGTGGTTTGGTATAACCACCATCTATCAACCCATTACCAACCAATTTTCATTAGAAACCTGAAACATTTGAACAGAGCAAGAAATAATAATCACCTAATTTAGGGCACCTTTAAAAAAGGGGTTCACCTAATCATATTCTAAAACTTGAAGCTGAAAACAATTTTACTATTGTTCACATAAACGACAATAGTGTACTATCTTAAGCTACCAAAGCAGAATTTTACTGATTGTGGTGTTAATGTTTTTGTGGTGGTGGTTGTTGGGCATGTGAAACTTCAGTTGAGAAGGGCTTGGTTTGTTATTGTGTATGATCTCTATGATCTTTTTAAATATTTGATAACAAATGGTTTGTCACCACCTATTTGTTTATATATCTATATATATTATGAGATCAAACAAATTATTTAATAGGTTTGACTTGTATTATATGCCAGGTGTCTTTTCGATAACAACAACGATAGAAAATTCTAATTTTGGAGTTTTAAAGAGAGTTTTAATGATGTAGCAAGAGAAAAAAAAAAAAAATATAGGTACACACATCACATCACATCACATGTGGGCTCTACTCCTTGCCACATCATTAGAGCTCTACTTAGAATTTCAAAATTAAATCTCTCAATCTTTATTCTTTTAATAATAAGGAGACACACGATTACTTTATCTTTTATTTTAAGGTAAGATAATAGTGTATCTCCTATTATTAAGTGGACATGGTGATATAATAGATCAAATGTACTAGATAACTTCTCGAATACATGAAGAAATTATTTAGTAATTCTAACTTAGAGTACACATGGTGTACCTTTTTAATAGCAAAGAGATTCTTCACCTTATTTCTTATTTTTTAAATAACATGGTAATATGTTTTATATTTATTAAGTGGATATATGACTACATAATGGACCGAACTTATCAAATAACTTCTCAAATTCATAGACAACAAAAAGGCAACCCATCATTCACCTTCACGGATTTTTTTGGGCCCCCCCAAAGTAATTATTTTTTGGCCAAACATTATTGTTTTGGAGAGGACATGATATGAGGTTCTTTTTGTTGATATGTAGCTTTTTACTTTCTTTCATGTAACTTTGCCTATATATATAATGCATGTTATTATGGCCCTCCCTCGAGCAGAAATTATCACGAGTCAGAACAACTACATCATGTGTTTAATTAATAGTATTTTGTGATTTATTCATCATTATTTCTACTTTTTTGACCAATTAGTGGATCAATTTAAAATTTTATGTATAATTTACACAGAAAAAGTTCAAAATAGACGATTCTAATCATCAGAGAAAAACCCGTAATAAGATACACAGATTGGACTAGACCTCGCCAGTCCATACTCGGGCCATTCATAATTGTGCTTTTTCTTTCTTTTGTATTTTTGTGGGTCAGGGGAGGACAAGGCCTAATTCATTGGCCCATGTTAGATTTGCTAACATAGGCTTTGTGGTTTTGATTTGATTCAATCAGAGATGCCTCCAAACTTCCTTGACATCTTGTATGACCAGAAGTTCATGATTAAACCGAATATTGAACAAAATAACAATCTCATACAGCTATCTCAGATTGAACTCATTTATGAACTAAACAAGTCAGCTACATTCAATCCATAAATTTATAGAGAGAAATACTAATTTCAATAAAATGAAGATTTCTGAGTATATTTTCAATTTTTAAGTTATTTAATCACACTAATTTAGGACAAGTACACAGGGACACTAGCAGTTTTCACCAACTGGCATATAGGGCAAACACTGATTAACCCATCACAATCCCTACACAAACACAAGTGCCTACAAGGCATCAACAAGATTGTTACCCCTTTAGACTTGCATGCTCTGCAAATCATGTTGTACTTCAAGGAAGAAGCAGCCTTCCCGGGCCCACTTGGAATGATGACGAGGTAGTTGCTTTGGTCAATATAGGAGGCAGTGTCGTCAACTTCACTGTCGCCATATCCTTCCTTTCCTTGGTCGGCACCCTGTGAAATTGCCAGCTGGAGGTTGTTTTTTAGAATGTTAACCACCGACTCATTGTACTTGGCTCTGTAATGCCAGTTCTGGGCTTCCGTTGCCACCTGCCTTATTCTCTCAACTAGTTCTATGTTCTTCTGGTTTATATTATCTATCTCAACATCTTTCTCTCGTAACTTCAGATTCACACCTTTCTCTATGGTTGTCAAGACAGATGCCACGTGTCTCTGCTTCATGTCCCTTACCCCCTTCACCAGATTTTCTTCCTGTTAGTAAGAAATACAGGTTAAAATAGAGAGCCACACAAAAACCACAATCTGTGATTCAGCATGTGTTAAAAATGTGAAGGAACTTTAACACAATGTGCTAATCTTAATATAAGAGGGCAGTAGCCAATATACCTGAATCTTAATATACTGATTGAGTTCTTCTTTCTGCTGATCAAGTTCAATCCTAATGTTGTCACCAAGAGACAAAATGATTGGTTGTGCTGCCGTCATACTTCCACTCGCAGAAGTAACAGAGGAGTTGCGTTCATCATCATCATATGACAGCCTTAGCCCTGTTGATACAGGGTTTTGGTTTGGTATGCTTGCTGATAGATCAGCTTCATCATGACACACACTGTAATTCAGGGAAATCTGAAGCTTCTGGCGCCTTGACATATTTTCTGCTTCCCTGCTTCGTTTGTTAGGCCAAAGCATAGGGGGGTTGTGCTCATTTCCAAAATAATTTACTGGATCAACATTACATCCAACTGGTATTGTAACAAAAAATTGCAGAGTGGTACATAAAAGATTCAGTCCACCTATGAGTAAGCCAACAAGATTGAACAAAGTAATATCATGATTTTAGAACGAAGGGAATTGGAAACTATAGTTACAAAACACAGTCCAAAACCCTAAAGATGTAGGAATAAACCCAACTTCTGACCAGGTCACGCTTTGTGCATATTTTCCAATACAATGGCCTGCCTAAAGACTTTCTAAGCCAAAAGGCAAGCATTGTATAATGCATCATTTCTTTTCTACTAACAGAGGCCAATAGAGTAGTAAATTTCACTATTTCAGCATTCAACCACTGGTTGCAAAGTGTGACAATCATCATTCGTGTAGTTCGCGTAGGAAGGATAGCAAGCTTCAAATGATCCAAGCATAGCAAGTTTCTATAAATAAGAACCAACAGGAACAAAATACCATCTTGCAGAACAGAAAAGCAAATTCCAAAATAGATAGAAGGCCAACCAAATACACATCCTTAGATTACATACAAATGCAGAATATACACCCAACAAGTTAAAAGGCCAATCAAATACACATCCATATCCAATACCACAAGAGGACAAATACACATACACAGAAGAAAACTGCCAAATTTGTGATTCTGATATACCAACGGAAAGAAAAGGGAACTCACAATTTCCAAATAACTGTAGTTGATTTGAAGCATTAGCTTGATACTGCAAATGATTCTCGTCAAGGAAAATGGGAAGCACAGTATTGTTGTTATTGTTGCCTCCCAACATTTTCCAATAATCAAATTAAATTGACAGCAATTCCTATTGTTCCTGAAAAATCCAAATAGAATGAACTGCAAAAATCCACCTGTAAAAGTTGAGAAGTCAAATTCTGATATATCATGAGCTGGTGATGTATCTCAGATAAAAATGTTTGTATAACACCAGATCCAATAGAATCACCTACAATCCCCTGCAGTTTCACAATTGAGACCCAAAGGGATACAAAGCTCATCATGGCTGCTCACCTTCACACAACTTCTAAGAAATATCCCTTGAGTTCAAATTTGAGAACTCAAATTCTTTTGAAGGATTTATTCCTCAAAGTTGATACATTCAAACCCATCAATATCTTTCTGGTCTTATGGGAATGTGTCTAAATGTGTTATTCAGGCTAGAGGGTTGGCACTCATGTAGTGGCACATGAGAGTAAAAAGTCCTTAAAATAAGCGATGTTCCAACATAACTTTGATTCTTCTAAAGTAACCACATATTCGACTATCGCCCTTCACATGATGGACAGCAAGCAGTAGAACAAGTTACGAATTTTTTGTTTTCTTAAGGACTTTTTTGAGAGAAAAATCACGTGACACCTTAACAAACAGGGTATCACCAAACTAGTGTTCATTTATATATTCAGGTATAGATTAGGAGGTGCACCCCAAAAAAGAACATAGATTAGGATTAGGAGGGTTCTCTTATTTTTCCTAGCCTTAACATTTTCAACACTTCATCTAATCTAACATTTTTGATATGTCATTCACTTTAAGGCTATGCCATCCTAAGGTGCTGCTAAATGGAAGGATCTTGTCACCGTCCATGAATGTAAAATCATAGATCAAACGGCCAAATCTGAAAAAATTGGGTGCTATCATTTAGCTTTGTATCTGCTAAATTCATTTAGTGTTTAGGTTTCTTTGGACGCTATTGCCAAATTCATACAAGTCAAAAGGCAATAAATAAGATGAAATACTTTTCCACCAATTCAGAAACCCCATACAAAATTTCAAATAAAAAGTTGCATCATTCAAGGAAAACATGCATTGTTTCAAAAAAATTTGAATGGTAAACAAAAAGAGTAGAGAAGAAAAGAAAAGAAGAGCAGATAGATGCATCAGATTCTTAAATACACAAAAAATGAAATTTGACTTTTGTTTTACAACCAAAACTACATCCCAAGAATCAACCTTTGGCACACCGATTGTAAGAGCTAGAAGTAGGAAGACTCCCATTCCCAATCCAGCAATCCTAAACATATCACCAAAAAAAAAAAAAAAAAAGGTCCATAAACGAACAGAAAATCAATATCTTCAACAACATATATATACCTCAAAAGACGATGGATTGAGTCAGGATCAAGCAAAATATAGTAGCAGATCCTGCAAATCGCATAGCACACTGTTATATATACGTCATACAAGCAATAGCGAGAGAGAGAGAGAAAAAACAATTTAAGAACAATTTGGTAGTGGTGGTGATGGAGGAAACGGATTCGGCGTTTTCGTAATAATGATGTGGGGGTGGGGGTTGTGAGTTTGAGAAAGAACAATTTAAGAATGAGGGCCAAAACGTCAGTAATTTTTTTGGATGAGGGTCCCACCACCACTACTACCGCCCACCAATTTAATTTTTTCTTTTAAAAAAAAAATTTTAACAGATTCTTTTCAAAACTCTATTTTAAAAATATAACTAAACAAATTTTCACTTTTTAAAATTTATCTTTTAAAACATAATTTCTCACTCAAAATTTAATTTAAAAACTAAATCATATGGAGACTTTATTTTTACTCTATTGCCCTTGTTTTCATTCTTCACTTTTCATTTGTTTTTTCCATTTTTCTATTTATCATGAAAATTTGTTACGAAAATTATCATAAATGATAAAATGTGGTTGAGATTACTTTGAACTATGGCCTCGTTTGGAAATAAGTTTTTTAAGTAGTTTTTTAGTTAAAATATGATGTAAAAAAAATTAATATGTTTGAGATGACTTTTTAACTTTTTACGAAGAGATATACAAAAAGTAAAGAGAAAAGTAAATCTTTAACTTTTTAGTATAAGTTGCTGACTTTTTTATTTTTTTAATAACTTTTTAATTTTTTAGCTAAAAAATTACTTGTCAAATGAGGCCTATATATTGATATCTTGAATAAAATGTATGTAGGTCATTTTTATTATCATTTTTGAATTATCGGTAAGTAAAGCCTACAAATAATAGGTTGTATAAATTTGAATTAAAATTTTAATAATTTTTAAAATACGTTCAAGCTTAATGAGTTAAATTTGAATGCACTTTTAACAAGAAGGAAAAAGAGATATTAGAGTATCTTCAATATGAAGAGGCATTCAGAGTGTTTTTAAACATTTTGTTTAGTTTTGTCACAAAATGGAACTCTAACAGGATTGATATCGTAATCAGCATTTTGTCCCATCCTCTCTTAGCTTTTTCAGATTTAGAGGTTAGACAAATTAATTTCAAAAATAAAAAGTATTGTTAAAATACACACTATGCAAAATGATCAGGCAAAATACAAAAAAGATTTTTGTTAAGTAAAATGTCAGTTAATGTTGAAATTGTTATTACGCAACACTAAGACCCGATTTCTGATATCTTACTTTGTTAAAAAAAAATTAAAAAAATATTACCACTTTCAATTTGAGGCCATCACCATTTCTTTCCTACAATTCTTCTGTATAAATTCTTTTAAGCCTCCGTTTGGGAAGTGGGTTGACTTTTTGGCTTTTTGACTTTTTTGGCTATTTTAGCCTGGGCTAAAAAGCTTGGTTTGGGAAGGACTTTTTGACTTTTTAAACTTTTTTTGTAAGAGAAGAATGTAATGATTATAGGTTGGATGTGATGTTTTGTTTGTTATGGCTCCTATTTTGTTTTTTATGGCTAAAATAGCCAAAAAAGCCTGAAAAAGCCCTTGCCAAACAAAGGCTAAATCTCTATGACAAATTTTTCTTTTTAAACTAAAATTTTCCAAAACAAAATGTTGGTTATTTCTCTAATTTATGTGACAGTTTTAATTGAACAGAAGGAAAAATATGTACATTGATGTAACCGTTTAATTCAAGAAAAGATAAATATGTAAGTTAAATGTGCACATCATTTTCAAAGAGCCACCTTCTAAATCAAATTGCTTTCCTCCATCCACAATCCTCCCTAAATTTCTCTCTCCCACAAGAATAAAAAATGTGGAAATGAGCTCAATTAAAATTTATAGAATATGAGAAAATGGAGATATACAAAACATAGTTGGAGGGGTTGACGAGTTGCGATTTGGAAAGGTAAGAATAGGAATATGATTAAAATTTTATGACAAAATAAAATTGTAATAAAAAAAATATTTATTCTATATATTCTATTATAAATGTCACAATTTTTTTTTATATAAATTCCTATACAATTTTTTTTGCTTTTTTTTCTTTTTGTAATTACCAAATCTAAATACATCCAATTCAAATATATTCATGTGTCCTTTATACCTATTGAACTATAAGTGCAAATTTCATTTACAACAATATAGATGTGTAGACTTTCTAATTGTGGGGATATGGTTTGGAAATACTCTTCAGATCCTGGGAGACGTTAGTGATTCCCAGCTAGTCACCTGAAAAGATACAAACACTCCGGCCGGGGGTGGCGAAATTAGCACTCCGACGGGCAAGTTAGTTCAGACACTCAGGATAGCTTCTTTACTAAGTTAAGTTAAGTGATTCTTACATACCTTTCTCAATCCATTGTTCCTGTATTTACACCTGTTCCTTTTGATCCTCGGGACTAGGGCTTACTTTTTAATCATTGTCCTTTCTCTTATTCGGCTCTAAGGATCTACACTTATTCGGCACATGTATTGTATTCGGCTTCCCATTCTCGTAGGATACAGCCGATTAATATTAGTCTTCTAAGGTATGCACCTTTTGATTTTGCCATTATTCGGCTCCCACAATTGCCCCCCGAACTCCCCATTGACGGTAGTTAATCGGCGTGTTTGGTCTTGAATTGAAAAAGTCAAAATAGGTCAGGCGGCTTCGCGTGCCCTAATACAGATGTCAGAACGCGCACACCTTTTTGGTCATCATTACACTTTCCCGCCTTATTCGTGCGTCTCGCATTTATTGCGATTTGAAATTTCAGTCTTTTCG
Organism: Camellia sinensis; assembly: GCF_055761805.1. Lineage (NCBI taxonomy): Eukaryota > Viridiplantae > Streptophyta > Magnoliopsida > Ericales > Theaceae > Camellia > Camellia sinensis. The sequence goes on from NC_138965.1 coordinate 210,019,605, forward strand.
AGTGCACATTTTGTCGAGTATTCAAGACTCTTGGACCGCCAGCGGGCAACCCTTCTCTGACTCACGTTTTCTGCAACTCTTCTCCGTCTATCCTTGCTCCGTCTACTCGTAAGTCTTCTTCTCTCTTCTTTGTAACCCCATTTTCTGTTTGTCATTTTGATTTCGGCGGAACCTTGAATCCCCACGAAAATGGCTAAACACTTGAAAGACCTCCTTTCTGAGGGTCGTATTTTTGGATTTTGGCGACACTTTTCCATTCCTGACGATGTCCACTTATCTCTTGTAACAGACAGTACTCTTGATATGGAGAGGGAGGATCAAAATACGATCGTCTCCCCTCTCTTATCCATAGTGGAAGGCGGAGTCCGTTTTTCCCTACATCCATTGCTTAGGACCGTCCTTCGCTATTGGAGTCTGATTCCTTCTCAACCCAACGTAAATTTCTTTCGAATCATCATGGGGGTGATTGAGTTGAACTGATGCCTTAGGATCAACCTTGGCATTTCGGCGATTCGGCACTGCTACGCTTTGGCCAAATCTTTCGGTCGGCTGGGGCGATACTTTCTCAGGGCCAAGGACACTGATCATCACTTGATAACCATGCTTGCTAGTTCTGGTAAGAGAGTTGACGACGTAATGGTCAATGTCCGAGGTAATTGGGAGTTCGGTGAAGGCGAAGACCGCCTAGACCCTATTCCCAGACGAAAGGGTGATCCAGGTTGCCATGTAACACCTCGTGTTTGTTGATCTGCCTTTTATTCGGCTTTTTTCCTTTAATCACCCCTTGTTCTTTGTAGGTAACAGATTGAAGAAGATTCTTCCCTCAACCGATGACACAATCCTTGAGGAAATTAAGTTTGCACTCAGATACTTCGGCTATCCAAACGTACAAAAGCAAGGGAGAGCTGCTCACATACTCCTCCGATACGAACCTACTTATACTACATTCTCGGCAGCAGACGACATTCCAATTCCATCCGGCGATCAACACCTTTCGGCTCTTCTCTTTCCCAGCTTCAAGAGCCTTAGGCAAATTGGCCTCGAAGATTCAGATTCGGGGGAAGACGCGGAGCCGGTGGTAGAGGTAGTTGCCGAACCAATCAGAGAGGTCGCTGAGGAGGCCGAAGAGGTCGACGAGGCGATACGCTCGGCGTTCGAGGCTGCCGGACTTAACCAGCCTTCACCGTCCACTTTGGGTCGGGCCGAGTTTTCTTCTGGAGATATTTTTGCGAATTTGGGAGGCCTACCCGGTGATTTTTCCGAAGGTATGGCTGGGGAAAGCCTTACACAGATGGCGCAAAAGAAAAATGTCGAGTGAATGACTGCTCAAAAGAAGGCCGAGGCCGCCCATTCTAAGCCCACCTTGATTAAAACTTTTGTACCTGTTATTGAAGAGATGGCTCAGGTTGCTGCGGCCGAAGCGGGGAAAGAGGTTGAACAGGTCACTGATGAACGTCTGATTTTGGAGGAGCGGGGCAAAAAGCATAGTGGCGAGGGAGAGGCTGGGTCGGAGATTAGCCCTGCTTCCAAACGGCCTCGTTTAGAAGAGTCAGACGTGGTTGCTCCTTTTATTGTTCAGCCAAAGATCAAAGATATGCCGATCTCTTCTGACGCTTTAGCCATTGAGGATCTAGCTGTGGCGTTGAGCCTGGCGGCTTCAATTTCCTTGCCAGCTGACACCGCAGCCTTTCGCGCCGTGCCGGATGTTATGGCCGTAGCCCTATTTACGCAATCGGTGCTCCTGGTAAGTGACCATCTCAAATTCTCTTGAACTTGTTTTCATTAAGGTGTCTGACGATTCGAACTTGTTTTGCAGACGGTTGGCAGGATCGCGGACCTAGGCCGCCGCCTGCATGATGCCCTTGGCAGAATTAATCGTTTGCAAACGGAGGCAGACGGTCAAAAGAGTAGGGCCGAGTTCGAAGTGATGAGAGCCGCAATGGAGAGTGCGCGATCTGAAGTAGAGGAGGGGAGGGCTCGCTCAGCTGAACAGCTCCGCTCTGACGCTGAGAGTAGGGCAAATGCGAGCAAAGAATCGCTCAAGTTAGCCAAGGAGGCGCTTGCCGAGGTGAAGGTTTAGTTAGAGGAGCTCAAGGCGGCCAAGGAAAAAGCCGATTCTGAGGCTTCTGCGGCATTTGAGGCAGGAAAAAGCGCCGTCTACACGGAATATGTAGATGAAGTCCCCAAATTCGAGAATCGGGGGTTCAAACATGGGTGGCTTAAAGCCCTTGCTGCCTATAGCACGTCCGCGAGGGACCCCGCTACAGTTCGGACTCAATTTGTGTCACGGTCCTTAATTTAAACCAAAGAGTCCAAATCCAGCAAATCGTTTTGAGAAACAGATTTTTGAAAAGAAGTGCCAAACATGGACTGCTTTGCCAGATATAGAGTCGCCACCTAAATATTTTTATGGGGGAATTTAGGAAACCCTGACTCGGTGCCAAAGGCCACGTGTCCGTCATCACCAAAGTTGCCTCGGCTCGGGAGCTTGGGTACGATTGGGGAAGGTCAGCTATGAGCACCCCCTCTCGCCCGATCTGAAGATCGGCCTCTATTAACTGTGATATCTATTTTTGAAAACGTTATGTGTTCTTATTCCGGTTATTAGCCTAGAATTACTATGTTATGCGCACAGCAAACAAGTATAGACCAAATCACCTAAATTGGAACAAAACACTGCATGTTTGTTTTGAAAATGGTTTGCTACTCGCAAGTAGGCTAAAATGCAAGTTTTGCCACTCTCAAGTGGGCTTTAGAAAAGATGATTTCGCCACTATCTAGTGGCCTTAAAACTCACAGTTTTAATGCGTTATCCCAATTTAGTTAATTCAACCTCCATCCACAGGCATTCAAGCAGTTATATCACATAAGCAGCTAGCCTCATGGTAATCATGCTATTATGGCAACACTCACACGCATGCGGTATGCTAAAGCATAAACGCTTACCTAGTACTCCGAGCCAAAACAAAAGCTGGTTAGTAATCAATGCATGATCCTAGCTCATGTTAAGATGGCTAATGCAACACATACAAGATGTAACTACAATAGGCTCGGCTATTCTTAAGATGGCATATGATGATGCTACAACTAACACGTATTCAACTTGGAATTAAAATACAATGCAGTTAGTATGATGCGCCGAGCCCGGTGCGTACAAGACAAATGTATGGATGCACGCATGCATAGCATAAGATATGCCAAATTAGATATGACCTAATACTAACCATCAAAAGCAGGTAAGTAAAAGGGAGAAAGAAGTGGGGATTGGAAGACATGCACACACGCACCCACACTTATTACAAATTCACCCTCGCTCGGAGGGACCAACAGAATAATACAAATTAATTAACCTACAAGATAATTAATTATTACAGACCAATTAGTTAATTAACAAATTAACTAATCTAATGAAAGCAGTAAACGACCTCGGGAAGAGGGCCCAATGCAATGCGCGCTTGGCTCCGCTCGGAAAGTCACTGCCATGCACAAGTTTGCCTCTGCTTTGACTGTTCTGCTTCTCTGAAAATTGCACAACTTCCAAGGTTGCTTCTCTGAGTGTTGTGGGACACTACCGGCTGAGTGAGATCATCACCAGCCATTTAAAATGGTCATCGGCTAAACATTATGCCCTCGGCCAAACCTGTTTTGCCGGTCGGCACCCAACACTGCCGGCCGGCCAATTCTTCCTACTGAAACTTGTTTGACAGCAGCAGAGGGCAAACAAGGCATGGCAATGTATTTCAAGCAAATGTATGCACCAACCACACTCCTTATCATGTTTATGACACAAAGGAGGATGATGCTTGACCCTCGGACCACCAATCGCGCATTTCAATGCGTGATGGCCCAAGAAACCAAGTTGTGCATTTTGATTTCAAATGACATGCAAACCAATTAAACACATAAAGCCCAACCTCTATCATACTCAATTCAAGAGGCAAAGCATGCATGCTCTATGCAATGCAACCTAGGCATGGAGGCTAAGTATGCAACATGATCATGCAAACAAAAAAACCATGTGCAATAGGCACATGAACTAAACAAGTAAGCATGCAAGGCATATAACATCAATGTTAATGACACACATGCAATAACATGAAAGGCAAAACACATGTAAATATGCAAAGCAACTTAATACAAGAAACATGTCAAATGCGATGACACTTAAACATGCGACATGTAAATAGGCTAAGTACCTAAACATACAAACATGTATAGCATGCAACAACATGCCAAAGGGATGGTCTTAAACTAATTTGGACAGCTCTCTACTAGGTCCAAAACAGCGGCCAAAATGATGCAAGTGAGGCAACAAAATACATGGAATGCATGCACAATGCATTAACCAAGCTTAAGGCACAAAAATGCAACTCTACCAAAGCATGGCAAGGAGGAAATGTGGCATACAATGGTGCATGTTCCAGATCTGAAATGGCATACCAAATGACTCCAAAATGACCCCAAAACATGAAAACACTACCATTTAAGCATACAAGAAGCTTCAAAACTCAAAGCTAGGCATGGGCATTGCACTACAAGCATGCATAACAAGCATTATTTGACCATGAGGCATGAAAATAGTGCTAAGGCAGTCCAAAACATGCATGAAATCAGTTCAAGGCATGGCCAAAAAGTGCTAACATGAAGGGCCAAAACAACATGCAACATAGGCTAGTAAACATGGTTTACACTACATGTATATGAAGCACAAGAGAGGTCACCAAACCAGCCCAAAACAGTAACATGGTATGTCAAATAAGTCCCAAAAACCCATGGAAACAAGGTCCACACATGCTAGAATGGGGTGTTCCTTTGAAAGGCCAACAAGAGGGTTACTCTACACATGCAATAAGGACATTCAACAAGACCAAACCAACTCTGGAAATGGCTTGTGGGGGTCCTAAAACCCACTGAAAAATGCTTGAAACAAGGCTTGGAAGCATGCAAATAGGAGCCCCTTTGGAAGGCCAAAAAGTGCAACAAACAAGGCAACAAGGGAGAGGGTCACCCCTCTCCTTCTTAGGACCTTAAACCACCATCCTCACCACTGAAATCCCTCAAGATTTCAGTGGTGAGGAGGCCCAAACAAGGTGGTCCCGAAGCTCACCTAAAATAGCACAAAATGGGGCCAAACAAGGCCTAAGAGGGGGTAAACGACCCCAAACACAAAAGTGGCCTTAATGAAGTATCTTAAACACAAAAAAACAGAACTTTTTTATGTTATACACGAAGCTCAAAACAGCAAGAAAGGTAGGCTAAAAGTGTGTGCAAAAACGGGGAATAAAGAGGGAAAAGGGGTTACCTTTGTAGCCAAAAGGGGATAGCAGCCTCTTGGTCCCAAAAAAACAGTCCCTTAGCCTCTGAAAATGGCCTCCAAGCTCCTTAGGTTGATGATGGAGGTGTTAGGCCAAGAGTTGTAGTTCAAATGGCCAAAAACTAGACCCTTTTGGACCCTCTAACCAACACAAATGTAGAGAGAGAGGGAGATATAGAGAGGGAGTGATATATATCTCCTACATATCAGATTTTTCTAACCTAGAACAAGGAGAAGACCTCTCCTCTTATAGAAGTCCCTCTTGCAAAGCTTACACAACAAGCTTGCTTAGAGGGAAATCCCTCCATACACGTGTATGGAGGGAAGCAGAGTTGGTGCCAGCTATCACAGCTGGCACAAAATATCTACATGAAGTAGATGAATAGTGGTCGGCTACTCAAAATTGCCATTTTGACAAAAAGGAGTGCCGACCGGCAACAAATAGTGCTGACCGGCAATATATATTGCCGACGGCAACAAAATACCAGCCGGTGGCCTCTGGCCATGGCCGGTGATGTGTGGGGATGCCTCACAAGGCATTCCCTGCCCCTCCAAGGCAAAACACAAGTGTTTGGTGTGAAACCAGACACTAAACAGTCGAGTTTGGAGATCCTGAGGCAAGGCGCGTAGCCGAGACCTCCGGGAACTCCAAACGAACACAAACATGGATGATCACCGGGTGTTCAGACGGTGACGTCCAAGTCTTGAGGACGGTCAAAAATGGGGTGTCTACAGTTGCCCCTCTTTGACAGAACTCGAAAGTCATAACAATGACGGGAGTGAATGTCAAAGCCCAGAGACGACCCATTTTTGACAAGGCCGAAGACTTAGACAATCATGCAAGACAAACAAGGTATGCGCCCGAAAGCAGGGGCAAAATGCAAGACAATGCATAGAGCCGGACATAACTTATGATCATGCAAAGAGAGCTGTAATGAAGCATACATGCGACAATTTTAAACTAGCATACACCGAACTACACTACAATGCAGAAGGGATGTAAGAGAATTATGTAATTCTCAATACGTCTCACTCGGAGGATACAATACCTGTGCGGCTCGTCTGGTTGCACCAGCCTCAAATGAACCGTACATACAATATCGTGCCTGTAAAGAAAACAAACTTAACGGGTACAATATCGTTAGCAACATGCATAATAGTGTACTCGGAATGCGTGATAACGCAAAGCAAGTGGGGAGCATAACAATGCTGTGAAGGTACAAATGTGTAAGTGGAGCGTGCGGTCTACGCAGGCAATGAATTTGATCATAAGCACGCAGTCTACGCAAGCAATGAAATTGGACATAAGAATGCGGTCTGCGCAAGTAGAATACGCGGTCTACGCAAGCAATGAAATTGATTACAATCATGCGGTCTACGCAAGCAAAACATGCAGTCTACGCAGGTAATGAATTTAACAAACATGCGGTCTACGCAAGCAAAACGTGCGGTCTACGCAAGTAATGAATTTGAACAATCATGCGGTCTACGCAAGCAAAACATGCAGTCTACGCAGGTAATGAATTTAACAATCATGCGGTCTACGCAAGCAAAACATGCGTTCTACGCAAGTAATGAATTTGAACAAACATGCGGTCTACGCAAGTAATGAAATCGATTACAAACATGCGGTCTACGCAGGTAATGTAATTAACATGCGGTCTACGCAAGTAATGAAATTGATTACAAACATGCGGTCTACGCAGGTAATGTAATTAACATGCGGTCTACGCAAGTAATGAAATTGATTACAAACATGCGGTCTACGCAAGTAATGTAATTAACATGCGGTCTACGCAAGTAATGAAATTGATTACAAACATGCGGTCTACGCAGGTAATGTAATTAACATGCGGTCTACGCAAGTAATGAAATTGATTACAAACATACGGTCTACGCAAGTAATGTAATTAACATGCGGTCTACGCAAGTAATGAAATTGATTACAAACATGCGGTCTACGCAGGTAATGTAATTAACATGCGGTCTACGCAAGTAATGAAATTGATTACAAACATGCGGTCTACGCAAGTAATGTAATTAACATGCGGTCTACGCAAGTAATGAAATTGATTACAAACATGCGGTCTACGCAGGTAATGTAATTAACATGCGGTCTATGCAAGTAAAGTGTATAAAGAGAAACTTGAACACATGTGAGTGAGAACATATCATTCATAATGCAAGGGGGGGTAAAATACTGTAACACAGCGTAGTTGAAGCGATTTGTGGGAATCCTCAAGACATGAAAAGGATACGGGAAGGGACGTTCTTCGTACGTATCGAGCATCATTCGCAGAAGTTGTGGCCTGAGGTCAACTCGAAGGTCCACGTTTCAAAAGTGCGCTTCCTCGCATGGTCTCAAGTAATGAAGGTGCCAAACCATGTCGTTAACCCGAACAAAGGCATGGAAGGTTCGTTGACCGCAAGGGGAGTTTTACTGGTATCCATTCCGACACTTTGCTACCCTGTCATTCTATGTTTTACTTTCCTTTTTACTGGTACTTTGAGCACATTGCACTGCCTCGGGCAGGTTTTGTTCTTTCTCAAAATTACACATTTTGCAAAGCACGTGACGGGAATGAAACAACCATTTTGTTCAAAAGATGTTGTATTTGTAAACTTTCTATGCATCGCATCGCAAGGTATCACACCACAATGTGAACGAAATTGAACTCATTTTGAACACTGAGTATTTGCATCGTAATAATCAGGCAGTGAACCGACTTACAACTCGATAAGCAAATGTACAAAGGCATGATATGACCAAACAAGTGTGAGTACAACTCGATAGACAAATCAAAAACTCAAAGAGAGTGAAATACAACTCGATAAGCAAATGCACAATAACCCGATAAGCAGACAGGTGTGACTCCGCAAGAATCGATCATCGGGGGAGGGATTGGAGGTGGTGGAATTCCCCAATCCCTAGCATAAACAGCTCAGGGAACCAGGAGAAAGCCCATCGGCCAGGGGTAAAGGCCATCGACCACAAGGAATGGCCATCGGCCAGAAATTCATTCGGCCGGTAAAAGGTAATGGCCGGTCGGCATAATATTTGGCCGGCCGGCTATTAATGAGGGGAATCACCAGAATGTTGACACCTGTCCTCCACCCAACCTTATCTCCTACAAAAGACCCCAACTTCATAGTTTTTCTCAATTCCACACTGATTTGCTCTGATGGAAGAGTTTCTTGCCCAAAATCTCACAGCTTGGATTGCTAGCTTGGATGGCTCGGAAAAGTTGAATTTCCGGGGCTTCGGCATAAATGCACTATTCACTCTGGGTCGTACCCCGCTGCACCTCCCGTTTCTCCACACCGCGGCAAGGTTTTGGAATCCGGTGACGCATGTCTTTAGCTTTGCTGGGCAAGAGATATGTCCTACCTTTGAAGATTTCCGAGCCTTAATGGAGTCCGAGCGCGACGAGGAGCTCCTGCCCCAACTTAATTTTGGCCATGCCTAATCCCTAGGGCGAATGTGTGGACTCAGCATGCGTGACGCTCGGTCTCTGATTTGTGACGGGATGCTGGACATTCCGAGTTTGACTGATCGGTTTTCTGATGCTGGTGATCGCAACAACCATCACTGGCAAGGCTTCCGGCGACATGCCCTCTGTTTGTGCATGCTGTCTCATTTTCTATTTGTCTCAGGCTCTGGAGGGTCTAGTGTCCGGCTGATTGAGGTTGCCCAAGGCTTGAAGGAGGGCAAGAGTTGTATGGCCATGACTCTGGCTGAGACGTTAATGGGCTTAGACGCCTTTTATCGTCATGAGACGGCTAGATTAGCAGGGAGTCCACTACTACTACAGGTAATGTTTCCCACCCAATCTCGCATATGTGTTTGCTCACATCACTCGGCCCTCAAGCTTGGTCTTTTCTCACAAAACCCTATTCTCACTTTTCTCTCCTCGTACATCTCTCTATTCTTTGCTCTCTCATTTTGTTGTCCCTCCCCTGGGTGGGTGGTTGAGGGATAAACAGAAAGTTGTGGGCTCTTGCCCCTAGCATTCCGCTAGATTCTTCTTCTTGTTCATAACAGTGAGTTTCTTCCACAGAGGGGCTGCACTACAATTGGGTGTGTAGCAAATCTGCAGCTGACATCGGTTGACGATGCTCTATTGGGGAGTTTGGACGTGATCAGATCTGTCTAGATAAGGGAGTGGAATATCTTGTCCCATTTTGGTTCGTGCTTCGCACTTGGCTTGGTACCTCGTTGCTTGGAGGATGAGAGAGCTTTTAGCCCTTTGTTGTTAACTTTAGTTGTGCCCTCTTCTGGTAGGTAGAGTGCCCTTCTTGGCGAGTATGTTGAAAATGGGGGAAAGACAGGAAGCCTGACTCAACTGTGCCCCTAGTTCATCATTTTGACCATTTTTTGTTTTGGTTTTCTACTAAAACAATTTTGATCAGCATAAGAGTTTGATTAACATGCTTGTTCGACTTTCTGATTTAAAATCATGCAAGTCAGGCTATGAGCACAGAAAATTTTCCTTTTTTGGGTCCAAGAAATGGTCCAGTTTTTGGAAAAGATGGAACAATTTTCAAGAAAATTAGTCAACTTCAGTAAAAATTCTCAAAAACTATTTTTGCAAACGGCCAATGCTTAACAAGCATGGAACCTACTCTTGAGACGCATAACCTCGGATTTGGAGGAAAATTGCCCCCTTGCTCGAAGAGAGCTGCATGGCAATGGAAAGTTGCCCCTTGTTTGAACAGCACCGCAGCGCATTGAATGGCAACGGAAAGTTGCCCCTTGTTTGAATGACACCGCGGTGCATTGAATGGTAACGGAAAGTTGCCCCTTGTCTGAATGGCACCGTAGTGTATTGTAATCAGTCCTCAGAGCGATGATTGCAACCGAATTCCCGGATACAGAAAAGACAAAGATGACTAGAACCATCACATGGACACAGTTGAATTTGAAGTATTTTACGGTTGGACTTCAGAATGAAGTTGCCTACGTATCCCAAAGATGGGAATCAAGCCTCACGTAGTTCGGGTAAGGTACACTCGGGTATTATCCTCTCCTTTTTAGGCTCTAACTTTTGCCAAGGCGCCCGTTGCGGGTTTTCGACCTTGCGAGCTTTGTTCTTCTTTTCTTTTCAATTTTTTTCATTTCTTTTTCTCTTCTTTTTTTTTTTGCATTTTTTTTTCTTTTCTTTTGCATTTTTTTTTTGCTTTTTTTTGTATTTTTCTCTTGCTCTAACTTTTGCCTGGGTCGTCCTTCCGGGTTTTTGGCCTAGCGAGCCTCTCAAAGGGTAAAAGTGTAACAAGTCCATGCCAAATGGTTTTAGGGTTTTGAAGCCATCCGTATCCAGGAGAGTGGCTGTTGTATTGATTTACTGAAGGATCCATCTTCGGCTCTTCGAGCATATCTGACATTTTTGCCCCTAGTTTGAGGGGGGGCTTCTGATCTAACTTTACAAGCTTCCTTTGATCTGATCTTCTTGATCTGACTTTGGTGCCTCTTGTTTGAGGGCTGCTTCAAAATGGCCACACAGGCCTCACGTTGTGGTTGACTGTTGAACGTTCTGAACTCAGGTTCAAGGTTTGAAAGTAAGGGGTCGAATCTCGAGGCTGAGAGCGATCCTAAGCTGCACAATCTCAAGAGCGATCCCACACAAGTCTTCGCAGGACCGCGCAAAATATTTTTTGAAATTTTTTAAGAAAGCGACAAATCGCTCGCGCCGAAGACAGTGTAGAACCAATCTGGATCAAGCTAGGGTCCTTCTCAGTACTCACATTAACAAGCATGATCTCAATCATTAAGGGCTTAGCATGCCTCTCTTTCTCTCAATTGATCAAGTTTTGCAAAACCTGAGGAATTCCTTTCTCTTCGTTTTTATCATAATGTTTCGAAAAAAGTTTTGAAAAACTTAGGTCATTACAATGACTTCAAAGGCACAGAAAAGGCAGGCGAAGAGCACTGTCATTTCATTCAAACTTCTGGCACAACTGGCACACGGCAGAAGCAAACACAAGAGTGTGAAAATCACTGCTGTTCCATTCAAATCTGTTGGCATAACTGGCTCCAAGGTAGAAACAGACTCAAAAGAAAGCAAAAAGACAAACACAAAACAAGATAGTGATGTCCGAGGTAACACCCCCGGAATCACCCGACTCTAACAAAACAGGACTGACTCGATACAACAAGACAGACCCGATTGACTCAGTATGAAAAGACTGACTCAATACAAAACGACAAGATTGACCCAATACCCAAGTTAGAAAGCAAAAAAACTAGCATTCGCAAAATGCTCAAAATAGTGGGTGCCATACATCACATTTGGAGTAAACTGAGCGCCGCCCGCAGGTGATTCATCCCTTGATCACATCACATTATCCCCCACAAGTCCACTGATTAAGTGTCGATAGACTTTGCAGGACCTGGTGCGGGAATGACCTTGCTGTCAATCAAATTTTGTATCTCATCGCGGAGACGGACGCAACTGTCGGTGTCATGACCGGTTTGTTGATGAAAAGCACAGTACTTAGTCGGGTCATGCTTTGGAGAGAGAGGATCGGGTAGAGGCCGTTGTTCCAACGGTTTCAGATATCCTTTCTTGAGTAGGACCCCCAGGGCTTTAGACAAAGGCATATAGAGTGGGGTGAAAACCCTCTTTCCTCGGGGTAGATAGTCTGAAGTTCGGGGGTTTGAAGTGGATGTACCAACAAAGGGGGTGGCTACTCTTGGTGTGGTGGTAGTGACCATGCCCACTTCAGAAGATCTTGCAGCTGCATCACCGCTGGTGGTCGCATTCGAATTGCCGGTAAACGCCCTCTTGGGCTGCTCATTCTCTTGATCAATAAGGCCTTGCTTCATAGCATCCTCGATCTGTACCCCCATCTCGTACAGATCCGAAAAGGTAGGGAAGGGGAGCGCGATCATTTTTTGCATTAGCTTGGGTTGGAGGTTGCGCACAACCATCCTTATCTGGTCTTTGTCGGAAGGTCTTGTAGCCATCATTGAGGCCTTTGCTCTCCACCTCGCCACAAACTCTGAAAAACCCTCCTTTGGCTCTTGGCGGGTGACTTCAAGATCACGAGTTGTGACCTCAATCTGTGCGTTGTAGGAGTATTGATCACTGAAGGCCTCAGCCATCTCTTCCCAATTCTGTTTCACAAAGTTCTCCAATTTTGCATACCAGATTGCGACTATCCCAGACATGGTTCGGCCAAACAATGATAGCTTCTGTAATCTGGTGAGGCCCATCGGCCTTAGCATGTCTGAAAACAGCCGCAAGTGCACCATGGGATCCCCGGACCCATCGAAACGGTCAATATGTGGCATCTTGAATCTGTCTGGCAGCGTCACAGCTGCATCGGTATACCCATCCTCGATGTCCGGGACAGATTTCATGCCTTGAGCCTTTTTGAACAACCTTTCAAGCTTGCTCATCTTTAGCGCCGTTGGATCCGTCTTTAACTCAAAAGGGAAGTCCGGTAGGTTGATGGGTGTCTTGGATAGCTGGGGTAGAACTGGGGGCGGAGCTGGCCCGACTGGAATGTCCGTATCATCCTGGACGTGGGTTGCCTCCCCGAGTATGGGAACTCTTGGCGGGGGAGGAGCCTGGTGCGAAGTAGATACTCCAGTTTGCTGCTCCAATCTGGCAATTGTCTCTGCCTGTTGGGCTATGACCACAGCCTGTTGCTTGGCGAATTCTGCTTGACGGACAGTGTCTTGCTGCATGGATTTCATACTATCCTGGAGTTGGCGCACCATCTCTTCTAGACTCGACATACTGTTCTAATCTAACTGAGCAACCGATATATCTGTGTCGGCAATAGGCTCGGAAATCTCAGCCCAACTGCTCAAAGATCACTGATCTGGTAGCTGTTGTACTGGTGGTCTGTGCCTGACTAGCCTTCTCTGGCCCTGATTACCCTTGAACTGAGTCTATGACCTGACAAAGTCTATCAGTACAAGTCCAATGAACCTCAGGGGATATTGGAGCCTTCTGAAGCTATGGTTCCAGGACCACCTAGCAAAAGAGAAAACAGGCAGCATCTCAGCCCAATTTCATCAGAACAGGCATAGGCATAACTGAATAACTGTATTCTACTACTGATCACTGTTCCCAAAAATCGCTGCCCCAAATCTGAATCTGATACCCGCAGATATAACTGATTCTCAAAACACTGATGCCCGCAGGCCTGATACCCAGACTTGCAAACTGATATATGCATTCCCGTAGAGGCCAACTCCAAAAAGCACATAGCAAGCAAATGAGAGCCAAAACACCCCTATGTTGGGGTAGGGTTTCCCTGTCCTATTTTGTCAGGAGCTAGGGTTTCACTATGCACGTAGCAGTTTTCAAACAACCTAACATCGGGTAAGCAACCTGTCCTAGTTTGGAATGGTCGCTATGGATTCGAATATGCACTAGGTCGAATGGTCGAAAAGGGTGCCCCAAAAAAACTGGGGTTTGTGTTCCCACACTGTCAGAGCCCATAACCGGTCAGCCTTATGGTCATGTCCTGAAAAGACAAGCCTCCGGGAAACCGTTCAGGAATGGCAGATGGCAAACACGGTGTCCTAGGCGCACCAATGCACATGCAATGCAAAGAAACACATAAGTGAAATCAAAACAGGATATCACGAGTTCGAGTCAAGCTCTCTAAAATCCCCAGCGGAGTCGCCAGAAACTGTAGCACGTCCGCGAGGGACCCCGCTACAGTTCGGACTCAATTTGTGTCACGGTCCTTAATCTAAACCAAAGAGTCCAAATCCGGCAAATCGTTTTGAGAAACAGATTTTTGAAAAGAAGTGCCAAACATGGACCGCTTTGCCAGATACAGAGTCACCACCTAAATATTTTTATGGGGGAATTTAGGAAACCCTGACTCGGTGCCAAAGGCCACGTGTCCGTCATCACCAAAGTTGCCTCGGCTCGGGAGCTTGGGTACGATTGGGGAAGGTCAGCTATGAGCACCCCCTCTCGCCCGATCTGAAGATCGGCCTCTACTAACTGTGATATCCATTTTTGAAAACGTTATGTGTTCTTATTCCGGTTATTAGCCTAGATTACTACGTTATGTGCACAGCAAACAAGTATAGACCAAATCACCTAAATTGGAACAAAACACTGCATGTTTGTTTTGAAAATGGTTTGCTACTCACAAGTAGGCTAAAATGCAAGTTTTGCCACTCTCAAGTGGGCTTTAGAAAAGATGATTTTGCCACTATCTAGTGGGCTTAAAACTCACAGTTTTAATGCGTTATCCCAATTTAGTTAATTCAACCTCCATCCACAGGCATTCAAGCAGTTATATCACATAAGCAGCTAGCCTCATGGTAATCATGCTATTATGGCAACACTCACACGCATGCGGTATGCTAAAGCATAAACGCTTACCTAGTACTCCGAGCTAAAACAAAAGCTGGTTAGTAATCAATGCATGATCCTAGCTCATGTTAAGATGGCAAATGCAACACATACAAGATGTAACTACAATAGGCTCGGCTATTCTTAAGATGGCATATGATGGTGCTACAACTAACACGTATTCAACTTGGAATTAAAATACAATGTAGTTAGTATGATGCGCCGAGCCCGGTGCGTGCAAGACAAATGTATGGATGCACGCATGCATAGCATAAGATATGCTAAATTAGATATGACCTAATACTAACCATCAAAAGCAAGTAAGTAAAAGGAAGAAAGAAGTGGGGATTGGAAGACATGCACACACGCACCCACACTTATTACAAATTCACCCTCGCTCGGAGGGACCAACAGAATAATACAAATTAATTAACCTACAAGCTAATTAATTATTACAGACCAATTAATTAATTAAAAAATTAACTAATCTAATGAAAGCAGTAAACGGCCTCAGGAAGAGGGCCCAATGCAATGCGCGCTCGGCTCCGCTCGGAAAGTCACTGCCATGCACAAGTTTGCCTCTGCTTTGACTGTTCTGCTTCTCTAAAAATTGCACAACTTCCAAGGTTGCTTCTCTAAGTGTTGTGGGACACTACCGGCTGAGTGAGATCATCACCAACCATTTAGAATGGTCATCGGCTAAACATTATGCCCTCGGCCAAACCTGTTTTGCCGGTCGGCACCCAACACTGCCGGCCGGCCAATTCTTCCTGCTGAAACTTGTTTGACAGCAGCAGAGGGCAAACAAGGCATGGCAATGTATTTCAAGCAAATGTATGCACCAACCACACTCCTTATCATGTTTATGACTCAAAGGAGGATGGTGCTTGACCCTCGGACCACCAATCGTGCATTTCAATGCGTGATGGCCCAAGAAACCAAGTTGTGCATTTTGATTTCAAATGACATGCAAACCAATTAAACACATAAAGCCCAACCTCTATCATACTCAATTCAAGAGGCAAAGCATGCATGCTCTATGCAATGCAACCTAGGCATGGAGGCTAAGTATGCAACATGATCATGCAAACAACAAAACCATGTGCAATAGGCACATGAACTAAACAAGTAAGCATGCAAGGCATATAACATCAATGTTAATGACACACATGCAATAACATGAAAGGCAAAACACATGTAAATATGCAAAGCAACTTAATACAAGAAGCATGTCAAATGCGATGACACTTAAACATGCGACATGTAAATAGGCTAAGTACCTAAACATACAAACATGTATAGCATGCAACAACATGCCAAAGGGATGCTCTTAAACTAATATGGACAACTCTCTACTAGGTCCAAAACAGCGGCCAAAATGATGTAAGTGAGGCAACAAAATACATGGAATGCATGCACAATGCATTAACCAAGCTCAAGGCACAAAAATGCAACTCTACCAAAGCATGGCAAGGAGGAAATGTGGCATACAATGGTGCATGTTCCAGATCTGAAATGGCATACCAAATGACTCCAAAATGACCCCAAAACATGAAAACACTACCATTTAAGCATGCAAGAAGCTTCAAAACTCAAAGCTAGGCATGGGCATTGCACTACAAGCATGCATAACAAGCATTATTTGACCATGAGGCATGAAAACAGTGCTAAGGCAGTCCAAAACATGCATGAAATCAGTTCAAGGCATGGCCAAAAAGTGCTAACATGAAGGGCCAAAACAACATGCAACATAGGCTAGTAAACATGGTTTACACTACATGTATATGAAGCACAAGAGAGGTCACCAAACCAGCCCAAAACAGTAACATGGTATGTCAAATAAGTCCCAAAAACCCATGGAAACAAGGTCCACACATGCTAGAATGGGGTGTTCCTTTGAAAGGCCAACAAGAGGGTTACTCTACACATGCAATAAGGACATTTAACAAGACCAAACCAACTCTGGAAATGGCTTGTGGGGGTCCTAAAACCCACTGAAAAATGTTTGAAACAAGGCTTGGAAGCATGCAAATAGGAGCCCCTTTGGAAGGCCAAAAAGGGCAACAAACAAGGCAACAAGGGAGAGGGTCACCCCTCTCCTTCTTAGGACCTTAAACCACCATTCTCACCACTGAAATCCCTCAAGATTTCAGTGGTGAGGAGGCCCAAACAAGGTGGTCCCGAAGCTCACCAAAAATAGCACAAAATGGGGCCAAACAAGGCCTAAGAGGGGGTAAACGACCCCAAACACAAAAGTGACCTTAATGAAGTATCTTAAACACAAAAAAAAAAGAACTTTTTTATGTTATAGACGAAGCTCAAAACAGCAAGAAAGATAGGCTAAAAGTGTGTGCAAAAACGAAAAATAAAGAGGGAAAAGGGGTTACCTTTGTAGCCAAAAGGGGACAGCAGCCTGTTGGTCCCAAAAAAACAGTCCCTTAGCCTCTAAAAATGGTCTCCAAGCTCCTTAGGTTGATGATGGAGGTGTTAGGCCAAGAGTTGTAGTTCAAATGGCCAAAAACTAGACCCTTTTGGACCCTCTAACCAACACAAATGTAGAGAGAGAGGGAGATATAGAGAGGGAGTGATATATATCTCCTACATATCAGATTTTTCTAACCTAGAACAAGGAGAAGACCTCTCCTCTTATAGAAGTCCCTCTTGCAAAGCTTACACAACAAGCTTGCTTAGAGGGAAATCCCTCCATACAGAACAAGGAGAAGACCTCTCCTCTTATAGAAGTCCCTCTTGCAAAGCTTACACAACAAGCTTGCTTAGAGGGAAATCCCTCCATACACGTGTATGGAGGGAAGCAGAGTTGGTGCCAGCTATCACAGCTGGCACAAAATATCTACATAAAGTAGATGAACAGTGGTCGGCTACTCAAAATTGCCATTTTGACAAAAAGGAGTGCCGACCGGCAATATATATTGCCGACGGCAACAAAATACCAGCCGGTGGCCTCTGGCCATGGCCGGTGATGTGTGGGGATGCCTCACAAGGCATTCCCTGCCCCTCCAAGGAAAAACACAAGTGTTTGGTGTGAAACCAGACACTAAACAGTCGAGTTCGGAGATCCTGAGGCAAGGCGCGTAGCCGAGACCTCTGGGAACTCCAAACGAACACAAACATGGATGATCACCGGGTGTTCAGACGGTGACGTCCAAGTCTTGAGGACGGTCAAAAATGGGGTGTCTACACTGCCGCTGGAGTTACATTGGCCTTGCCAATTCTCTACGAGCAAGTGGACGCTGAGCCACTCGAATCTGACCTCGAGTATTGATCTGGGAGACTTTTCAATTTTATTAAGTATTTTTAATTCTGATGCAAGTTTTTGTTCAGTAGACTTAGACTTTTGTTGGTTCAGGGTAGTTTTCATGTATAAATTGGTTACTATTTGCACTCAATTTATTAATGAAAATTTCCTTGTTATTTCACCACCACTTGTACACAGTTTGTGAAGTTATGTTAATGAAGAATGTTTTGCCTTTAACTACTTTGGATAAAATCATTGCTGTGTTTGAGCTTTCAGAGATTGAATATCTTATGACAATATTGATTTATCACTCATATGCCGAGTATTGTGGGCATTCAAGCCGAATAGATTGATGAATCTTAAGTATTTTGAATAATCGATTCATGAGCCGTCTGGGGCATTTAAGCCGAATAGATTGATGAATCTACCCTTGCCCCAGGGGGTGCATGATCATTCGGGAGCCGGCTGAAACGACCTTAAGAATTTTGAAGAGTCAATTCATGAACCATCTGGGGCATTTAAGCCGAATAGATTGATGAATCTACCCTTGCCCCAGGCGGTGCATGATCATTCGAGAGCCGGATGAGACGACCTTGAGAATTTTGAAGAGTTGATTCATGAGCCGTCTGGGGCATTTAAGCCGAATAGATTGATGAATCTGCCCTTGCCCTAGGGGGTGCATGATCATTCGGGAGCCGGATGAAACGACCTTAAGAATTTTGAAGAGTCAATTCATGTGCCGTTTGGGGCATTTAAGCCGAATAGATTGATGAATCTGCCCTTGCCCTAGGGGGTGCATGATCATTCGGGAGCCGGATGAAACGACCTTAAGAATTTTGAAGAGTCGATTCATGAGCCGTCTGGGGTATTTAAGCCAAATAGATTGATGAATTTGCCCTTGCCCCAGGGGGTGCATGATCATTCGGGAGCCGAATGAAACGACCTTAAGAATTTGGAAGAGTCGATTCATGAGCCGTCTGGGACATTTAAGCTGAATAGATTGATGAATCTGCCCTTGCCCCAGGGGGTGCATGATCATTCGGGAGCTGGATGAAATGACCTTAAGAATTTTGAAGAGTCGATTCATGAGCCGTCTGGGGCGCTTGAGCCGAATAGATTGATGAATCTGCCCTTGCCACAGGCGGTGCATGATCATTCGGGAGCCGGATGAGACGACCTTGAGAGTTTTGAAGAGTCAATTCATGAGCTGGCTGGGGTACTTGAGCCGAATAGATTGATGAATCTGCCCTTGCCCTAGGCGGTGCATGATCATTCGGGCGCCGGGCGATTGAGGTTTTTTTCAATTAATGAGATTGCCTCGAGGGCGCTGCCTCTGTAAAGGATAAATGAACAAAGGTACAACCTTTATGAGCTTAGTAAACAGCTGACTCCAGCTCTTGGAGGAAGATTTATCGTGTGAATGTCGAACAGACTCTTCTTTAACAGTAGAGGGGAAGCGAGGACGCTAGCTGAGCTGGATGGAGACATGAATCGAGGTGGTGAACCTTTGTGCATAGGAAGTAAGAGTTCTAGGGATCGAGAGAGGCGTCGGTCTCCTCGACGTCGAAGCAGGTCACCCAGGCGGGACAAGCAGTCGCAGGGCAGATCTCCGCAACTCCGAGTCGAGAGGGGATCTGACGCGAATCCGTGCCCATTAAGCTTTGCGGTATTTGTGGAGAATAGACCCATGACAAAGGCAGACTCGATCGTTCGAGACCCAAATGTAGCGGTCGAGTTTGCTCGACAAATTTTTCCTCCTGAGGTGCAACAGTCAATGGTAGGTCGCCAGGACTATGACGTATTTCGCGAAGGCATTCACGGGGCGGTAAAGGGGCTTTACACTGCCTATGAAATTGGCATGCTGCTACGCGTTGCCCGATGAGAATTGAAGAAGAAGGAGGAACGTATTCGAAGTTTGGAGGCTCGCGCGAAAGCGGCTGAGCGTGAGTTAAGGAAGACCAGGGCGGCTCAGGCACAACCCGCCGGGCAGGGAACCCAATTGTGGAGGAAAGGGTTACCAGTCGGCTCATCAGTACTGTGCTCGTCGATCGTGAGATGGCGAGTATGTTTGCAATGGAGTCCACGAATGGGAGGGCCTATGAAAAAGGTTTTCATGAAGGCCGAAAAGTTGGAATCGAAAAGACCAAGGAGAA
This sequence comes from Camellia sinensis, assembly GCF_055761805.1. Classification (NCBI taxonomy): domain Eukaryota; kingdom Viridiplantae; phylum Streptophyta; class Magnoliopsida; order Ericales; family Theaceae; genus Camellia; species Camellia sinensis. The sequence continues at coordinate 210,039,654 of NC_138965.1, forward strand.
GCTTGCCAAAGAGGTTTGCCGGTGTGAGAATCGTGGATTTAGGCACGGTTGGATCAAGGCATCTTGAGCCACGGAAGCTCTTCGAGCGTCGAGCATTGATTCGGCATCGCCACTCTACCACAGTAAACATTTTCCGTTTTCTGCTTTTGAAGTCGAGAAAAGTGAGGATGAGGGTGACGCCGTATAAGAATACGCATTGTAAGGTTGAAACGCAATAAAAACTATGTAATTTATTGTTGGATTGAATAAAAATGTTCTATTATAAATATTTCGTCGTAGTTCGTATTCGGCATATATGTGTTTCGTTTTATTATATGGATGTTTGAATGAATGTACAAACATTGATCGTATAGTGATACGCCGGCTTATAGGCGGGGTCGGCCCAATCATAATGGCCGTTTATTCTTAAATGTGGCCACTGTAATTTCAAGAGGCCAAAAGCCAGTACGTGGAGTGGCTGTGGCAAATTCCAGTTGGCGCGGGGTCTAAATGCTTGGCCGGTTGGATTGATAGCGCTGCCCTTGTCCCAGTCAGTGCATGTGTTCCAAAAAGCCGTTCGGATACCTAGGCCGTGGTGAATGTCAACCGACGTTCGTCTCTTGGGGTTTTGGCGTTAATGAAATAGCCTTGAGGTCACTGCCAGCATTTAAAAATAAATGGAATGGACTCTTCGTGTCAGTGACCTTATTAATATAACGCCGTTTGTTGCGTGGGGTTATATAATATTGTGGATGTAAAACAGAGTTTCTTTAATCAGCCAAACTCGAACTTTGGCCGAGCTTGATGCCGCAATGGATCGCAGCGGAGAATTCTCTGGTGTTGGAGGTAGGTCATTAAAAAAGAAACGGGAGGCGCGTCAGCCTCCAAGTCATCGAAGCAGATCGCCCCGAAAGGAGACACAACGTGTCACACCCCAAACCCGCCCCTAAAAGTTTGGGCATGACCCGTTCGAAAACGAACACTTAACCTATTGTAAATAACATACGGGGCCTCATCGGAAGCATAAAGTAAGAAAATAACTATACATATAAATTCCATTGAGCTACATCTACATGCCAGGATCTCTTATATATCACATTCATCATGGGAAATAGATAAAGCTCCAAACCATGTTTTGTAGCATCGGTCATAAACAAACATACGTATAGACCCAGCCCCATCATTGGGTTTATACAAAAATCATTGAAGTTCTACGTCTTCAACCTTAAATGGGTAATCAAAATTAAGCTAACATTTCAATAGACTTTACAAAAATAAATGGCTTCGTGCAGTGCCTGAACCCACGAAGGTTGACAAAAGAAAACGGGTGTCATGACTAGGACTGACCACCTGGTTGGTTACCTACAGAAACAGACATTAAACAGAGTGAGCCAAGCTCAGTGAATAGTAATACATAAATAAAACGATGCTTAACTTGAAACATAACACTTAGCAATGCATACAAAGATGTAGAGTTCACATAGTTAGTCTAATTCTGTGCTGAGTACATAACGGCCTTAGGTTCAATCTTGCAACATAAACATGGTGGCTATAAGCCCTTGAAACATATGGCACTAAGGCCCTTGAAACATGTGGCATAAAGCCCTTGTAACATATGGCACTAAGGCCCTTGAAACATGTGGCATCTAAGCCCTTGAAAAGTTGGCATGAAGTCCTTGATACAAAGAACTTGTAACATCCTTGAACTTTTAACATACATAAACTTGTAACATACATAAGCTTGTAACAGACTTAAACTTGTAACATATACTTGAAACATACCTGAACATACTTGAACTTGTAACATACTGGAAACATGCCTGAAACATGCTTGAACATCATTCATTAATTCAAACGGAACATATCATAACTAGAGCATTTCTTGTTGTATCATGTCATTATCGTACGCTTAACAATGAGAGACTAATTCACATTCTCATGAGGGTCACACAATGATGCTAAACTTTGCACTTATATTGTAGATTCTGGATAACTTCCAATTCATAAGCAACATAGCAAAATAACTTCAATTCATCTGGATACACATAGCTACTCTTATATTTACTTAGAATCAATTCTTCAAGAATGAACATAAATTCTTTTGGGTAAATGACTCACTTTATGTGCTCTATTAATCAATAGCATACACCTTTGTTTAATCATTCTTTTATGTTAACATAGTTGCCTTGCCTTGTAATTAACAGAGTCCTAATGGTAACCGTTACATCATTCCCAAGAGTTGACATAATTAACGTAAAGTTAACAGGACATTCCTGATAATTAGTAACGAAAAGTAAGTACATTTTCATTAGATTATAGATGACTTTATTGGTTTCACAATTTCACAGCTCGGCCCTTGGCCTGAGAGGTTCACACATTCACAATAGCCTTTGGGTTTCATAGATTTACAACTTATCACATCGGCCTTCGGCCCTTTGGATTCACAAGTTCACAAGTTTGGCCCTTGGCCTCATAGCTTCATAAGTCACAAGTCCGCCCTTGGCCACATAGGTTTGATCTTCACGAGTTCTTTTGATGTTTTCATAATTTCATAATGTTTCGCACACAACATACATAACTTCACAAACTCTTTTGAAGTTTCCATAATGTCACAGTGTTTCTCACATAGCATACGTAACATTTATGTCAACATAATTCTTACGACGAAGATTTAACATCAATAACGATAAACGGTTAAAGGTACATCAAAGTACTACTACTCACAGCGTTCAGGTGCTTGATCCGTCCCTGTAGCTGACCCTACACAATTCACATAATTCAAACATAATTCATCATAGTACAACACCAATCAATTCACTATGAGTCAACACAACATAATCCAACAAAGTCAATATCACTTAGTTCATCAACACCATTTGTAATTTAACATAATTCAAAATAAATCCTTGAATCCCATTTCAACATTCCAAAACCAAGTTCATATCATTCATACCATTAATAGATTATTTCCCCAATTTTCCCTTCACATGATAGCATGAATTCCAATATTCATAACAAAGTTCATTTGCAAATTTTAAACATAATTTTCAAACATTTCCAAATTCTAATTAAACTTGAAGACATATAATTCAATACCTCAATTTCATTATTCTCCTTTCAATTTGGGCCAAAACATTGGGTATCATCATTAATCAACCTAGGGTTTCAAGAAAAATGAGGATTTTTAAGAAAAATTCACACTTCTTAAATCACCACTTTTAATTCCAATTTTCCCAATGATTCTACTTCTAGGATTCACAATTCATCATTTTAACCCACCAATTTAACTTCCAACATCTCAAACTCTAAATCCCCAAATCTCATAATATGCCCTAGATGATAAAAATGAAGATTTTTACATTAATATACTGAAGTCACCATAAATCTATCCATAGATATAAGTATTGAGGAGATCTAGAACCCCTACCTCGAAGAACAAACAAAGGAGCGAGCTTGGATGAGATTCCACCTCAATTTTGAAATTCAATCGGTTGGAAATGTTGACCCTTTCTTCTTCTCCATCCTTGATACAAGATCCATGGAGGATTTGTTAATAAAAGTGGAGGAAATCAAGGTTTTGGAAGCTAGGGTTTCGGACATGGAAGAGGGGAGAAGAAGAGAGGAAAAGAAATTGCAAGGAATGGTCCAAAAATCTCGTTTTTGAGCTGCTGTCCCGCACAGACCGCACGTGCGGCGCTATTCCCCGCACGTGCGGCTCTACTTCTAACACAGATGTGAAAACTTCAAACGGGTATAACTCTCTCATCGGGACTCCGTTCTAGGTCGTTATTGTGTCCAAATCGAAGCCCCGGAAATAAGCTTTCCAATGGTTCTAACCTCATATTCAAATTCAAAGTGTGGAAAAAGAAAAGGACAAATGAATGACGGCTGATCGTAGGTTAATTATTCGAATTAAATTCGTTGGTCCAATCTTACTTTACCATCATACCACCACCTCAAACAATGCCCCAAAATAAGGTAAGAACATTCCAAATACACTATTAAGAATGTCAAAAATGAGCCCATGCTCAAGCGGAGGGTAAAAAAATTCCAAGCCGATACAATAAAGGTCGCCATAACTTAGCAGATAAGTCTTTAATTCCGATAGATATAGTTGAATTAAAACACATTAACCCCTAATTAAATAAGGATGACTTTCTATACGCATTTTGGGGTCATTACACAACGACCGTTGCCCTTAACCTTCCTTGTCTTGGATCTTGGCCTTGACATTGTCGATGGTGTCAGAGGGAGGTCCAGAGATAAGCTAATTCGGGGCACGGTTGGATCAAGGTATTTTCAGCCGCGGAGGCCTTCCAAATGACGTGCATTGATTTGGGGCCTCCGCTGTATCAACGTGATTAATTCCCCTTTTCTCCTTAGAAGTTAAAGATAGATATTGTAATGTTCGAACGCGGATTGCGTCTATGTAACAACTGTTTGATCAAATAAAAATTTTTATTTCAAACATTTGCGTCTTACTCTGGATTTTTTATTTTTTAATATATGCTTAGCTAAGCACCTTATTTCGAATGTTGGCATGTTGTGTTTTGTTCCGTTTTGTTCGTGCCAAAGGGTGCTCTGAATTCGGAGGTATGATCTGCCTTAGGGTGTTATGCGTCAGAGGCGCTGCGAATTTGGAGTCTTAATCGGCCCAAAGACATCTTGCGCCAATGGGGCTCTGTAACCGGCATTTGGATGCGGAGACTTTAATCGGCCCTAAGGTGTAATGCACCAAAAGGGGGCTCCGAATCCGAAGACTTAGCTTGGCCAATCGTGATATCCACGAAGGGCGCTCCGAATTTGAATTCTTAATCGGCCCTAAGGTGTAATGCACCAAAGGGGGCTCCGAATCCGGAGACTTTAATCAGCCCTAAGGTGTCATGCACCAAATGGGGGGCTCCGAATCCGGAGACTTAGTTTGGCCAATCGTGATATCCACGAAGGGCGCTCTGAATCCGGAGACTTAGTCGGCCCTAAGGTGTCATGCACTAAAGGAGGCTCCGAATCCGAAGACTTTAATCGGCCCTAAGGTGTCATGCACCAGAGGGGGGCTCCGAATTCGGAGACTTAGTTTGGTCAATCGTGATATCCACGAAGGGCGCTTCGAATCCGGAGACTTAGTCGGCCCTAAGGTGTCATGCACCAAAGGGGGCTCCAAATCCGAAGACTTTAATCGGTCCTAAGGTATCATGCACCAAAGGGCGCTCCAAATCCGGAAACTTAGTCTGGCCAATCGTGATATCCACGAAGGGCGCTCTGAATCCGGAGACTTAGTCGGCCCTAAGGTGTCATGCACCAAAGGGGGCTCCGAATCCGGAGACTTTAATCGGCCCTAAGGTGTCATACACCAAAGGGGGCTCCGAATCCGGAGACTTAGTTTGGCCAATCGCGATATCTACGAAGGGCGCTCCAAATCTGGAGACTTAGTCGGCCCTAAGGTGTCATGCACTAAAGGGGGCTCTGAATCCGGAGACTTTAATCGGCCTTAAGGTGTTATGCACCAAAGGGGGCTCCGAATCCGGAGACTTAGTTTGGCCAATCGTGATATCCACGAAGGGTGCTCCAAATCCGGAGGCTTAATCGGCCCTTTAATCGGCCCTAAGGTGTCATGCACCAAAGGGGGCTCCGAATCTAGAGACTTAGTTTGGCCAATCGTGATATCCACGAAGGGCGCTCCGAATTAGGAGGCTTAATCGGCCCTAAGGTGTCATGCACCAAAGGGGGGCTTCAAGAAATGAATTGAGCGGCGAAGAAAAATGGTTTGCATTGTAGAAATGATATATATACAAGTATCAAAGCCCACAGGTCGGGTCAGTGATAGGGTTCTAATAAAATCTCTGCTTGTGCCGATTGCGGGGAGCCACAGATTTCTTCAATGCCATGGGCTGTCGGGAAGCGTATAAGCTGATGATAAGTGCTTGGAATGGCCTTCATAATATGTAACCAGGTCCGTCCCATGATGACATTATACGGCGAAGGGAGCTTTACGACCAGGAATTCTACTTCGACCGTTATGGAGCCCGCTCGGACAAGTAGTATGATCTTCCCTAACGGGTACTCGGGATTCATATTAAAGCCGAACAATGGGTGAGGCGCCGGAGGCAGATCTGACTCGTTGAAGCCGAGTTTGATGAAAGTTTTGTAATACATAACCTCTGAAGTACTCCCTGGGTCTATGAGAATGCGTTCAATGGTGAACCGATTTACGCGTAATTTGATGACCAACGGATCGATGTGGGAGGCTGTTGTGCCGCTAAGATCGGAGTCATTGAAAGTAATTGTTGGAGTTTCTCTGGGCCATTCGGTCGAGATACGTTGCTTTTGGGGGATTGGATGTGATTGAATTGTGTGCACGGTTGGGGACACAGGCGGGCTATAGATTATATGGATCACGCCAAGTAGAGGTGAGTCCTGCCTCAAGGCTAATGCCTAGATTGGCTTTCCCTTTCTCACGTACTGTTGCAGTCGGCCATCTTGCACCAGTTCTTCTAGGTGATCCTTTAATGCGTAACAGCTCTCGGTTTCGTGGCCGTGATCTTTGTGATACTCGCACCGCCTATCCCTTCTTTGCGTGTCGGGTGGCCCCACCATCTTTGACGGCCATTTGAAGAATGGAAAATGTTGGACTTTGGTCATTATTACAGTGATTGGTTCTGACAACTCTGTGTACTTCTTGCCGGCGCGCCTCGAGTGCCTGCTGTCGACTTGCAGTTGTTCATTTGTCTGGTAGGAGCATTGATTGCTTGATCGGCAAGAGTCCCGCCTTTTATCTCGTTTAGCGCGTTACCGTGGCTCAGGGCTTGGAGGTGGCATGGAACTCATTAGTTGAGCAATTTCATGGGGGGCAGTTTTGTTGGACATTTGTCCGGTTTTTATTCTCAAGGCATCATCTTCCACTTTGCAATACTCTTCAACTTTCTTCATCAACGCCCAGACTATTTTGGGGGGTCTTCTGGTCAAGAAACTGCGAAGAGCACTGTCGGAATGTAGTCCCATTTTGAAGGCGGTGATGGCCATGGAGTCGTTGCAAGCGTCGTCGACGAGGTTGAAGCATTCCCAATGGCGTACCGAATACGCTCTGAGCGTTTCTCCTGACTGGATCTGCATAGCCTAGAGAGAGTCGGCCTGTTTCGACTGTACCTCGTTGGTGATGAACCTGGCCCTGAAAGATTTCTATAATTGATTGAAGCTTTTGATCGAAGTCGGCTCCAGTTTATAATACCACCTGACAGCTAATAACCCCAGGCTGCTGGGGAATATTCGGCACATGAGGGCTTCGTTGTCTGCATGTAATGTCATGGCTTGCTTGTAGTGACGGATATGATCAGTGGGGTTTGATTTTCCATCGTAAAGAGTGAATGACGGAGCTTTGAACTTCTTGGGCAGGGCCGCCCTTGCGATCCGTTGGACAAAAGGATCGTGCTAGTCTTCTTCGTCTGAACTGCTTCTTCTGCGCTTGTTCCTTGTATGTAGACTCTTTTCGGAGGAGATGGAAGTTTCGGATCGTCCCTTCTTGTTGAGCTCCGTGGGTGATGAGTTGGAGTCGCTATCGGTCTCCTTTGGTCGGGCTCGAGGTCGTTGTCCACCTGCCCTCGGAGGTCGTTCGGGATCTTGGCACACGGCTTCTCTGGATTTTGCTACTTCCAGGGCCAAATCTTGACGGAGACATTCATTTTCAGCGATCATATTCTCCAGCCTTTGTTCATTCTGCTTTGCTTGTTCCATGATCGCTCGCATTGTCTCGTGCGCTGAAGTCGTTGGTGAGTCGAAGATCAAGGCGCGTCTTGTAGCGATGGTTTCCTTTCTGAGCATATTTGCTGGAGTGAGGTCATCTCCCTGTGCGGTCTTGTCAGTGGCTATCGGAGGATCTTCAGTCACGCCTGCTATGGATGTATTTGAGTATTCCCACAGACGGCGCCAGTTGTGGGGATATGGTTTGGAAATACTCTTCAGATCATGGGAGACGCTAGTGATCCTCAGCTAGTCACCTGAAAAGATACAAACACTCCGGTCGGGGGTGCTGGAATTAGCACTCCGACGGACAAGTCAGTTCAGACACTCAAGATAGCTTCTTTACTAAGTTAAGTGAAGTGATTCTTACATACCTTTCTCAATCCATTGTTCCTGTATTTATACTTGTTCCTTTTGATCCTCGGGGCCAGGGCCTACTTTTTAATCATTGTCCTTTCTCTTATTCAGCTCTAAGGATCTACACTTATTCGGCACATGTATTGTATTCGGCTTCCCATTCTCGTAGGATATAGCCGATTAATATCAGTCTTCTAAGGTATGCACCTTCTGATTTTGCCATTATTCGACTCCCACACTAATATATTTATATCTATTTATATCATTATATGAAGTGCACTCTTAAGCTAGTGTTGGTGACGACCAGGGTTGGTGGCCTGGTGGAGAATGCAACGCATTCCTCAGCACTGAGCCGGGGTCGATTCTTGGGGGGGGGGCAATGTGATCTCTACTGAGAGCTTGCCCTGTACTCCGCTCGACACCTGTCCTTAAACTGTGGCGTGTAGTTGAGCTCCATTGGTGCCTTGGTACTGGGTCCCTTCCTATGGGTTGGGTTAAATCTGGCTGGCAACTGGCTACCCGGGGCCAGGGCCCGCGGAGGCTGTGATGACACCACAGAGCTTCATTTTTTCTTGTTCAAGAAAAAAAAAAAAAGCTAGTGTTGGTGGCAGATGACTTTTTTTTTTGAAAAATACCCTTGTAATTATTGTGAACTGCTTCAAATAATTGTTATTATCAAATTCAATTGTTTTATAAAAAACTTAAGTGATTCGTGATTAGATCAAGATTTAATTGTACCAATTCCCAAATAATTAAAACTAACAATCTAAATCATCAAGCACGTATGAAAGTGATTTAGATTGTTGTTTCAAAAATAATAAATTGACACAAACGATTTTTACGTGAAAAAAATCACTATTGGAGCACCTTCAATTGTGATTAAAAAATCACAGGCAAAACGCCACAAATCAATCCACTATGAAGGAAAGAAAGAATACAAAACACCCAAACAAATTACCCAAACTTTGTCAATTTGTCTTCAACAATTTGTATATCTTCCACTGTAACCTTCATCTCAGAATTGATTAGATTGATGTTGATTTCACAACATCCACATCGACTCAATGACCGCGCAAAGCTTTGAACACCTTTGAACACCTTCGAACACTCCACGCTTGAATCTTCGGATTCCACCGAAGAAGAACACTCTTGAAGATGATCACTCAAACAACCCTTTGATGTGAATTATCAAACCATGTGAGTTTGATACTTAAGCAAACTTCAAAGGAAAACTAGCAAAATAGCCCCAAAAGAAAAACCCTAGAACTCCCAAAATAGATCTAGAAGCCTTAAACCTAAAAACAAATTTAAACACATATATATAGAAAACAGGGACTGCGTACTCCGCTCGAGTGCATGACTTGCCGTTCGAGCAGAGTCACTAAAACGCGTGCAATTAAACAGGTTTACACTCAAGTGCTGGAACTCACACTCGAGTGCAACAATATGCCTCCCAGTATGTTTGTAGACAAGCCAAACTATTGAGAAGATGCAAACACCGCTCGAGCGCAACTTTGGCCGCTCGACCGGGAAGACAAAAAACTAAGGAAAAATTACAACACAACAAGTAGGGACCTAACAATCTCACTCTTTGTCAATTCCTGAGCAAAACTTTTCTAACAATTTTTCCTAACAACACACGCACTAGATACACTCACTAACATAACCAAAAGATCTGGCCTAACAGACACAAAAAAACTGCAAAAACACCAATGTCGATTTGATAAAGAAACACTGAGAAACATGTTGAACAATCCACTTGTGGAAACGACCAAATACCCAAAACCAAAACTGTGGAACGAAATAAGAACCAAATAGAAATAATGTATGAAAGTCATAAAAAAACCACCCATAACCATCGCATTTCCAAGATATCATATAAACCAATAGTTTTTGATGTGTTTGTGCTCGGTGTCTAGCATGTACAAATCAATAGGCAAAAATATCCAAAAACAACAACCACCAAAAACTACTCCCCTTTTTTGGCTGGGAGACAATAAGACAAAATAAGAGAAACCAACCAAAGCAGGAGAAACCATATTTTAAAAAACAGTAAGAGCAAAACAAAAAAATATTAGTAGCACAAATGAGTAGGAACAAAACCAATACTAACAAAAACCAAACAATGCATAATCCATTAGTAAACCAGCCACAGGACAAGTGCCAAAACAAAATTACACAGTAGCAGCAATGGAGCATACAGATAAACAAACTGGACAGAGAGACAAGCATGTGAACAGTTTAACATGGATCAAAAAACATGCCCAATCTACCAATATAGCATAGAATGACATCCACAAGCTTAAAAACTTACTGTGTAAAAATGTGAATGAGTGAACAAACCACAAACTAAGCACAAACAAACCAAAGCACAAAAACCAAACAAACCCCAAATCAGATCGAGAGAGAGAGAGAGAGAGCAAAGGAAATAACTAAGAAATTTGGGGTGAGAAACTTACCAAAGGTGAATCAGAGGAGGAAAAAGAAGAGGGATAACCAAAAACACAGCCCAATGAGTCGCAATTGAAACCTTAGGGGGAGAGAGAGAGAGAGAGAGAGAGAGAATCGCGAAAAGAGGGAAAAAATGAGACTGAAAGGACGGGTTGCAGAATATATACAAGGGCTTACTGCTCGAGCGTAAGACTGAATGCTCGAGTGGACTTATTTATGCACGTCTCTCCGCCTGAGCGAAGAAAAGGTCGCTTGAGCATAAAAAACCTATTCTCAGAATCTTGCGCACTTGCCAAAGAACTGGATGAAGGAAAAAAGCACTCGAGCGCTAAATTGTCCACTCGAGCGGATAAAAAAAATCACCAAAGTAAAAAAAAACACCCTTATGAGTAGTTTAAACCAACTCACACTACCAAGCGGGACTTGAAACAATTAGAGGTGAGCACAATAGCCAGAATGTGATACTAAGATGTGATAATCCAGAAACCATGAAACCCATAAACTCACAATGTTGACAATATGCACCACAATATCATGAGCAAATCAGATAAAATTGATCAATGAGCATAAGTTACATGGGAATGCACAACCTAAACACAAACATGAGAGCTCACATAAAGAATGTGTGTGTGTGTGCAATTCTTGAGAGGCCACAGAGCTAGAGTTAATTCTCGTAGTGATCAGATGGATGAACCTCCAACAAGAGTAACTAAACATCACTGAGAAAAGTCAAACCACCATAAATCAAGGGGTATCTGTTGAGTAAAAGCGGAGGCTCCCTCTCAATCAATGAGTCCACTTTTTTTTTTTTTTTTATTATTATTTTTTTTTATAACTTTTCTTACTTGTGGGCACTCACTGGTGGCATGCACGCTCAAGAGTATGGAGACCAAACCAGAGAAGCATGGAATAAAAAAAAGATGGCCTGGTTGGTGCCTCTGAGGTAGCCTTTTCCTAATGCCCGAACTTCAATGAACCGATGGAGGAACCGTGGAAGTGAAAAACGATGATAGATGGTTAAGAGACTCAACATCACCCTTGATATGCCAGTATAGGTCAATTCCTCTAAAAATGTATAAGCAACACTATTAGAGGTCCATAGAGAACTTTGACCACTTGTGCGGAAACCCCTACAACAGCTTATTTCAAGAATGTGTACAGAATGAGATCATGAAGTCAATAAGCATAGGCATTCAGAATGAGCTATAAACAAAGAAGAATGAAATCTTGCAAGCAACATGAGAGGTGTTCATATGAGTCTAAATGCAGAGATGACAGAATCAATGACAATGAGATTATAGCATCCAAGAACACATAAAGCCAATCACTCTCACCTACTCTAGTAATAGGTCACACCCTAGTGACTAAGCACAAGACCCAAGGTCTTTCTAAGGAACTCAAACCTAAGAAGATCAAGGGGTTTTGTAAAAATATCAGCCTTTTGATGCTCAGTGGATACATGTTCAAGAACAATAAGGCCTTCTTCCACTAACTCTCGAATAAAATGATGACGAATGTCAATGTGTTTGGTGCGAAAGTGTTGGACTAGATTTTTAGAAATATTAATGGTACTAGTATTATCACAGAAGAGAGTGAGAGTGTTCTGGTCTATATCACAATCATGAAACATTTGGGCACAACAACTCCCTGCAACAATGTACTCAGCCTTAGCGGTCAAAAGAGAGATGGCATTTTGGTTTTTGCTATACTAGGAAACCAAATTATTTGCAAGGTAAAAACATCCTCCAGATGTGCTCTTACGATCATCAGCACACCCTACCCAGTTAACATCAGAAAAACCAGTGATTTCAGCTATAGTGTCGGTCGAGAACCAAATCCCATAACCCAATGTCCCATTAACATACTTAATGATGCATTTGACTGTAAGAAGATGAGACTCTTTAGGACAAACTTGATAATGAGCTCAAACACCTACACTAAATACAATGTCAGGACGACTGGCTGTGAGGTACAAGAGACTCCCTATCATACTCCTATAAAGGGTAGGATCAACATTAGTACCAAAGGAATCTTTGAAAAGGTGAAGACTGGTCCTCGTGGGAGTGCGTGCATGTTTGGCCAACTCGAGATCGAACTTAGAGACAAGATTTTTGGCATACTTAGTTTGAGAGACAAACATACCCGAAGGAGACTGTTTAATTTGAAGACCTAAGAAATAAGACAACTCTCCCATCATGCTCATCTCAAACTCATGTGTCATGCAATCCAAAAAATATTTCACAAGATGATCAGCAGTGGATCCAAACACAATGTCATCAACATAAATCTGAGCAACAAGTATATGAGACTTAGTATGTTTCACAAATAAAATCTTGTCCAAACTACCCCTTTGAAAATCATTAAGTCTATCATACCAAGTCCGAGGGGCTTGTTTTAACCCATACAAAGCCTTGTCTAACTTGTAAATATGGTTTGGACATTTTGGGTCCTCAAACCCTTTTGGTTGCTCAACATAAGCCTTTTTTAGGCACTTTTCATCCATTTGAAACAGTTTGAACCCAAGAAAGCATGTAACACCAAGTAAAATGCGAATAGATTCAAGACGTGCAATTGGAGCGAACGTCTCATCATAGTCAACACCCTCTACTTGAGTATAGCCTTGAGAAACCAACCTAGCTTTATTTCTAACTACAGTACCATTCTCATCAGATTTATTCTTAAAGATCCACTTGGTACCTATCACATTCATGTCTCTAAGTCTGGAGACAAGAGTCCAAACATTGTTACATTCAAATTGACCTAATTCTTCATGCATAGCATGGACCCAACTATCATCTAGTAAGGCCTCTTTATATTCTTAGGTTTAATTAATGAAACATAACACATATGAGATACCTCATCCCGAATTTGTCTTTGGGTTTTTATTCAATCTGAGACACTTCCAATCACCTGTTGAGTCGGATGATTCAGTTTCACCCTTGCTGATGGTTTGAATTCTGGACTTGTAGTGACATGAGCATCAGTAGTGGTGTCTCTTTGTGCACTTTTTGGACTCGAACTTACCTTAGAAGTTAGTGCTGGCTCACTTTCTTGAGCCTAGTCCTCTGCTTCTCCTTGACTTTGTGGTTTAGTATCCAGGATTGGAGACTCATCATTTTCTTCCATATTTAACGCTGAAGTAGGAGAACCTGTGTCATTTATGGCCACATTGATCAATTCCATTAAAGACAAAGTACGCAGGTTATAGACACGAAAAGCGCTACTAGAGGTTGAATACCCTATAAAGATACCTTTATCACTTCGGGAGTCAAATTTGCCCAAGGCTCTCTATCTTTGAAAATGTAACATTTACTCCCAAAAGGTTTGAAGTATTTTACATTAGGTTTCAATCATTTCCACAATTCATATGGAGTTTGTAAAGTGCCGGGCCTTAAATACCCAGGATTTACAACATGAACAGCGATATTTAAGGCTTCAGCCCCAAACTTTGGAGGAACTTTCTTACTAAGGAGCATGACTCTAGCTATCTCTTGAACAACCTTGTTCTTCCTCTCAACAACTTCATTTTGTTGTGGAGTAATCGGTACAGAAAATTCATGCTTAATTCCATGCATATCACAAAAAATCGAAAAGGAACTATTTTCAAACTCACGGCCATGATCAGTTCAGATTTTTATGATACGCCCAATAGAAACACCCTGTTCATTTTGGATATTAAGGACTAAGGCCTGGAAAGTATCAAACGTATCAGATTTTTCTCTTAAAAAATTTACCCATGAAAAACAAGTATAATCATCAACGGTTAAAAAAATGTATCTTTTACCTCCAATGCTTTCAGTGCGAGTGGGTCCCATAAGATCCATATGAACCAATTCAAGAAGACGTTTGGTTGTGAAACTATTCATCTTTTTATGAGGACCACGAGTTTTCTTCCCAAGTTGACACAGACCATGTACATGGTTCACATTCTTACCCATTTTGGGTACTCCTCTCACAAGCTCTTTGTTGGCAATCTTAATTAGGTTTTTGAAATTCATGTGACCTAATCTTTGATGCCACAGGTCAATGTTACTTATGACGGCCGAGTGACAAGTAAGATCATTAGTGCTAACAATCCCATAACAATTGTTAGATGTACGAATCCCATGCATGATAGTATTTCTTTTCTTATCCAAAATTTCACATTTATTTTTTGAAAATAATACTTCATGATGGGAATCACACATTTGACTAATGCTCAACAGATTAGCTTTAAGGCTGTCAACAAGCAAAACATTTTTAAGTTTAGGAAGACCAGCGACACTTATAGAGCCTTTACCAATGACTCTAGAAGTGCCACCATCTCCAAAGGTAACAATTCCTCCTTCATATTTATTAAGAGATGTGAAATAGGATTTGTCACCAGACATGTGACGAGAGCACCTACTATCAAGATCCCACATGTGTGAGTCAGGTGCTTTTAGTGTAGTGTGAACAACGAAATACGTTAAGTCACTCTTTCTAACCCATATCTTTTTGGTCTTAGTGGAAGCAGGACTGGCAGTCTTGGTACACGTCTTAGCATTGTGAACACCCTCATGAATCTTGGTGTTCTGCCTAGACATGTAAGGTTGTCTCCTAACCCAAGAAGTATTAGAATTTCTACCCTTTTTGACACTTTACCAAACAACTCAAAACAATAAGGACGAATGTGGCCATACCTCCCACAATGATGACAAACAAACATAGGTTTTACCTCCAGTTTGGGTTGATGAAGAGAAGTATCACCCTTGAGCTTTCCTTTTGCTTGAGTCTTTAGGTCATGTGATGTAGAGGCCTGTCCCTTGTGAAGTGTTGTAGCAGTATAGCCTATCCCCCTTTTATCACCACTCATTTGTTTAGACCTGATGATGCCTTCAAGTGTCTTTGACCCTTTGTTCCACATATCAATTGTGGCTCTAGCAACTTTGAGTTCTTGCTCTTTCTAACCAATCAACTCTTCTAACATGGCTTGTGACATCTCAAGGATTCCAATCTTCTCTTCAAACGTGGCATAGATGCTCAGAAGTTCATTCCTTTTGGTTTCACAAGCTAAAAGCTTTCTGTAGAGGTCTTGCCTGTCATTTGAGATCTTGATGACATCCCTTTTTGCAGCTTCAATCTCTCCATTTAGCTTGACATTCTCGCTTCCACATGCTTTGAGCTTGAGAGTGAGTTTGTCATTGATCTTGCACAAATTCAGAGATTCTTTGTAAAGTTTTTCATAAGCTTGTTGTAGGTCATCACCATTAATTCCATCATTCTCTTCTGAGGTTTCATCATTTTCTTTTTGTTCCTCTTTCTCTTCATCCAATCGAGCAATAAAGGCATGAAATTTGATAGGTGGTTGTAGACACCCCATTTTTGACTGCCCTTAAGACTTGGGCGCCCAGATTGTTTACTTGGTGTTGAAAGTTGTGCAGTGCAAAGGTTCAATTTCTTTGGCAAGGAAAGCGGAAAATCCAAACTTCACGCCCCACTCTTTGACCAAAATATTTTAGACCTTAAAACCCTCTCTTTCAAAATATTTTTGAAAAAAGTTCCTACGATGTTCTGAGGCTCGCATTTCGTTAAATGTTGCGCTTTTCGGTAAATCGAGCAAGGACAAAGTGGAAATGAATGAAAGAGAAGTGAGCTCATTGAAAAAATCTTTAAAACATCTTGTTTAGAGGTTTGGAGTTGAACAAAAGAGGAGAGGAGGGAAGAAACCAAGTTGGGGAAGAAGTTGGGCATGAATCGTTAAGAGAGAGAGGAGTAGCCCTCGCTAAATCAGGCCTATCCATTTGTACAATTGGATTTCAGCTATGAGGCCACCACTGTTGGAAAGAAGACTTATGGGGCTTCATTTTACATTCAAGAATCTCCTAAAGCTGAGGCCAGATGAGGGAGATATGACTAGTTGAAGTTAGGCATCAATTCGATTGGACTGAAACTGAGCAGTCTTCACTAAAAGAGGGATATCTCTTAGCACAGTTGGAATTTTAATGTAAGGCTGCCACCATTGGAAATCTTACTTCTAGGGCTTCAATTTAGACACAAGAATAACCTGAAAAAGAGTCTAGATGAAGGAGATATGCCCATTTGAAGTTGGACCTGCAGAGCAGAATTTGTTGTCGGCCATTGGTAGTGTCCTATCGGCCACAGATGTGTACGGTCGGCCACCACTGATGGGTGGTCGGCTACCAAGATGGCCGGTTGGCCAAAAATGTCCAGAAATCTTAGATTTTGTAGATATTTACCTCCAGCTATCTTTCAAATGCTCCAGCTGTCTCTAAATCAGATATTTCTGACCCAAGGCTTTCTTTTTGCTATATATGGAGGCCATATCTATCATATTGAGAGGTTATAAAATTTTGGGAGCCTCTCTCTCTAAAAATCCTCTCTCTCTACCTTCCTCTCTCTCTAGAATTCTCTCTCTCTTGCCCTTTTGTGCATAGAAATAGAGACACACTTCTAGTTTGCCTAGACATCCTTCATCAAAGTTGCATATCTTTGGGCTGAGGTCCATTGGAACCTATTTTTGGGCTGTTGAAAGGTTGTTTGAGCCTAAGAAAGTGGCTGATTTGTGCTGAGCTTCCAGAGGTATAACTCTCTCCCTTTTAGCTTGTTTTGCATACTAGTTTTGCCATAGTTTTCAACTACTTTGGGGCTATTTTTGGGGTGGTATTGAACTACAAAAACCTCTATTTTTTAGTCCTAAAAGTGTTGGTTTAAGCCTTGTTTGGTTAAGGGGTGGTTCCTCTCCTTTGCTCTTTGGCTTGTAAAGCCTTTTGAGCCATCTTTCAAAGCTTTTGAAACAACATTTTCTTGGCCTTTTAACCACTGAATTCCAAGGGAATTTCAGTGGAAATTTTTTTGTTTTGAGGTCCAAAATAGGAGGGGGTGGCCCCCCCTCCTTGTGTTTTGTTTGCATGTGTTGATGGCCTAATAAGTGAGCTTCTATTTCTACCTTTTTGAAGCTTAGTTCAAACATGGTTTTGGCCTTATTTTAACATGTTATAACTCTGTTTTTGGCTGGTTGGAGCACCTCTTGTTCGCTTCTTACACTTGTAGTGTAATCATGCTTACTAGCTTAGCATGCTTAATGAGTTAGCCTATTATTTTAGCTTATGTTAGCTCCATCTCAGCATGCTTTTGCTCATGTTTTGTCATGGTTTTACTCTGTTTTGAGTGGTCTTGAACATATGAGGCTTGCTTTGTATAGCTATAGTGTAAATGGCCTTGACTAGCTTTGAGTTTCAAGGTCTTTAACATGCTTTGCTTGAGTTGTTTGCATGCCATAGCATCATTTCACACATGATTTCAGTGCATGTAGCCTTGTCACACCCTCACATACTTCACTTCTTCATTGCTTTTGAGGGTTGTGTATTGTGCCTTGCTTATGGGCTAACATGTGTGCATGTTCTCCTAGTCTTTTGAGCTTCTATCTTAGCTCATTTTAGACTCTGTTTTGGCATGATTGAGGTCTGTCCATAGCTGGTTTGGCCATTTGAGCTTGGCATTGCATGGTTCTAGTGTAAAGCTCTTCACTAGTTTTATTGCTTAAGTCTCCTAACATGTTGTACATGAGTTGTTTGCATGTCAGAGTCTTGTGTTTCATGCCATGTCAGCAATGAAATTCTGCCACCTCCCTTATTTCTTCATTTTTCTATTTGTTTTGAGGGATGGTTAGGCTTGAAGTTGTGTTTAAGCTTGGGATTGAGGCTTATGCTTAAATGGCTTTAACTCTCTTATGAAGGTTTCTATTAGTCAAAGGCATGGTCTCTCTTATGTCTTAAGTCATCTTTTAGTTGACCTCTCTCTCATTAGAGGACTTTCACATTTGGACAAATCAATTAATGAATGGTTTGGTAATCCTAAAATGTGTAAACAAGAATTGAATCAAATAAAACATGCCAAGATAAGCATTTGTGTTGCATTGCATTTGTTTGGATCGGACGTTAATCCAAACATAAGAAATGTGAGACGTTTCATACTCTAAGTGATGAAACATGTCACATTTCTTGGTCTTCGTCACCTTGATCATGTATGATAGGGTGGTGGCACTTTGAGTCTTATGTGCGCATTCACTAAGCTCGTACAAGCTTGGTCCTTTGGCCATCATGCATGAAAATGCTTGGTTGGTGGCTTGAGAGCTAGGTGCCACACTCCTTTGAGCTTGAGACATGATAAAGAGGGTGGCAGTACACATATTTCTTTGCAAATACATTGCCATGCCTCTGTTTGCTCTCTGTTGCAGCAAAAAGGAGGAAGTTCAGGGAAGCAGTGGCCGACCGGCCACATGTACTAGCCGACTGGCCACCAAAGCCAGCCGACTGGCCACTGGAGTTTGCCGATAGCCACCATTTCTAGCCGATCAGCCCACAGTAATGTTCTTGAGATGAAACAAAAGCAGTCTGGAGGTTGGCATAATTTTCAGAGGTCCAAAAATATGCAAACAGAGGCATCTAGAGGCAAGGTGATGGATTTTCGGGGCGAAGCCAACCGAGCATGCATATTTCCCTCGCCCTCGAGGCCATTTAAATTGTTTTAATTAGTTAGTGTAGCTAATTGTTCGATTCAAGTGTTGTAATATTTTAATTAACTTAGCATAGCTAGTTTCAATTTGATTGTGTTGTAATAATTAATTAGCTTAGAATAGTTAACTAGTTGATTTGTAATAATTAGCTTAGCTTAGCGTAGCTAGTTAGCTTATTTATTCGGACCCTCCTTCGCGAGGGCACCAATGTTGTAATAAGTGCGCGTGTGTGTGTGCATGTCTTCCAACCCCACATCTTTCTCCCTTTTATTTAATCGCTTTCGATGGTTAGTTTTAGGGCACGTTTTGATTAGCATACCTTATGCTTGCATGCGTGCATCATTCATTTGTCTTGCATGCACCAGGCTCGGCGCATCATTCAAACTGCATTGTATTTCAATACTTATTGGAATACGTGTTTCAAAGCATGTTATCGAATTGTTGCATTCATATGCCATCTTAGATAACCGAGCCTATTTAATTGCATTATTGCATGTGTAGCATTAGACATCTTAAACATAGTTAGGATCATGCATTGTTTCTAACTAGTTTTCTATTTTGGCTTGGAGTACACTATAAGTTTTTACGCTTTAGCATCCTTGCATGAGTGTGAGTGTTGCCATGTTTAGCATGCTTGCCATGAGGTTATTTGCTTAAGTGCTTAACTGCTTGAATGCCTGTGGGTGGAGGCTTGATTGCCTGAATTGGAACAATTCGATGATTGTGAGTTTTAAGCCCACTTTGCGAAGTGGAAAAATCATGTTTTAAAGCCCACTTGAGGGTGGCAAATCCGCGCTTTAGCCTACTTGCGAGTAGCACTTTCAAACCATTTTCAAAAACAAACATGAGTTATTTTGTTCCAATTCTTGCGGTTGAGTCTATACTTGTATGCTGTGCGCATCACATAGTAAGTTAGCTAATAATCAGGATAAGAACACATGTGTTTATAAAACAACATATCATGCTTAGTAGAGGCCGATCCTTTGATCGGGCGAGCGAGGGTGCTCATTTCAGGACCTTCTCCTCTCGTACCCAAGTTCTCGAGCCAAGGCAACTTTGGTGATGACGGACACATGGTCTTTGGCACGAGTTAAGGTTTCCTAAATTTTCTAAAAATAAAATATTTAGGTGGCGACTCTGTAATCTGGCAAAGCAGTCCAGTTTTGGCATTATTTGATTCAAAATCAATTTTCTAAAATGATTTGCTGGATTGGACTCTTTGGTGTTTATCAGCCTCACATTGCACTTTGTGAGATTAGATTCAGAACCGTGACAGGAGTCCGAACTGTAGTAAGACCAATTCGAGCCTCTTCGAGAGGGGGGTGCGCGAAGAAAGTCGGGTCTACAGTTTCTAGCGACTCTACTAGGGACTTAGAGAACTTGACTCGTACTCATGATATGTTGTTTTATCTACATTTATGTGTTTCTTTGCATTGCATTTGCATATGTGCGCCTAAGTCACAGTGTTTGCCATCTGTTATTCCTGAACGATTTTTCGGAGGCTTGCTTGGAAAAACGTGCCATAAGGCTGACCGGTTACGAGCTCTGCCATGATGGGAACACAAACCTTGGGTTGAGATCACCGCCGAAGCACCCTTTTTGACCAATTGACCTAGTTGCATATCGGAAGTCATAGAGACTGTTCCAAACTAGGACAAGTTGCTCACCGGAATGCAAGATTGTTTGAAACCGCATGCGTGTGTAGTGAAACCCTAGTTCTTGATGAAACTAGGATAGGGAAACCCTACCCCACCATAGGGGTGTTTTGGCTCTCACTTGCTTGATATGTGTTGTTAGAGTGTATCTCTGCAGGAATGCATGTATCAGTTGCAAGTCTGGGTATCAGTTTGAGGGCATTAGTTTTGAGGCAAAAATTTGAGGCAGAATTTAGTAACGAGTACAGTCACTCAGCTATGCTCATATCTGTTCTAGTGAAATCAGGTTGAGATGCTGTCTGTTTTCTCTTTTGCAAGGTAGTCTTGGAACCATAGCTTCAGAAGGCTCCAATATCCCCCAGGTACTCTGGACTTGTATCGATAGACTTTGTCAATTTGGAATTGGTTCAGAAGTAACCTGTGTTTACCTCACCCCCACTGGTTACAAGACGAGCGAGGTTCAGGCAGAATTCACCAGTGCAGCTTCTACAACAGTCACCCTTCAGTTCACCCGGGTCTAGTCAGGTCTGGGAACAGTTGTCTGCATTTAGCTCAGCACGAGATCAGTCACCCATTCCCATGGCTCAGTATCTCTCAGCCAGTGTGGAAGAACAGATACAACACCTGCAATAGACAATCGAGGCACTGCAGCAGGACGCAGTCCGTCAGGCTGAAGTCACAGCTTGCCAGGCTGAAGTGATAACTCGACTACAACAACAACAGCCACAGCCGGCTGTGGTTACTACATCTCATGCACCTCCCACGGGTAACCTGACACCCGGGGCCACTGCCCATACTGCTAATGTCCAAGAGACTCAGGGTAATCCGGTAGAGCTAATCCCAGAGCAGGCCTCTAAAGCTCCTGTCTATCAAGCCAAAGCTTCGTTTGAATTTGAGGTTGACCCAACGACACTTAAGGTCAATGAACTGGAGAGGTTATTCAAACGAGAACAGGGAGTGAACTCCATCCCAGATTTAGAGGACGGGTATACTGAATTTGCAGTTACCTTACCGGAGTGGTTCAAAATGCCACATATCGACCGCTTTGACGGCTCTGGAGACCCAATGGTGCATCTCCGCCTATTTTCTGATATCCTGAGGCCAATGGGTCTGACCCCAGCCCAGAAGTTGTCTCTCTTCGGTCGAACCATGTCTGGGATAGTCGCAATCTGGTATGTGAAATTGGAGGACTTTGTGAAACAGAATTGGGAAGAGCTGGCTGAGGCCTTTATTGCTCAATACTCCTACAACACACAGATCGAGGTCACCACTCGTGATCTCGAGGTCACCTGCCAAGAGCCAAATGAGGGTTTCTCAGAGTTCGTGACAAGATGGAGAGCAAAGGCCTCGATGGTGACTACAAGGCCTTCCGACAAAGATCAGATCAGGATGATTGTTCTGAATCTGCATAGCAAGTTGCTACAAAAGATGATCGTCCTACGTCTGTTTACCTTTCCAGACCTTCATGAAATGGGGGTTCAAATCGAGGTTGCCCTCAGCAAGGGATCTTTGTGGAAGATAATGAGCCTGTGAAGAAAAATGTTGTTCACAGTTCCAGTGCTACTACTGATGGTAGCATAGCTGCGAAATGCTCAGAAGTAGACACTATCACCACTTCCCTCAATGGCCAAAAACCAACTATTTCAACTCGGCCCCAAGCCTGAAATTTCCATCTTCTTTACATGAGTCTCTCTCAAGCTTTGAAAATGTTGCGAGAAGAAGGATACCTAGAGCTCCTAGAACCTCAACCCCTTTCAAATCCACCTCCACCAAGATATGACCCAGCTAAATACTGTGCCTATCATCAACAACATGGTCATGATATGAACCATTGCATCCGCCTCCGTCATAAGATTCAGGATCTTTTGACGAAGAGACCATAGCTTCACCAAAAGGACCTTGGGCTAGTACTGACCCGTCATTTCTACATCTCAATCTCATCCATATAGTACTTTCTACCTACAACCCTAGCATATACATCACCCGGCCCATCTACCCAAGCCTGAGGTGTTTATTCCAGAAAGCATGACTTATACATGATGGATGCACTTGAACCCCAATCATCTCAAACTTGTGAACCCACTACTTCTGAGCTGATGAGAATGATTGAAGATCTTCAAAGAACTGTGGCAGATTTGGCCTTTGGGATATTGGCTCCGTCATCGATCACATCACATGCCAGAAATTTCATGCCAAAAGGCTCCCCAATCTTGGGGTGAGCTGTGGTTGAAAGTGGCCAGCCTAATGCTATCTCAGGTCTGGACAATGACATGTCGACAACAACTAGGCTCCGCTCTGATATAGCGAGCCGATCCCTTGGCAAAGTGGAAGCAAATGACAAGAACAAGGTAGGGGCAAGTATTGGTCCCCACGAACACCTTCTGTGGGCTGTTGAGGCTTTAAAAGTTGAAGGATTGAACAAACAACAAGTGCTTGCAAAAACTATGGATGACGCTTTTGCCACTCAAGTTGGGGGCAATTTGAATCAAGGGGCAAGCCGGAAAAAGGGATGTCGTACTAGAAACACTCCTTTCAGCTCTAATCCTACACTCGGAAGAGATCATCAAGAGTTAGCACCTGCCAACCCCTTTGCCGGTACATCAAAAGTTTTGGGTTTTTTATTACTCTTATCTTTTGAAATAGGGTCCTTAAAATTAGGTTTCTTTTTGTTTAAATTTTTTTGAACTATTTAGTAAACATAGCCATCATTTTGAACTCTAGATCAAACTCAATCTCAAGAGTCTTTGCAGTCTCATGAGCATTAGTAAAAGCCACACTATTGTAGCTCGACTTTCGTGCCCCCTTTCGGAAGATGAATAAGCCCTACAGTATAGGATTCCCGCGGTTCTGAATCTGATCTCACAAGTACAATGTGAAATAGATAAACACCAAAGAGTCCAAATCCGGCAAATCTTTTGAAAAATCGATTTTGAATCAAATTGCCAAAAATGGACTACTTTTCTAGATATAGAGTCACCACCTAAATATTTATTAAAAATTTAAGAAACCCATGACTCGTGCCAAAGGCCACGTTTCCGTCATCACCAAGATTGTCTCAGCTTGGGAACTTACGTATGAGAGGGGAAGGCCATGAATTGAGCACCCCTGCTCGCCCGATCAAAGATCGGCCTCTAATAATCATGATGTAAATCTCATTTACATTATATGCTCTTATTCCAGTTTATTAGGCTACCATTACTATGTGATGCGCACACAAGTATAGACTAAGTTGCAAGAATTGGAACACTTGATCTCATGTTTGTTTTTGAAAATTGTTTCGAATATGTACCACTTGAAAAAGTGATCGCATATGTACATCACTCAAATTATTCCAATTCAAGCAACTAGTCTTCATCCACGGGAATTCAAGCAATTTATCATTTAAGCAATTAGCCTCATGGCAAGCATGCTAGACATGGCAACACTAACATACAAATGCAATATGCTAAAACGAAAATGCTTACCTAGTACTCCGAGGCAAGCCAAAACAAGCAAAAGAGTTACAAAAAAAATGCATGATCCTACGGATGCAAAATGACTAATGCAACACATGTGATATGCAATTACTAGGCTCAGCTACCAATATAGCATATGAATCAATTTGATAGAATGCGGTCTAAGCACGTATTCAAAGAACTATTAACTAGCAATGCAAGTTAGAATGATGAACCAAGCCTCGATGCATGTAATACAAGTGGAAACAAACATGAGTTATGCTAAACAAAACATGATGCTCTAATCTAACCATCGTAAGTAGTTAAATAAAAGGGAGAAAGATATGGGGTTAGAAGATATACACATTATTACAACGTTACGCCCTCACACAGGAGGGTCCGAATGAACTAACTAGCTAACTGACTAAAGCTAAGCTAATTAATTAACTATTACAAACCCAAATGAATAATTTAGCTAAACTACTTAACTAATTATTACAAACTAAATTAATTAATTATTCTAGCTAACTAATTATTACAAGACAAAATTAAATAACTAGTTTAACTAACTAATTAATTACAACACTTTACAAAATTAACTAGTTACAACTAATTAAGTACAACATGAAGTAACTAAACTAATTACTCTTCCTTGGGAAACGAGGAATGTTCATGCATGCGTGGCTTTTCACCCGAAAAAGCCACTATTTCCGCTGCTGAATACCTCTGTTGCACAGTTGAACACTTGCACTATTTTCCACCTCAAGACCAATTCTGTTCTACTTCAAAAGTACACTGCTAGATTTTACACAGGTGGCCGGCAGATGGCCTGCCAGCCACAAATAGTGGCCTGCCGACCATTGATGACTGAATTATCCTACTGCAATAGAGAGCAAACAGAGCAGGGATAGGGCATTCTCAAGGGTTTGTTTGCACAACTCACCTCTCCTTATCATTTGAATAGCTCAAAAGAGTAGCAAGTTTGATTCACAAACCACCAATGGATGCAATTTCATTGCATGATGGCTTATGAACGAAGTGTGCAATTTCAATGGATGCAACAAAATAAGACTCTCAAAACCACCTACCTATCATGAATGATCAAGGGGTAGTTCATCACTAATGAGTATGAAACGACTCAAGACTCAAGGGTTCAATTAACGTCCGATTAAACCCAAATAAGTTATTATCTTGCACATTTATTCACCAATTTTATTATTCCATTTTAATTACCTCTCAATTCTTTAATCAATTAAATCCACAAGTGAATTTTAAGTCCTCCAATGGAAAAAGGGCTCAAACCAAGTGTTGCTTTGGGCATGAAAGAGATATCATACCGTTGGTAATGAACCCCCTGTCACGACCCAAACCCGCCCCTATGGGTTTAGCACCGTAATCGGTCAGTAATTCGAGATTACCGAAGGCCTACTTAACAGTAATGACAATAATGCAGAGTACAGGGGCTGGCGGAAGCCAAAACAATAATTAAAGATGTCCAATGAGCTGTGACAGTCTGTATGCAAAAAGATTTTTCATACATATCCACGTAAACAGTACATGTACATTCATATACAATCATTTGGGTTAGGGACCAAGTCCCTACCAAAACAGTATAGTAACAGTCTATATAGTCTATACATAACAGAGACAGAAAGGAGGAAATCTAAAACACCCTGAAGCAGCCTTAGCTTGGTAGCACTTGGAACCTCAAGGTGAGGCACGATGGTTGGCTTGACAAAACAAGAGCTAATCTGACGCTCCTAACTCCGGTCCGGTGCCTGAACACCTACATATATATATAAACAGTAAGCTAAAGCCCTGTGAATAACATATGCGTAAAGAGGTTAAGAAGGAATGTCCTTTCAGTATTGCAAACAGTCGTTTATCAGTATATCAGTCATTCAGTTTGTGGCTCATAATTCATGCCATAACGGTCATTCAGAAACTATAATAGTCATATGTGGTATATCCAATAGCAAAACAGTACAGTAGGTCTTAACAGACCGAGCAGTCAATGATGGCCATCATATCAGTAAACAGTAGTGGTTCCAAACATGGGAACCGACAGAGATCTCTATAATAGTAGCAGTAATAGTTCAGTAACTGTAAATTGCTATGGATGACACGAATACAGTTCACAAATAGGACAAACATTCATTCAGTAAATAGTGTCATTTCGTCAAGCAGTACAGTCATTTGTTCAGAAAATAATCTCAATTGAACATATCTTTACAACATAGTTACTCACAGAGCACTGGGCTATAAGCAGCTAGAGCGTCCTCGGATGCCAACCCTACAGTTTCAGAAGGGCACACACTAAGCTACACAGTTGGGAAAATAATAACTTAATCCCTAATTTTCCTTGGTGTGGTTCTACATCAATATCCTCATTAAGATGCTTTAAACTAGGCCTAGGAATGCCTAGGATAGAATGAGGATGCAAAGATGCACTTTAAAACACTTTTTAGAATTTTCAGAAAACAGGGGTCTCGCTCGAGCGTGGCTTTCTACGCTCGAGCGGACATGCAGACAAAGGAGCTTCGCTCGAGCGTGACTTCCGTCGCTCAAGCGAACTGTAAGCTACAGTAAAAATACTGGATGCACAAAAATCACGCTCGACGGGCGCTCGATCCACGCTCGAGCGTGAGACACAAGTCCTCGCTCGAGCGTGAACTTTCTCGCTCGAGCAGACTGTAAACACATGCAAAGTACTGGATACACGCATTTCACGCTCGAGCGCCACTTTCCTTGCTCGAGCGGACTTCATGAACACAAGGC
Organism: Camellia sinensis; assembly: GCF_055761805.1. Taxonomy (NCBI): domain Eukaryota; kingdom Viridiplantae; phylum Streptophyta; class Magnoliopsida; order Ericales; family Theaceae; genus Camellia; species Camellia sinensis. The sequence continues at coordinate 210,066,539 of NC_138965.1, forward strand.
ATACGCTCGAGCGTGGAGTTCCTCGCTCGAGCATGAGTCCAAAATCTGGAATTTCCATATTTGAACCTTAAGCTCAAAACTCAACTCTAATGCATCAAATTCGATCATTTTAGGCCAATTTTCTGGAAAACACTTGTAAATTCATAGTATAACATGATTCAAAGCTCAATTTGTAAAATCAAGGCCCAAAAGTGAGTCAATTAAACCCATTTTCAAACAAAACTTCAAGAACATGAAGTGTATACAACATGCAAGAATTTAAACATCTTTAAAGCTTTAAATACTTGATCAAAAGAGTCAATTTCCTCAAGAACAAGATGATTTCATGATCTAAAATCAAGATATGGACATGCATGTAACAAATTCTATGAAAACAACTTCAAAACCTCAATATAAGAGCATGCATGCATGATCTAGCTCTCAATTCAACATTGTAAACCAATTCTAGACTTCAAAACTCTAATCTTCCAAGAACCATGCAAGAACTAACTTCAATTCACAAATGAGAGGATGAAATCCTTACCTAGGTTCCTCAATTACAAGTCTAGAGGTTCAATTTGCCAATTCTCTCTTTAATTCTTCTAAATTCAAGCAAGGTTTCTAGTTGAACTCAAGGTCTCCAACACTCTATTTGTCTCTCACGTTTGGTCTCTCAAGAATAGAGAACAAGTGATGCATCAATATGTAATAGGCTTCAAACATAATTTGATAAGTGGCCCACTATCATGGCATTTTGGTAAATAAGTCCAACTCTTGTAAATTAGCATTATATAATCCAATTCAAACATACCAAATCACATTTCAACTAAATATATCATAAAATTACATAAATTCTAACTAGCACAAAACACTAATCAATTTCAGATTCGGCCGCTGATAAGGCCTTCAATTTGCAGTTTAAAACATAAAACACGAATAGATAATTTAACAGTCAAATAGATAGACATGCGTTTAAACTAATACACTCAATCAATCAGTTCAGAATTTCAGTCAATCAGTCAGTTAACATGCTTAGTCATAGATTAGCACTAATCGGTGGTGAGGGTTGTCACAACCCCACAGGGATTAAACTATTAAGCATGACACCTCAATCCCATGCTTAGACAAACAAATAACTTGAAAACACTTTCAAAGCAAAGAAAAAGCCAAGAAAGGAGGGAGGTTGCAGAGGTGATTAAAGGTGAGAACAAGTAAGAAAAGCACTAAATAATGCAATCAACTCAAATAAGGTGGTGTTTAAGGCCTAAAACACTAAACTTATGAGGACAATTACACTATAAGCATGTAATATAAGGCTAAAATGCAATGGACACTTAAACACAGTGCTAAAATAGTGGTAAATAAGTACTAAAATATGCTGGAATTAAGACAAAAATAGCTAGAATAATAGGCTAAAACATAGAATATGCTAGGCTAGTAAGCAAAACGCAAGGAGGGGAGGCTAACCCCTCCAATTTTGGACTTCAAAACATGATTTTAGCCACTAAAATAACTCTGAAAATTAGTGTTTAAAAGTTCAAAAAAAAGATAGTGTAATGATGGGAAACACAAAGGTAAAGGCCTTGAAAGTAAGGTGTGAAGAAGGGTGAACCATCCCTTAACCTTTATTGGCCTCAAAACCCAATTTTCAACCCAAAAATACAGAGTTGTTACAGCTCAAAAACAGTGGAAAAACAGTAAAAAGAAGAATGATTAAAGTAAGTAGAGAAGCAAAGCTTTATACCTCTTGAAGAGGAGAACCAATTCTAGGCAACAAATCAAGGCAAACACACCTTCAAGAGCTCAAAGAAGGCTCAAAGATACCCTAACTTGAAGATGGAGAGGTTTGGTTAAGAGTGTATAGGCAAAGGTGAAGAGTGTATAGGCAAATGTGAATAAATTTGCAAGAGAGAGGAAAAATTTTGCTCCAAAATTTTTCTAACCTCAAAGCAAGAGGGGAGGTCCTCTATATATAGAGAAACATGAACCTCTCTCAGAAACATCCATCCATACACGTGGGAGCAGATGCATGCATCTGTTCAAATAGCTGGCACAGCTAGCAAAAAATATCTACAAAACACATTGGTGGCCGGCAACCAGAAGCAATGGCCGACAGCCAATAAAAGGGGTCGGCAGGCCACAAAAAGGTTGCAGGCTTGAAAATCTTTGGTTTTGGTCCAAAAACAAGGCAATAGGGGTGCAAGGTTTGAACGCTCAAAGCTATGGCATTCCACTGAGGATTTCGACCACTTATCAAGCATATACACTCATCATTGGGTGTGCAAGCAGTGATGTCCAAGTCGTAAGGGCGTTCAAAAATGGGGTGTCTACAGTTGCTCCTCTTTAACAGAACTCGGAGTCATGAAATGACGTGACTGAATGTCAAAGCCCGAAGACGACCCATTTTGACAAGGCCGTAAGACTTGGACAAACAAATAAGACAGAAATAAATGGTTGCACCCGCAGGCTGCCTATGTATCCCTTTGCAAGGAATCAAACCAGCATAGTTTTGGGGCAAGATGCAAATGATATACGTGAAGAAAACTTTGAAAGCAAGACTCACACGTTTTGCGAAGCCGGCTATTTTGAAAACTCAAGGTCATGTATGATGATGCAATAAGCAATAACAGAGGCAATAAGCAATAACAAGATAATAACACATGAATGAGCAGTTTCAAGCTTAAAACCAACACAGGTTCCATGCAAAAAGATAGAAAACACACTAACCATGCCAAAACGCGAGACGAGGAAAGAAAACACCGCTCAGGGTTACGTTTCATGCGTCCTGAGAAACAAAAGAAATTGCTCGGGCTCGTGTTTCACGCGTCTCGAGATAGGAGAAAAATAACTTAGGGCCATGCTTTACGCGCCCCAAGATAAAAGTAAAACCACTCAGGGTCGCGCTTCACGCATCCTGAGATAAAAGAGAAACTGCTTGGGCTCGCGCTTCATGCGTCCCGAGATAAAACACTCCCGGAGTCGCGCTTTACGCCTTCTGAGATAAAAGAGAAACCGCTCGAGTTTGCGCTTCACGTGTCTTGAGATAAAACAGAAATCGCTCAGGCTCGCGCTTCACGCGTCCTGAGATAAAATAAGCCAAGAGTCATGCTTCACGCGTCCTGAGATAAAATACGCTCAGAGCCACGCTTCACGCATCCTGAGATAAAAGAGAAACCGCTCGGGCTCACGCTTCACGTGTCCTGAGATAAAACACACCTAGAGCCGTGCTTCACGCGTCTTAAGATAAAAGAGAAACCGCTCAGGCTAGCGTTTCACGCATCCCGAGATAAAACATGTCCAGAGTTGCACTTCACACGTCTTGAGATAAAAGAAAAACCACTCGGGCTCGCGTTTCATGTGTCCCAAGATAAAACACACCCAGAGTCGTGCTTCATGTGTCCTGAGATAAAAGAGAAACCGCTCGGGATTGCGCTTCACGTGTGTCGAGATAAAACACGCCTAGAGCGATACTTCACGCATCTTGAGATAAAAGAGAAACCGCTTGGGCTCGCGCTTCATGCATCCAGAGATAAAACACGCCCAAAGCCATGTTTCACTCGTCTTGAGATAAATAACAAAGGATGCAAAGAGGAATGAACATGTGTGATAGATGCACAAAGTAAACAAGTGCGATAGATGCACAAAATGAACAAGTCAATATAGAGACAATGCATATTCTATAACTGACGTGTGATGTTAATTGAAAGCATGTTCTATGCAAGAAACAAGAGCATATTCTATGCAAAACTAAGAGCATATTCTATGCGAAATTGACAGCACGTTCTATGCACGAATCATAAATGATGTATGACACACATGCATCATACGTATATGTGAAAATGCACATTCTATGCAATAGAAGAGAACAAAGACATAATTTGACAAAACGAATAAAATGATATTCGGTGACGACTTCCGATTTACCTCTTGGAGGATTGTAACATGTTCAAAAGGATACACCTCGTTCACAGTAGCAAGTGGGATACGTTCACACACCGAAACGTAGCTGCAAGCTTTCAAAACAGAACCTTCTATACACTACTCAGGAAACAGAAGCACAGAATAGCACTAGGACCCACTTGAGAGCCACCGGCCACCTGCCGGCCACCAAGAGAAGCCGTCGGCCACCTGCCGGCCACTAGAAAACCTTGTCGGCCACAGATGTGGCCTGCCGGCCACCGATGGCAGATTCGGGGCAAATCGGTCTTTTTGGCTCGGGTCTTTAAGTATACATCTCAAGGCTTCATTTCCTCACTTCTCCAAGCTCGAAAATCCTCTCCCTCTCTCTAGGTACTTTCTCTCTCTAGATCCATGCTTTATACGCGTTTTTCAACACCCCATGCACACTTTTTTCGTAAAACCCTCTTGGTTCTCTACATTTTAAACTGATCAGATTTTAATTTCGTCGCTTTTTCTTCATTTTCATCACTTTAGGCTTGTTTCCCTCAAGTTTCTCTCGAGTTTCATGAACTTTTCTGGGTTGACTTTTTCTCATGTTTTCTCTCTCCTAGGGTTGACTTTTTCCAAGTTTACCCTATTTTCTCCATTTTTCTTCACTTTCTACATACTTTTCACCCACTTTCCAGCTGGCAGATGAGATTCCTCATGACGAAGCTCCTCCTGAGGTTCCGCTTGTGTTTTCACCCGTTGCCAAGGTAGAGGAGCTAACAGTGGCCAAGGCTGACGGGGCAGCTGAGGACGTTGAAGTTGACCTTGAGGCGGAGTTTGTGCCAGAGTTTGAGCTAGAGCCGTTACCACTGAGAGTGCGGCCCTTCGATCCGGCGACATATCATCCCTGCACGGACATATTACCACCTGGAGGCATTAGGTGTTTCAGCGATTTTGCTCATGGTGTACCAGAGGACCTCCTGCTGAGGGAGCCGGACTCCCACATTTCTTCCAGCGCTACTGAGGTATGAACTCTGTTTTCATGCATTCATGCCTTTCTTTTCTCTACATTTCTTGCACTATCTTTCATCTTATTGCACTTTCATCATTGCCTTTCATCTGATTCACCTGTTCTTTGCCATAGGGAGACTCTCATGCCTACAAGGGGTACGGAGCGACGACGGTGAGGGACTGGTACAATAAGCTCCCTGTCGGGGTCTATGACATTGTCGATGAGGTTGGCTTCAGCCTTTTCTACTTCGGACTGACATGCGTCATAACGAGCCTCCTCCTTCTAGGAGCGCTAGTGGAGAGGTGGTAGGACACCACCAACTCCTTTCACCTTTCTACTGCCCGGGAGATAACTTCCTATGACTGCGCCATGATCACAGGCCTAAGAGTAGGGGTGATCTGATCCCTTTTGACACAAACATGGGCCAGTGGGAGGCTGCTTGGATCCATCTATTGGGAGCGTGCCCACCTTTATATCGGCCAACCATGGTGAGATACAGTTTGTTCGCTGAGCAGTTCCGCGGGAGTGAGCCTGAGACGCTGGAGGAGATGGAATAGTATGCCTGGGGTTTCCTGATGTTTGTTCTCAGTACTACCTTGTTTTCGAACAGGTGGAACACCTTGGGTTTATATCTGTTGAGTGCCCTAGTGACCCTTCCCCTGGTTCGATTCTATGATTGGGGCGGAACTGGCCTTGCCACCCTTCACGGCTATATGAGTTTCATCTCCCGCTTGAGGGGAGAGTGGATCGGAGGCTACTGGCGAGCCTAGGAGGTATGTATTTCAGTTCCCTTTTTGTACTTTACACTTTTTACTTCACATTTTCTACTTTATATCTGTTCAATGCCTGTGCTTTCTGTTTTGCACTTTCTATATCTGTTCATACTCTGTGCTTTCTACTTTGCACTTTCTGTATCTGCTCATGCCCTGTGCTTTCTGCTTTGCACTTTTTGTATCTGCTCATGCCATGTGCTTTCTTCTTTGCACTTTCTGTATCTGTTCATATTGTTAATAATCTCGCTTCCCTTTCCTTGTAGCTGTGGGTTTATGTTTATTTCCCGGCTCTCGTTCCAAAGCCTATGGAGGAGCTTCCCTTTTTTGTCCCTTACTCGTGACGGTACGATGGTCGGTGTTAGTGCCGGAGTTGTGAGACCATCGCCTTCTTTCGCCATTACTTTGATATAGTGGCCGTCCATGAGGTAACCCGAAACTCATAATAATTTTTTCTTTATTACTGTTCTGATTCATCCTTTGGCAACTGACATCGACTAACAATTTGTACATTCTCTGTTTGCAAATCACGCGGTAGCCTTGGGTGATGATGCCGACCGGGGTGAGAGACTAGTATGCGGGACCTTAGGGTACATCGCGCTTCCAGATTCTGCTGGAGGGCCCAGTCTGTTGGGCTTGGTTTTTGAGCGAGAGATGCGTTCGCCAGACTGTGGGCTTACCTGATCGAGCTGTTCTGATGCCACCCCTGAAGTCTATGTGGATAGCAAATAGCCTATTAGTTGACGCAGTCATACTGTTCATGGTAGGCTTGGACGCTGACTTCTTCAGAGGAGCGGGCGATTACACGACATTTATTCAGACCCACCGTATGCCTCCTCTGACGGGTGTTCACGTATGCGAGGGAGCAGGGGCTCCTGTGGCGGGTGAGGCGACTCGAGCGACTAGAGCCCATATTAGAGGGGCTCTCCCTGTTGAGTAGACTATTCGTTGGCTGGAGCTTCCCACTGCGTTCACATGCTGGCGGCTGACTGGGACTGCTCACCAGATTCCGATTAAGCCGGCAGAGGCTGGGCACGAGTATGTCGGAGTTCGAGGCACGTCTTAGGTATGGAGTACACTTTTACAATTTGCACCCCACAGTTCCATTTTAGATATGTTTATTGATCACCCAAATGCGCTTGTAGGCATCTATAGAGTATACATGGAGCCTTCTCAAGCTGGTCGCTTCTCTGATGGGTATGGTGCAGAGGAGGGAGATACTGCTTGGTCTCCACGGTATTTGGGTAATTTCCTTCAATTCAACATTCATTTCATTACTAACTCTGCTGTGCATCACACTATCATATTTCCACTGATACACCAACATTTCAACTGTAGTTTTTCCCAAACTGCACTGCTACACTACATTGATACACTATACTCACACATTATTTTGCATTATACTTATTCTGCATACTATGCCTGTATCTGATATACACACTGTAGCTAATATGTTGACAACCGCAACACCACCAACACCGGCAATACCTCCTCCAGCAGCAGGGAGGAGAGAGAGACAAGCCCCAGCACGCGACCGAGATGTGAGTTGCGGTCGAGGTAGAGATAGGGGCACCCGAGGTCAAAGCAGTCCTTCAGAGCCCATTTTGAGTGATGATTGTGGGAAAGTGGTTTGGAAATACTCCTCAGATTCTGGGGGATGCTCGTGATCTTTAGCTAGTCACCTGAAAAGGAATGAACACTCCGATCGGGGTGCCAAAATTAGCACTTCGACAGATAAGTCAGTGTATACTCTCTTGATTGCTTGTAACTTAAGTTAAGCATACTAGTTCTCACATACCTTTCCATGACTGATGATCCCGTATTTATAGTATTCTCTTTGGACCTTAGGGCCAGGCCCATGATCCTTTACATGTACTTCTACTCGGCCTTTGTTCTACTAACTGGAGTGCCGGTTATTTTATTCGGCACTTCGATTGACTAGGATCTGTGCCGAATATAAGTTATGTTCCGGATCAGACGGGTCCATTCTCCCCTATTGATCCAGTTAAATTTGGCTCCCATAATTGCCCCCCAAACACCCCACTAGTATCAGTTAGTCAGCGTGTTTGGCTTCTAGCCTGGGAAGTAAAAAATTCAGCGGTTAATCCTCTTCCCAATGCGTGTCAGAATGCGTACACCCTTTTTGGTCATTATAACGCTTTCCCGCCCTTTCGTACACTGCCTCCATTCAATGTGATTTAAAATTGTCTCTTCGAATGTATGTTCTGAATACTCAAAGATATCTGGTTCGCCTTCTAGTGCAACTCCTTTACTTCGCGGCTTCTGCAACTCCTTGTTTCTCGTTTTTCCTCTTCGCCTCCTATAAGTTTTCTTCTCTTTCACTTTCGATCTCGCTTCCTTGTTTGCTTTTAGTTTTCCATAATCCTTGGGCTGGTCAAGATGGCAAAACATCTGAAGGAGCTCCTTTCAGTGGAACGAATCTCCGGCTTTCGTCGCCATTTTTTCATCCCCGATGATGTCCACCTATCACTTTTGGCAGACAGCACCACTGATACGGAGAGGGATGACGAGAGCACAATTGTCTTTCCCCTCCTGTCAATTGCTGAAGGTGGAGTCCGTTTCCCCCTTCATCTATTTTTGACGACTGTTGTACGATACTGGGGTCTAATCCCTTCCCAGCCCAACGTGAATTTCTTTCGTATCATAATGGGAATTGTAGAGCTAAATCAGCGTTTCAGGATTAATTTAGGTATACCCTTCGTTCGACACTGTTATGTCCTAGCCAAATCTACTGGCCGGCTAGGACGCTACTTTCTTAGAGCCAAGGATACTGATCATTACTTAGTGACTATGCTTGCCAGCTCTGGCAAGCGTGTCAATGACGTGATGGTCGTTGTCCGCAGCAATTGGGAATTCGGCGAAGGTGAAGATCACCTAGACCCGGTGCCAAGGCAAAAAGACGAACCAGGTGGCCAATTAGATCATTTTTGTTTCTGTTATTTCCATATCTATATTCGGCAATAAATACATCTAACCATTTTTTTTTGTACAGGCAGTGACTTGAAGAGAGTGTTAGTTTTAGACGACGACGTTGTGCTTGTAGAAATCAAAACCGCGCTACAGTTCGTCGGCCATCCAAACCTTCAAAAACAAGGGAGGGCCGCCCACATTGTACTGCGGTATAAGCAGACTAACACGACATTCTCGGCGGTAGACAACATTCTGATCTCGCGAGGCGACATCCATCTTACAACCCTCATCTTTCCCAGCTTCAAAAACTTGAGACAGATTGGTTTAGAAACATCTGATTCTGAACACGTAGAAGAACAAGCTGTCGAACCAATCGCTGAGGACCCGAACCAGTTGTCAGCAGAAGTTGACGAAGCTATTAACTCAGCCTCTGAGGAGCCGGACTGAATTCGTCTGTCCCTCTATCCACATCAGGTCAAGGGGCCGCCTTCGAAGATATTTTTACAAATTTGAGAGACTTTCCCGGTGCTTATTCTGAGGATATGGCTGGGGAAAGTATCACGTAGTTGGTGCGAAAGAAAAATGCCGAAGACATGGCTGCCCGACGGAAAGCCGAGGCCACCCGTTCTGGACCTGCCCTAATTGAATCTTCCGATCCCATTATTGTAGAGGAAACTGCTCAAGTTCATGCGGCCAAGACAGAAAAGAATGCCGAGTGGCCGATTACAGAAGAACAGTAGATTTCAGAAGATCAGGGAGAAAAACGTACCACCGAGAGCGAGGCTGGCTCTGAGGAGGGCCCCGTTGATAAACGGCCATGCTTAGAGGAGTCAGGTGTGATTTCTCCTTTTGTTGTTGAACCTAAAATAAAAAACATGCCGATCTCCTCTGAAGCATCGACTTTGAAAGATCCAGCTGTAGCGCTGAGCTTGGCTACCTCAGTTTCCTTGCCGGCTGACAAGGCAACCTTTCGTGCCGAGCAAGATTTGGTAGCAATAGCATTAGCTGCCCAGCCGGCCCTTCTGGTATGTGACATGATCTTAACTCGTTTGGTTTGGTTTGCATACGATATTTCTTGGTATGTGACAATCCTAACTCTTTGTTTTGCAGACGATTGGAAGGATAGCCGAACTAGGCCGCCGCTAGCACGATGCCGTTGAAAGAATTGGCCGCTTGAAGTCGGAAGCTGAAGGTGAGTGGAGCAGGCCGAGTTCGAGGCGGCGAGAGCCACAATGGTAAGTGCTCGAGTTGAAGCTGAGAAGGAGAAGGCTCGGACTGCTGACCAGCTAAGATCTGACGCTGAGGAGAGGGCAAACGAGAGCGAGGAATCGCTCAAGTTAGCCAATGAGGCGCTTGCCAAGGTGGAGGCCGAGTTAGAAGAGTTAAAGAAGGCCAAGGAAAAAGCCGACTCTAAGGCTTCCGTGGTGTTCGAGGATGGAAAGAGCGCCACCCTTGAAAACTACGTAGAAGAAATCCCCAAATTCGAGAATCGGGGATTCAAACACGGGTGGCTCAAAGCCCTTGCTGCCGCTGGAGTTACATTGGCCATGCCAATTCCACACGAGCAAGTGGACATTCAGCCGCTTGAGTCTGATCTCGAGGCTTGATTTGGGAGACATTTTAGTTTTATTAGGTATTTTCAATTTCAATGTATGTTTTTGTTTAGTAGATTTCTGTTAGTTCAAGGTAATTTTCATGTATAAATTTGTTACTATCTGCGCTCAATTTATTAATGAAAATTTCCTTTTCATTTCACTATTAGTTGCACGCAATTTTTGATATTAATGAAGAGTTTTGCTTTTCACTACTTTCTGTTGTGCATGCTAACCATCGATCCGATAGGAAGTAAGATCATGAGATGAGTAGATTAAATATCCCACTGCATAGCTGCCGATTAGATAACAGTGTAACTTGGCAATTAGTTTAACCTTAATTTAGCCGAACAAGTAAATCGACTCAGGGCCCCGTCGTATGGCCAATCAGATTAATAAATCTACCCCTGCCCCAGCCAATGTATGAACTTCGAAAGCCGAATAGCACTAGTTCATGGAGTGGCTGCGGCACAAATCGATCGGCATTGGGCTTAGGTATTTGGCCGATCAGATTAATAAATCTGCCCTTGCCCCAGCTGGTTCACGAACTAGAAAGCCGAATAATAGAGGTTCGTGGGGCGATTGGGGCACATGACACAATCGGCGCCGGGCTGTTGAGGTTTTAACATTAATGAGATTGCCTCGGAGATGCTGCCTTCGTAGGGAATAAATGGGCGTGTACTTCATGCAAGAATGTCCTATTTATATGCTTAGAGTCAATAGCTCAGTCCAGTTCTTTGAGAAAGGTTAAACAAGTGTGAATGTCAAATAAACTTTTCTTCAATAGCAGAGGAGAAGCGAGGACGCTAGCTGAGTTGGGAGGAGATATGAGTCGAAGTGGTGAACCTTCGCGCACTGGAGGTAGGACTTCAAGGGATCGGGAGAGACACCAATCTCCTCATCGTCGAAGTAAGTCACCCAGGAGGGACAAGCAACCACAGGGCAGATCTCCTTAACCCCGTTCGAGAATCCGATGCGACTCCGCGCCCATTGAGTTTTGCGGTCTTCGTAGGGAATAGACCAATGATAGAGGCGGATTCGATTGTTTGGGATCCAAATGTGGCAGTCGAGTTCGCTCGACAGATTTTTCCACCCGAAGTCCAGCAGTCGATGGTAGGTCGGCAGGATTTCGAAGTGTTTCGTGATGGCGTTCATGGAGCAGTGAAGGGGTTGTACACCGCTTATGAAATCGGCATGCGTCTTCGCGCGGCTCAGCGCGATATAGAGCAGAGAGATGAACGCATTTGGAAGTTAGAAGCTTGCGTAGAGAAGGCCGAGCGTGAGCTAAGGAAAATCAAGTCTGCTGAATCTCAATCGGCCAGGCATCCCAACTCGGTTGTGGAAGAGAGGGTGACTCAAAGGCTGATAAGTGATGCTATTGTCGATCGGAACACGACTAGCATGTTTGCGATTGAGACAACGAGGACCGCGGCCTATGAAAAAGGCTTCCATGACGGCCGAAAGGTCAGAATACAGAAGACCAAGGAGAAACTTGCCGAAGAAGTGTGCCGATGTGAAAATCGTGGGTTTAAGCACGGCTGGATCAGGGCACTTCAGCAAGCTGAGGCTCTCCAGGCAGCAGGTGTGAATTCTGTGTTGCTGTTGTATCAACAAAAAGATTTCCCCTTTTCCGCTTTCGAAGTTGAAAAGAGTGATGATGAGGGAGCCGTCGAGTAGAAGCAGTCCTTGTAATACTCATGTAGATCGAGAGCGAAATTATGTATTTATTGGCTGATTTTAATAAAACGCTTTGTTTTCAATTTGAATAGAAGCAGACCTTCGTTTTCAATTTGTATTTACTGGTTATTTATATTAGTTTACTTGATGCCAATCGATTTGTCTAAGGACACATTTTATTGTGAATGTTCACACGTTTTAGCCTACGTTTATACGGCTTGAGCTATTTCAGCCTTTGTTTATCAGCCCAGAGGCGTCATGTGCCGGTGGGGCTCCCAAAGGCATCATACGCCGATGGGACTTCGAATTTGGAGACTTTTTTTTTTTGGCCAATCGTGACATCCACGAAGGGCGCTCTGAATCCGAAGGCTTTATCGGCCCAAAGGCGTCATGCGCCGATGGGGCTCCGAATTCGGAGACTTTTGGCCAATTGTGACATCCACGAAGGGTGCTCCGAATCCAGAGGCTTTATCGGCCCAAAGGTGTCATGCGCCGATGGGACTCCGAATTTGGAGACTTTTTTTGGCCAATCGTGACATCCACGAAGGGCGCTCCGAATCCGGAGGCTTTATCAGAACACTTTTGAACTGGATTTCACAGTAAGTAAACATGGATCTTTGCATTACAAAAGTGGAGAGTGTACATGGTGAACCATTCAAAACTAGTATGATTCCCCACAAGTTGGGTTCAATGATAGAATTTACGCAAGTGTGTTGAATTCCAAGGCCGTGGCAGACTCCTTCTGGACATGTCTTTGAGCTGATATGCCCCTACTCCTGCGATCGAATCGACCTGATAGGGGCCGTCCCAGTTAGGACCCAATTTTCCATTAGCCGGTTTCCTGGCAGCTGAAAGTACTTTCTTCAGAACCAATTCTCCTGGTGTGTAGCGGCGCAGCTGAACACGTTAATTGTACGACTTAGCAAGTTGTTGCTGGTATCGTGCCATGGACGCAAGGGCACGGTCTCTTCGTTCCTCGATCAAAATCAAATCCAAAGACAACATCATGTTGTTTCGGCCTATATTAAAAACTTACAATTTCAGGGTTGGGTGGCCGATCTTCGGGGGTATGATCGCCTGGGTCCCAAAGCATAAAGCAAACGACGTTTCTCCTGTGGATCGCCTCGGCGTAGTTCGATGAGCCCACAATATACTCGGCAATTCTTCGACCCATTTGCTTTTAGCTTTCTTTTGCCTCTTCTTGATGCCGTCCAAGATAGATTTGTTAGAGGCTTCGGCTTGACCATTGCTTTGGGGGTAAGCTGGCGTGGAAAAGTAAGGCCGGATACCATACTTGCTGCATAGCTCTTGGTAGACACCACAATCAAACTGGGTGTCGTTGTCTGAGATAAGAGCTCTTAGAATGCCGAATCGTGTTATGATATTTCTCTATACAAAGCGCTTAACATCGGCGTCTCGAATGTGCGTTAATGCCTCCGCTTCAACCCATTTTGTGAAATAATCTATGGCGACGATCAAGTATCGGTTGTTCCCTGGGGCCCTCGGCAATGGTCCTACGATATCAAGTCCCCACTGGGCGAACGGCCAGGGACTGGTAATAGAGCTTAACTCTTCAGCAGGCAGATAGGTTAACAGAGAGAACTTCTGGCACTGTTCATATTTTTTCACATAGCATTCGGCATCAAATCTCATTGTTGGCCAGTAATACCCCTGTGTTATAGCTTGATGGGCCAAAGAGCGCTCGTCAGAATTGGCGCCACAACTGCCTTCATGTATTTCAGTCAGAAACTCTTCGACTTTATCCAGATGCACGCATTCCAAATATGGACCAGAAAGGAATTTTTTGTAAAGCTTTCCTCGCGGATCCAAGTAGTATCGCAGGGCTTTGTTTCATAGCTTGTGCGCTTCTTTCTTGTCCTCTGAGAGTTGTTCGAAAGACAGGAATGCAGCAATGGGATCCATCCAACTCGGTCCAAATTCTATAACATTGACCTGGACTTCCTCCGAAGGGCCAATGCTCGGTTCCGGGATGAAACCTACTTTGATGGTCCGTTTAATTTCTGAGTTAATGCTGGAGGCTAGGCAAGCCAGGGCATCTGCATGTGTGTTTTGATCACGTGTTATCTGATTCAATTCATGATGGTCAAATTTTTCCAGCAAGGAGTAAGCCGTTTTCATGTAAGCCGCCATACGGTCATTTCTTGCCGCGTACTCCCACTTTAGCTGATTAATCACGAGCTTGACAGCCTGCTCAATTATTGCGCCATCGGGAGCTATGATTACTACTCTGGCTCCACTGCCCTGTTGATTGGATGATCCATAACAGTACAACTGCCAAATGTCCCCAACATAAATTCTCCAGTTCGGCTTAGGTCGAATTTCATCAGACTTGAAGTCGGTAAGACCCCTGTGAATTCTGCAACAAAGTCGGCAAGCACCTGTCCCTTGATTGAGGTTCTAGGTAGAAACTGAATGTCGTACTGGCCGAGTTCAAGAGCCCACTTTGAAATGCGTTGTGATGCTTCTGCACTTCGTAGTACTGATCGAAGGGGGTAATCTGTTAGCACCCCGATGCTATGCCCCTGGAAGTAATGCATCAGTTTTCTTGCTACCATGACAAGGGCCAGAATGAGTTTTTTCAACGGAAGGTAGCGTGTTTCAGCGTCAACCATTGCCTTGCTCACATAATACACTAGCCGCTGCTCCCCCAGTTTTTCTTTTATCAGTACGGCGCTGACGGCCCGGTCAGAAACTGCCAGATACAAAATGAGCGGATCACCAGCAAAAGGTGTCGTCAAGAGTGGAACTGATCGGAGGTAGGTCTTGAGGCCATTGAAAGTAGCTTCGCACTTGGCAGACCATTCAAAAGCCTTGCCCTGCCGTAGTGTATGAAAGAATTGTCGGTAGTGGTCCGTGAAATGACTGATGAACCTGTTGAGTGTGGCGGCCATCCCCATTAACTTCTGAACTTCCTTGACTGATCGAGGGGAGCCAAGTTCTAGGATTGCTGTGATTTGGTTTGGGTTGGCTTCGATTCCGCGGTGGTTGACAATGTAACCTAAGAATTTTCCAGAGCCGATCCCAAACGCACATTTGGAAGCGTTCAGCTTCATTCTATATTTACGTGGAATGCCGAATGTCTCTTCTAGGTCGGCTATATGATTCTGCTCTTCCTTGGACTTGACCACTATATCGTCAATGTACACTTCCATAGTGTGGCCGAGTTGTTCGTTGAACATGGCAGTGACCAGTCTTTGGCCAGCATTCTTCAGCCCAAAAGGCATAACCTTGTAGCAGTAGGTTCCTCTTGGGGTGGGGAATGCAACTTTATCTTGGTCCTTTGGATGCATGGTGATTTGATGGTAGCCTCTGCAAGCATCGAGGAAGTTCATACACTGATGGCGTGCCGTCGCATCTACAAGTTGGTCAATTCTAGGTAGGGGAAAACAATCCTTGGGACAGGCTTTGTTTAGGTCCATGAAATCAACACACACTCGCCAAGTTCCATTTTTCTTCTTCACAACCACAGTATTAGAGAGCCACGTAGGGTAGGTCACTTCCCTGATTACCCCGGCGTCAAGCAACCTGTCGACTTCTTCAACAACGACGACAGTGTGCTCTGCGGCTGACCGTCGGCTTTTCTGAATGATCGGCTTGCATTTAGGGTCAACATTCAAACGGTGTTGCGAAATAGACAGATCTATACCCGGCATCTCATATGGAGTCCATGCAAAGACATCGAGGTTGCTGAGTAGAAAGGAAATTAGCTGCTATCTGTTGTCTTGATTCAGGGAGGCGCTGACCATGAAGAACCTGTCTGGGTTTCCGTCGATTTCAACTCGATCTAGGGCTTCCGTGGCCTTTTCACTCGGGAGCCGCCCAACATCATCGAGGCTCTCCCGATTCGGTACCTCAATGGAATCCACTTGCAACTCCCTTGGCGTCTTTCCAGCAAGGAGATAGCATGCTTGTGCCGACTTCTGTGAACCACAGATTTGCTCAATGCCGTATTCTGTTGGGAAACGAAACAGCTGATGATAGGTTCTTGGCACAGCCTGCATAGTATGCAACCAAGTTTGTCCCATGATGAGATTATATGGCGATGGCAGCTTGACGACCAAGAATTCCACATCCACTGCTCGGGAGCTCGCTTGAACGGGTAATGTGATTTTTTTCCAACGAGTATTCTGGATTGGCGTTGAAGCTGAATAGTGGATAAGGAGTCGGAGAGAGATCTGATTCGGAGAAGCCGAGTTTGATGAATGTCTTGTAATACATAATCTCCGATATGCTCCCTAGATCAATGAGTACGCGCTCAACGGTGAACCGGTTTACGCGTAACTCAATTACCAAGGGATCAATGTGGAGAAGTGCCACTCCAGCCAAATCTGAATTATCAAAAGCGATGCTCGCAGCTTCATGGGGCCATTTTCCGGAGTGAGCTAATTTTGAGGGTTGGTATTTGACTGAATCGTATGAACCACGGATGAAATTGGTAGGCTGTATATCATGTGGATCACGCCGAGTGGAGAGGAATCCTATCTTAAAGCTATCGCTTTGGTTGAGCTGCCTTTTCGGATATACTGTTGTAGCCGATCATCTTGTACCAATTCCTCCAGGTGAACCTTCACTGCATTACAACTCTCAGGATCATGGCCATGATCCTTGTGATACTCGCACCGCCTATCCCGTCTTCGAGTGTCGGGAGGTCCCACCATTTTTGACGGCCATTTGAAGAATGAAAGATGTTGGATTTTGGACATGACCATGCTGATCGGTTCTGACAAGTCAGTATATTTATTGTCGGTACGCCTTATGCGCCTGCTATCGACTTGCAGCTGTTCATTTTCTCGGTGAGAGCATTGGTCGCTTGATCGGCGAGAATCCCATCTCTTATCTCGTTTTGCCCGATGCCGTGGTTCAGGGCTCTGAGGTGCTACAGAATTTAACGGCTGAGCAATTTCAGTAGGAGCTGTCTTGTTGGTCACATTTTCGGCTTTAACCCGCAAGGCATCATCTTTCACTTTACATACTTTCTTTAACTTTCTTCATCAACGACTAGACTGTCTGGTCAAAGAGTTGCAGAGGGCACTGTCGGGATGCAACTCCATCTTGAAGGTGGTGATGGCCATGGAGTCATTGCAAGCATCGTCTACTAGATTAAAACATTCCCAATACCGCGCCAAATACGCACGAAGGGTTTCCCTCGGTTGAATCTACATTGCCCAGAGGGAATTTGCTTGCTTTGGCTGGACCTCATTAGTGATAAACCTTGCCTTGAAGGATTTTTGGAGTTGGCAGAAGCTTTTAATCGAAGCCGGCTCCAGTTTATAATACCATCTGACAGTTAGTGGTCCCAAACTGCTCGGAAATATTTTGCACATGAGAGCCTCGTCGTGTGCATGTAGCATCATGGCTTGCTTGTAATAGCGGATGTGATTGGTGGGGTCTGATTTACCGTCGTACAAGGTGAATGACGGTGCTTTGAATTTCTTGGGTAGCACTGCCTTTGCAATCCGTCGTACAAAGGGATCGTGCTGGTCTTCTTCATTTGAACTGTTTCTTCTTCGCTTATGCCATATACGGGGACTCTCTTCAGAAGAACTGGTAGTTTTGAGTCGTCCCTTCTTCTTGGGCTCCGGGGATAATGAGTCGGAGTCCCTATTAGTGTCATCTGGTCAGGCTTGAGGTCGTTGACCACCTGCCCTCGGAGGTCGTTCCGGACTGGGCGTATAGCTTGTTTGGACTTCGCCACTTCCAAGGCCAAATCTTGACGGAGACGTTCGTTCTCAGCGATCATGTTCTCCAACCTCTGTTCGTTTTGCTTTGCTTGTTCCATGATCGCTTGCATTGTCTCATGCTCCGAAGTCGAGGGTGAGGCAAAGTTCAAGGCGCGTCTCGCAACGATAGTCTCCAGTCCAAGCATGTTTGTTGGAGTGAGGTCGTCTCTCTGTGTGGTTTCGTCAGTGACTATCAGAGGGTCTTTCGTTACGCCCGCCATGGATGTATTTGAGTATTCCCACAGACGGCGCCAATTATGGAAAAGTGGTTTGGAAATACTCCTCAGATCCTGGGGGACGCTCGTGATCTTTAGCTAGTCACCTGAAAAGGAATGAATACTCCGGTCGGGGGTGCCAGAATTAGCACTCCGACGGATAAGTCAGTGTATACTCTCTTGATTACTTGCAACTTAAGTTAAGCATACTAGTTCTCACATACCGTATTTATAGTATTCTCTTTGGGCCTTAAGGCCAGGCCCATCTATGATCCTTTACATGTACTTCTACTCGGTCTTTGTTCTACTGGCTGGAGTGCCGGTTATTTTATTCGGCTCTTCGATTGACTAGGATCAGTGCCGAATATAAGTTACATTCCGGACCGGACGGGTCCATTCTCCCCTATTGATCCAGTTAAATTCGACTCCCACAATGATGATACTGAGACTAGAGACTTTGAGAAGGCAGTGAGTTGGCATTTTGAGTCATTCGAGAGTGGAGACGATAATGCTGGCTTAGGATACGAGAGCGGAGGTGACGTCGAGGCGGGTTTTGAGGTAGAGAGCGGAGATGATACTAGCTTTGGTTCAGAGTCTGATTTGGATAGTGGTGTCGATGGAGACAGTGCTCTTGAGTCCCTTTCGAGGAAGAGGACGACGAGGGCCTCTCGGGCCTGAGATGACTGGTGCTGATGTTTTTGTACTTTTCGCTTATTTCTTTTTTTTGGTAGCATTAGCACATGTTTAGCTTCAGATAAGTTTATTTTTGCTTTTGAAACTTGCACTCCTCTTTTGTAAAAACCATGATTGGAATAAAACCTCACAGTTTTTATGAAAAGTGTTGTCATTTTTGCATCATGAGCACCATATTTGCATGAAATGGAAATGGAATTGAATTTGCCAAGAGAGCGCTTGATTAAAACAATGTTCTTAATCAGGTAATGAGTCGACCAACAACTAAAATATAAAATACAACATATAACTCGATAAACAAAGCAAAAACAACTCAGATACAAATAAACACCATTGCTAAAACCAACAGACCCAAAACAAGACCTTAAAACACACAAAGATCAAGACAAAACACATGCTGCCAACACTGCCCAGCACACAGGTGGATGACAGGATAAAAAGAGGGACTGCCAGCCAGAGATGGGAGTTGTTGTCCAGAGGAGGTGTGTGAGGAACCTCTAGATTGTTGATAGCTAGCTTCCACTCACAGCCTTATCTTCTACAAAAGGTTCAGCTTCATGATTTCTCCTCCAAAACCTCATTTCAGCAGCAATTTCTTCCACAAATGGAGATATTTCTTGCCGAGAAGCTCATGAATTGAGTAGTTGATTTAGACGGCACGGAAAAGGTAAATTTCTAGGGTTTCGACATAAATGCGCTTTTTTCGTTGAGCTGTATCCCACTTTGTTTTCCGTTCCTCCATGCCACGACCAGATGCTAGGACCCAATTACACATGTTTTTCGCTTCGGAGGGCCGACACTTGAAGAATTTTAGGCACTAATGGAATCTCGGCGTGATGAGAAAATCATGCCCTAGCCTCGTTTTGGCTACGACCAAGCTTTGGGATGGATGTGTGGGCACACTTTGCACGAGGCTCGATCTTTGGCCTATAATGGAGAACTAGACATACCTTGCTTAATTCATCGATTTTCTGCCATCGGTGATAGAGGAGACCTTCTTTGGTGAGGTTTTCGACAACATGCCCTTTGCTTATGTATGCTTGCACATTTCCTTCTTGCCCCTAGCTTCAGCAGATCCAGCATTCGATTGATCGAAGTGGCCTAAGGTTTGAAAGAAGGCAAGAGTTACATTGGTTTGGCGTTGGCTGAGACCTTGATGGGCTTAGATGCCTTTCATCGGCGAGGGAGGACCAGATTCGCGGGGAGTCCACTACTTCTCCAGGTATTGTTTCCCACCCTTTCTCATATGTGTTTCTCACATCACTTGGCTCTCATGCTCTATTTTTCTCTCAAAGCCCTTTTCTTCATTTTCTCTTAACATACACCTCTCTATTCTTTAATCTCTCTTATTTTTCATCCTTTCCCAGGTATGGCTTATGGGTAAGCTGAAGGTAGTAGACTCTTGCCTTGAGTACTCAGCTTGAGGTTATTTCTTCCGCCACCAACTAGTAAATTTCCCCAACGAGGGATGGTGTTGTAAATGGATGTGTAGTAGGTCTGTAACCGACATAGCTTGGTGTTTCCCCTGGCTTAATCTAACCGAGATAAGTCATAACATGGCTCGACAACCTGGCATACAGTTGATCGGCCTCATGCACTGCGTGTTTTACTTTCTCTTTCGGTTCAGATGTCAGTTCAGGTATGATCAGACCTGCCTAGAGGAGGGAGTAGAATATCCAGTTTCATTCCCAGTTCGTGGTTCACACTTGGCTAGGTATCTCATTGCCTGGAGGATGAGGGAGCTTCTGACCCCTGCCCTTAGTTTCAGTTATGCCCCTTCTGGCGAGTGCTTGGCTTGGCTTGAGAATGAGGCACAAACCGGGCCCACTTTGGCTTCAAAAGCTTCCGCAAGCACGAGCAGAGGATGCGAGAGCACTTGACTCACCTATGCCCCTAGTTTATTTCTTTGACCTTTTTTTTTCGAGTCTTTTTGATGTAATAAAAGTAACTTTGATTTGTATCAGGGAGTTGGAGAAATTTATGTTGAAATCAATGGAGCACTAAATTTTTTTCTTTTGGTCCAAAAATGGTCTAAGTTGTAAAAGGTAAAATTTTGAACAAAATCAACTTTTATTAAAACTTTTCAAAACCATTTTCGAAAAGGATCACCACTTGACATGCACAGAATCGATCCTCAAGATGTACAACCCCGAATCAAAAGATCATAAATACCCTTGATTGAATACCACTACTCTACATTAAAACCAGCTCTTCTTCCCAGAATGAAGATCACAACCAAACTCTCAGGTAAAGAATAGATAAAGATAACCTGATCAGACACATGGACAGGATAGTTGAGTTAGAGGTGATTACAGCCAAACTTCAGGATGAAGTTGCCTACGTATTTCGAAGATGGGAATCAGGCCTTACGTAGTTTAGTTCAGGTTCATTCGAGTATTCATTCTCTTCTTTTGCGTTCTAACTTTTGCCAAAGTCGCCCTTTAGGGTTTCAACCTTGCGAGCTCAATTTTTCTTTATTTCTAATTTTTCAT
Organism: Camellia sinensis; assembly: GCF_055761805.1. NCBI lineage: Eukaryota > Viridiplantae > Streptophyta > Magnoliopsida > Ericales > Theaceae > Camellia > Camellia sinensis. The sequence continues at coordinate 210,087,529 of NC_138965.1, forward strand.
GCTCTAACTTTTGCCTAGGTTGCCCTTTCGGGTTTTCAGCCTAGTAAGCCTCTCAGGAATAGTATTTGTTTAACTTGTCCATGTTGATCAGTTGACAAAATTCCAGGCCATCTAAGTCCATTAGAATAACAGCTCCACCTGACCAAATGGCTTTGATGATGTAAGGACCAGTCTAATTGGGTCTGAACTTGCCCCTAGGGTCATGAATGGGAGTTCGGTTGTCTTTTAACAACGTGTCCTCTTCTTTGAGATTCCAGGGCTTAACTTTCTTTTTAAAAGCCCTAGCAATTCTGCATTGGTAGCCCTGCACATGATATAATGCTTTCAGCCTTCTCTCATCAAACAACATCAACTCCTCAAATTTGCTTTGTTGCCAGTCTGCCTCTGCTATCTGACACTCAGCCATAACTCGCAGTGATGAGACTTCTATTTCAATTGGCAAAATGGTTTCCATCCCATAAATGAGAGAATAAGGAGTTGCCTCTGTAGACATCCAGATTGAAGTTCTGTAGCCCCAGAGCGCGAATGACAATTTATCTGGCTAGTCCCTGTAGGTCTCAACCATCTTCTGCAAGATGTTCTTAATGTTCTTGTTGGCGTCTTCAACAGCTCCATTAGTTTGTGACCTGTATGTAGATGACTTATGGAAAGCCACATTATATTTTTCCAACAAGTCTATCACCACTTTTTTGAAGTGGGAGCCATTATCTGATATGATCTCGTTTGGGACTCCGTATCGGCAAATGATATTGTTTTTGATAAACTTAGCCACATGCGATGCCTTCAACACTGCATAGGACTGAGCTTCCACGTACTTTGTAAAGTAATCAATTTCCACCAAGATATATTCATGCCCATTCGATCCATAACGTCAATTCCCCAGACAGAGAAAGGCCATGGCGAAGTCATGTTGTACAATTTTGGTGGCAGGGTTTTCATGCGATTGGCATGAATTTGGCATTTGTGGCATCACCGAATAAAACCAATACAATCCTCCTCCATGGTGGACCAGTAGTAACCTTGTCTGAGAATCTTCCAAGCTAGCATCACTTCGTTTATATGCGTCTCGCGTTCTCCTCCATGGATGGCCTATATCAGGCGCTTTGATTCCTCTTCTTCCGCGCACAACTTGTGCATTCCCAGATGACCTCTCTTATATAGTTTGCCTCCGTAGATGATAAATTGGATGGCCATTCACCGTATTTCCCTTTTGTCCTTGGCATTTGCTCCTAGCGGATAAATCTTCTTTTCTGAGAAGTTCTAAATATCATAGTACCAGGGGTTTTTATCTTATGCTTCAGCTATCACAGCAATAGTTTCATAAGCCGACGTATATTTCTGCTCAATGATACTTGGATGCATCTGGACTCCAAGTGGGATGTCTACCATAGAAGATAGAGTTGCTAAAGCATCAACAAACCTGTTGTTCTCTCTTAGTAGATCCGTGAAAGTCAGCTTTTCAAACCTAGGAATCAGAGCATCCAAGGTCTGATGGTAAACCTTCATCTTTTCTTCTTTGATTTTCCAGTCTCCATTTGCTTGAGAAACAACTAAGTTCGAGTCCCTGATAACATCTTATCTTTTTGCCCCTAGTTCCAGGGCGGCTTCTAAACCAGCAATACACACTTCATATTCTGCTTCATTATTGGACACCTTGAACCGGAGTTTGAAGGCCAAAGGTATATGGGAATCGTTGGGTGCTATCAGTAACACACCTATCCCATAACCATATTGATTGGACGCTCCGTCAAAATACATCGTCCAAGTTTACTCCTCAACTTGCAGAGTGGGTTCATCTGGGAAGAAGTATTCCACTGCCTCATCTCCTTTTACCGAGTGATTTGCTAGGAACTCTGTTACAACTCTTCCCTTGACTGACTTGCGGGTGACATATTTGAGATCAAATTCAGAAAGGAGAAGCAACCAACGGGCTAGCCTACCCGTAAGCACTGGTTTCTCAAAGAGATATTTGATGGGATCTAATCTCGAAACTAGGATTACAGAGTGAGCTAACAAGTAGTACCTCAACTTCCTGGTAGCCCATACCAAGGCTAGGCAAGCTTTTTCCAATGGAGTATAGCGGGTCTCATATCCAACATTTTCTTACTCAAGTAGTAGATGGCTTTCTCCACCCCATCTTTAGATTCCTGAGTGAGCATGCATCCCATGGTCGTGTCTGCTATTGATAAGTATAGAATTAAAGGCTTCTCCGGTTCTAGCGGCGATAACACAGGTGGATTCTGGAGGTACTGCTTAACTTTCTCAAAGGCGAATTGACATCGATCATCCCATCAAAATTTCTTTCCTTTCTTCAAGAAACCAAATAATGGTTCACAAGTCAAGGTTAATTTGGAAATAAACCGTCTTATGAATTGCACTTTATCTAGAAAGCTTCGCACCTCATTTTCAATCCTTGGTGGTGGCATTTCTAGGATGGCCTTGATCTACTTTGATGCCCCTTTGTGTGATCAAAAAGCCCAGCATTTTCCCTACCGTTATGCCGAAGGTGCATTTCTGTGGGTTTAACCTCAATTTGTATTCTCTAATCTATTAAAATAATTTCTTTAAGGTGGTGTAGTGGCCCTCTCTTTCTTTGGACTTGACAATCATGTCGTCTACATCCACCTCGATCTCTTTGTGGATCATGTCATGCAGAATGGTGGTCGCAGCCCTTTAATAGGTAGCTCCAGCATTTTTCAGACCAAATGGCATAACCCGGTAGTAGTAGGTACCCCACGGCGTAGTGAATGCGGTCTTCTCTCTATCCTTGGGCACTATTAGAATCTGGTTGTACCCGAAAAACCCATCCATAAAGGATAACAATGCATGGCCTTCAGTGAAGTCCACTAACTCATCAATGTACGGCAGAGGGAAGTCATCCTTCGGACTGGCTCTGTTCAAGTCCCAGAAGTCCACACACACCTAAATTCTACCATCCTTTTTTAGCACTGGGAGGATGTTGGCCAACCAAGTTGGATACTCAGATAATAACAAGAAACCTACCTCGATCTGCTTGGTGACCTATTCCTTAATTTTCAGCGCCCAATACGGACGGATTCTACACAACTTCTACTTGATCGGTTGGGCCTTAGGGTCAAGAGGGATCCGATGCTGTATAATCTCAAGATCAATTCCAGGCATGTCTTCGTAGGACCATGCAAAAACGTCTTTGAAATCTTTTAACAAAGCAAATAAGCGTTCACGCTCTTTCGAAGACAACGTGGACCCAATCTGGACCATACGCAGATCTTTCTCAGTACCCACATTAAAAGCAATGATTTCATCAGCACAGAGTTTAGCAAACCTCTCATCCTCTTGATTAATCAAGTTTTTCAAAATCAGAGGAATTATTTCTTCTTTGTTTTCATTAAAATTCTGAAAATCTTGGTCAATACAATAAACCAACAGCATAGAGAAGTACACAGAATTTGCAGAGTTCTTATTCAAAGGGTCCTAATCTTCGGTTACAGACTCAAAAGAAAAGTTGAATGGAGACCTAGACAGAACTTTGGTATCCAGGTTACCACCTCCAAAAATACCAGACTCAGATTCAGATGAACTGGAATCTGATCCCAACTCCACAGACTTAGTGGAATTAGATTCTAGCTCATCACCAGACTCAGAACTAGACAGATAGCCTTTCTCTAGTTGCCAGATAAGAGAGGGTGCCTCTGATACATCCAAAATGTTGCTGGTTGTATTCACACCCGATTTTTCCCTGATCACGGAGACAGTAAGGTTATCTCCCAAGTCTTCTGGGTCAACCGCATGATCTGTCAAGAGACAAGCTTGCGCTACCTCTACTCCAAGTTCGTTGTTGTCTGAGTCATTTTCCATGCTCTGTTCAGCTTCAATGCTTGGTTTAGCCTTTTCCTTGGTATCATTATCTTGCAGCTGCAGGTTAAAGAATATTTCGAACTCGGGGACATGCTGCTTCGTGGAATTCACCCAAGGCTCGGGAAAGCCGCAAAAGGGGAAATCTTCTCCCTCCCGAACAAAGTGGCCATTCAGTGTTCCCTGGATTGACCTGTGGGTGAGCTCATAGTGTTTCTCGGCTTGCTTGGCTTTGGTTCTGCCTTTCATCTCTTTTCTTTTCTTGATCCAGTCCTCTTTGGTGGGCGCATAGCCCAGTCCAAAGGCTTGTGGGTTATGTGGCACATCTGTCAATGCTGCCACACCTTTCCGGCCACTTCTTCCAAGTCCCATTCCTAGCATATGCTACAGTTTGTTCATGAAATAGATAGACTGGGTGTTGACATACATACCTTCATCTACTGCCAAAATGGTCTGCACTACCCGGGCTTCAGCTATAGTGAAACTTGAGAGGAATACATCCTTCTCGCCATAGGTGATCTCCAACACTGGCGTAGTTACCTCCGGTGGCGGGTGAATGGATGAATTCCCAAAAACAATAGCCACTCCTGTCCCATGAGGGTATTTCAACATTTGGTGGAGGGTGGAGGAGACAGCTTTCATATGATGTAACCAGGGCCGCCTTAACAATAACTTGAAGGTGGCCGGCACATCCAGGACATGGAACTCGATATCTTGCTGAGTTGGGCCCATTTGAACTCTAATTTGCACCGTGCCCATGACCTCCATGCTCTTATTATCATATGCTCGAAGTACTTGGGTTGTGGGCACAAAGTTTGCTGGTCTAAGGCCGATTGCATAAGCTATGTAGGAAGGACAGACATTGATGGCCGAATCAGTGTTTATCAACACCACCGGCACCCATTTCTCCCTACACTCAACAGATATGTACAAGGGTTTGTTGTGAATTGAGCCTTCCGATGGCAGTTCTTTGTAAGAAAAGATTAGAGTTGGTTTGGTGCCACCTGGGAAGACCAACCTCACAAGCTATTCAGGGGTAGTGTCAATAGACAATTTAGCCTTGCCCATTATTGACAGTACTGCCTGTCGATGCACCCTGGAGACCATGAGAAGACCCCTGATTGAGATGGCAACTTGGATTTTCTTAAGCTGTTTCAACACTGCCTCTTCTTCCAACTACTTCTCTTTTTATCTCTCGACCTCTCTGTCTTTTCTAGATGCCTTAACTTGATCTAAGGCCCTCGTTTGGGAACCCTCATTTTTAGCCAAAAAGGCAACAAGCCATACCAAAAAGTCAAAGATTCTCTTTTCTCTCTACTTTTTGCACATCTTTTCGTAAAAAGCCAAAAAGTCATCCCAAACATACTAATTTTTTTTAGCTCATATTTTAGCCAAATAGCCAAAAAGTTACTAAATTAGCATGTTCCCAAATGAGGCCTAAGTGTGGTGGCTTAAAATACTGCCCACTTCTTGTCATGTGGTCTATTTCTTCAGCGTGCCACTCGTTGTTTGGAAAACACTCACCCTAGTCTTCATCGGTGTGGGTCAGATGCAGATCGTCATTATCCCACCATACACCTTCAGCAGCCGACAAAAAGTTATCCAGCTCCATCTGTATTACCTTCGTACCACAGGTATCCCCCACAGGGTGTTGGACCAGTACTGTTTTCTGGTTGTCTTCAACCCTCTCTCGTTCAAACTGCTTCAGTGCAACTTCTTGTTCTGTGTCCACAGTGCTCACTACGCCCAGTTCCTAAGCTGAATTTTCCATGCCTGCGTTCTCTGGCAGCTTTCCCTTTTCATCGGCCCTTCCGGCTACTACAACAATTCCTGTTTCCTTTTCCTCGAATTTCATTTCAGTTTCTTCCTCTTTATCCGACTCATCACTCAGCCACCCTGAGTTATCAGTTGATCCATTCAAGTCGAACCAGTCAATCGGCACATCCCCTTGATCTTGCTCATCAAAGAACTGCAGGTTGTCTAAATCCTCCTTAAGTTTCTCTAAATCATTAAACCCCTGGCTTGGGCCATCTTCCCTAACCACATTAACCCTTACCACAATTGGCAACACCAATTCGAGCTTAACTTGACCGGTTGGCACAATGTAGCAGCTTGGATCGTACACCCCATTAGGCAAGTCCTTAGAGCTCTCTGGCAATGGACTCATACCTTCCTCCAAGATCGACCTCTCTTTTACTGCAATTATCACCACCATAAGCTTAGGTTGAAGTGCAGACGTGTCCATCATGCACAAATTTGTGCTTTCAAGAATGAACAACGTCGGTCTTGGTAGGTGGGAAGGGGTAATATATACGCTGGGGTCATAGGGTATGGCCAGTGTATGGATTAGGTTTAGATTTTGAGGTAGGGGAACTTGGTTATGGGCCGGGAGAGGGTTTGTAGTTATATTTGGTTTCTGAGGTGGTGCGATCACCTTGTTGTCGATGAGGTCTTGAATCTCATGACGTAGTCGGAAGTATTGGTCGGTATCATGACCATGCTGTTGGTGAAACACACAGTATTTTGCTGGGTTATGTTTGGGTGGAAGAGGATCAAGTAACGGGTGGGGTTCTAATGGTTTGAGGTGCCCTTTTTTGACTAGCACCTTCATGGCTTGAGACTGGGTCATGTAGAGTTGGGTAAAGGTCCTCTGGGATCGGACAGGGTTGGCTGAAGTTTCTGGGGTTGTGTTGGCAAAGGGATTGGCAGTCTTGGTTATGATGGTGACAACACTCACATCCGACGGCCTCGCAGCTGTGCTACCACTAGTGGTAGCATTGAAACTGCGCACAAAAGGCCTTTTTGCCTGTTTTTTCTCATCTGTAATCAACCCTTGTTTCATGGCGTCTTCAATTTGAACCCCCATGTCATGGAGCTCGGTGAATGTGAATAGAGGTAAGACAATCATCTTCTGTAACAACTTCCCGTGCAGATTGCAGACTACCATCCTTATCTGATCTTTCTCGAAAGGCCTTGTGGTCATCATTGAAGCTTTAGCCCTTCACCTTGTCACAAATTCTGAGAAGCCCTTCATCGGCTCTTAGTGTGTTGCTCCGAGATCACGAGTTGTGACCTCGATTTGTGTTATACAAGTACTGAGCAATAAAGGCCTCAACCATCTCCTCTCAATTTTTCTTAACAGAATCCTCCAACTTCGCATACCAAATGGCCACTATACCAGACATGATACGGCCAAAGAGGGACAACTTCTGCAATCTAGTCAGACCCATCGGCCGCAAAATGTCCGAAAACAGCCATAGATGAACCATGGGATCTCTAGAGCTGTCGAATCGGCCGATGTGCGGCATTTTGAACCAATCTAGAAATGTCACTGTAGAGTTGGTGTACCCGTCCTCCATGTTCGGGATGGAGTTAACACCTTGTGCTCTCTTGAATAGCTTCTCTAGTTTGTTGACCTTGAGTATAGTTGGGTCAACCTTAAACTCAAATGGAGCCTTAGTTTGATAAACATGTGCTTTAGAGGCTTGTGCTGGGATCTGGTTTGCCGGATTGCCCTGATTTTCTTGGACATTAGCAGTATGGGCAGTGGCTTCGGGTGCTGGGATACCCGTGAGAGGTGCATGGGATGCAAAAGCCATTGTCGGCTGTGGTTGTTGTTATTGTAACCTATTTATTACCTCAGCCTGATGGGCTGTGACCTCGGTCGGACGAACAACATCTTGCTATAGGGTTTCAACTGTTTGCTGAAAATGATGGATTAATTCCTCCATACTGACCGGGGGATACTGTGTCATCAGAATAGGCGAGTAATCTCGTACTGGACTGGAAGTGGAAGACTATCCCTGAACCTAATTGGATACAGGTGAATTGAAGGGTGACTGTTGTAAAAACTGAATCCGTGAACTCTGTCTGACTCTCCTCCATCTTGTAACTGGTGGGAGTGAAACAAACACAGGTTGTTCCTGAACAAGATCCTGACTTTGCAAAGCCTTTTGACTTGGGTCTAGAGTACTTGGGGGATATCCGAACTTTCTGAAGCTATGATGTTAAACACCTAGCAAAAAGAAATAAAGCAAAAAGAAAGTAGTAATCAGAAACCGCACAGCACCTCAACTAATGATGTTACCAACACAGATGTAATCAAAGTTGTAGGACTGCACTCAACACTGAATTCTGCCCCCAAAACGGATACCAAACTTGCAATTGATACGCACATTCCTGTACAATTTCACTGTAAAGCACATACCAGTTAAGTGAGAGCCAAAAGATCCTTATGAGGGGGTAGGGTTACCTTGTCCTAGTTTCGTCAAGAGCTAGGGTTCGCTATTCAAACAAAGCGGTTTCACACAAGTGTAACAACCCCGATCCATAATTAAGTATTAATCCGTAATTAAGGATGCTAATGAAGGGATTAAAATAAATTATGCGTTATTATGTGTTTTGTATGTTATTTGGCTTTCTATCTGTTACTCGTAGTAATATCTATCAGGAATTCTGTTTTGATCTAAAAATTGAAAGCCTTATCGATATCCGAAATTGAAGTTGGTTACATCAATATGTTGTTCAGAATTTTTAGAATGTTACGGTAAGTTTAATTAAAAATTGATTCAATCTGATTAATTAAGTTGCATTTGGCAAGCCTTATGTTCTAATTAATGTATTATGGCATTATAACTATATATACAACACATTAAGCTCACTTGACCATTTCTTTAACACTTTGAGCTCCCAAACATGAATCAACATTTTAGAGAGAGAGAGACTCCGTTTTAGAGAGAGAAAGTGTAGATTCAAGGTAGAAGTTGAGGATTTTGCTAGAGTAGCTCAAGTTTGGCAAGAATCTTGTGTATTTGAAAGCTTTTGGTGAGCATCTAATCCATAACTCATGAAGATTGTGTGTTGTAGAGATGTATTCATGGAGTTGTCATAATCATTTGCATGTATTTCACATGAGTTTGTCAAGAGGATGAAGAATTTGCTTATAATTCTTACATGCATGGAAGTATGAGTGTTACATCATCATTTTGATCATACGCTTTATTATTATGTTGAATTGAGACCATGAAATTAACATGCATGCATATTAGATCAAGTTTTGTAAGTAAATTCCATTTTTGAGGAGTCTTAGGAAAGAATTAAGAAGAGAATTCTACTTGCATGCCTAAACATGTTGGGTTTTGCTATGTCAAGTTTGATTTTCATCATTCATGTGAAAATTATGAATAACTGGGCACATGCATGTTTGAATCATCACATATTATCTCTTAAATCATGTTTTGAAAAAGAGTTTTGTATATGTTAGAAGCCTTAAAACTCAATTTTGCTAAAAATATGGACTTTGAGAAAAAGAGTTTATGAAACTTACATGCATTGAGGTTTTGAACCCAATTTTGGTTAAATCCATGAGTTTTGAGCTAAAGGTTTGTAAAGGATCATGTATTCAGATGTGTGGATCAGTTTTCTAAGTTTTTGAACACACCATGCACGAGTTTGCCTTTGAAATTGCATGTTTGGAGCTCAAGACTCTGTTTTGGAAACCCAGAATTGCGCAGTCCGCTCGAGCGAGGAAACCTGCGTTCGAGCGGAAAATGCGAGCTCTCAGCATTTTTGCAGACATGAGCACTCCGCTCGAGCGACACAACCTGCGCTCGAGCAACCAAAGTCGCGCTCAAGTGTAAAATGAATGCAACCAGTACTTTTTCAGTCAGGCCGGTCCGCTTGAGAGACCAAAGTTGCGCTCGAGCGACCAGGCCGTTTTTAGTGCATTTTGACAAGTTATTCTGCATTTCATTTCCATCCATTTCTGAGCATATGTAGACATGAATTATGAGATATTGAAGAGTATTAAGCTAAGAAATAACATGAGTAATTGAATTAGAAAATATGAGACCAATCCGAAATCCGAGAATGTGATTCACGTGTACAAATTATGAGAAATGGACTGAATAAAAAACCAATGTGAAGAAAGCTAAGCCGTGATGGCCAAGTACTTGTGTAATGATAAGATATGTTTGTGTTATGTACCTTGTGGTTGTAGGTCAAGACTTAAAGATTGATTGACCGTTTACAGGAGCCCACTGTGAGTAATGTTATTGTAAAGATATGTTTATATGAATTATGCTCCAAATGTGATTTGATAAGTTATGATTTCTAAAATGATATTTGTTTACATGAATGAATGTCCCATGTTTGAAATCTATTATGGCATCCATAGATAGTCCCAAGTCATGGGGGGACGGCATGTTAATGCGGGTCCATGACATATATATGTGATTATGAGATCTCATTATCCACTTCATTGTGGTGATATGTGTTTAATCCGTATCCGGAATCGATTACTCTAGTTGGAAGATGATATGTGATGTGTTTTATGGGATGTACCATTTTTATGTTCAGATATGAGAATGATTATGTTATGATCTATTTTTATGATTATGAAATGTTCGGAATTCGTTCACTAACCCCCTTTACCTTAATGTTATTCACTGGGTTTTAGCTCACTGTGTGTATATATATGTATAGGTGAGCGTTTTGGAGATCAGTCCTAAAGACTTTTGTTTGGATCTGTATTCTGTTGTCAGCCAACCATTGTGCCTCACGTGGAGGTTCCGGAAGTGTTACGTGTTTTAAGTTCTGGTTGTTTCTGTACATGAGACTTGTTTGTTTTGTTGGCTGTACTTAAGATACTATAATGTGTGTGGGTATAATGTAAGAATGAATTTTGGATGTGTATATAAAGTTTTAAATATTTTGTTTCATATAAGTCAACACAGCTCATTGGACAATTATATTTATGTATTTGTTTCCGCTAGCCCCTTATTTTGTTAATCTATTTTAGAGGCCTTCGGTAATCTTAGGATTATTAGTCGGTTACGATGCTAAACCTATAGGGGTGGATTTAGGTCGTGATAGCAAGCCTGTATTTGGGCGAGCATCATGTCCTAGTTTGGAACAGTCTCTATGGCTTTTCAATATGCAACTAGGCCGAATGGTCAGAAGGGTACCTCAGCAAGAATACCTAATATACCTCTCACACCTAACACTGAAAAGTGAAAGGAGGATCAAACAGTACAACGGTAGTTCAGATCCAAGGATTGTGTTCTCATCATGGCAGAGCCCATGACCGGTCAGCCTTTTGGAAAGCTTTTAGGCTAGCCTCCGGCAAGCCATCTAGGAATAGCAGATGGCAAACACAGTGACTTAAACGAACCAATGCAAATGCAATGCAAAGAAACATATAAGTGTAGATAAAATTTCACATAATGAATTTCAAGTCAAGTTCTCTAAATCATCAGTAGAGTCGCCAGAAACTGTAGCTCGACTTTTCATGCCCCCTTTCGGAAGACGAATAAGCCCTACAATATCGGACTCCCGTGGTTCTGAATCTGATTTCACAAGTGCAATGTGAAATAAATAAACACTAAAGAGTCCAAATTCGGCAAATCTTTTGAAAAATCGATTTTGAATCAAATTGCCAAAAATGGATTACTTTGCCAGATACAGAGTTGTCACCTAAATATTTTTGAAAAATTTAGAAAACCCATGACTCGTGCCAAAGGCCACGCGTCCGTCATCACCAAGATTGTCTTAGCTCGGGAACTTAGGTACGAGAGGGGAAGGTCATGAATTGAGCACCCCTGCTCGCCCAATCAAAGATCGGCCTCTACTAATCATGATGTAAATCTTATTTACATTATATGCTCTTGTTCTAGTTTATTAGGCTAGCATTACTATGTGAAGCGCACACAAGTATAGATTAAGTTGCAAGAATTGGAACACTTGATCTCATGTTTGTTTTTGAAAATTGTTTTGAATATGTACCATTTGAAAAAGTGATCGCATATGTATATTACTCAAATTATTCCAATTCAAGCAACTAGCCTTCATCCACAGGTATTCAAGCAATTTATCATTTAAGCAATTAGCTTCATGGCAAGTATGCTAGACATGACAACACTAACATAGAAATGCAATATGCTAAAACGAAAATGCTCACCTAGTACTCCGAGGCAAGCCAAAACAAGCAAAAGAGTTAGAAAAAAAATGCATGATCCTACGAATGCAAAATGACTAATGCAACACATGTGATATGCAATTACTAGGCTCGGCTACCAATAAGGAATATGAATCAATTTGAAAGCACGTGGTCTAAGCATGTATTCAAAGAAGTATTAACTAGCAATACGAGTTAGAATGATGAACCGAGCCTTGATGCATGCAATACAAGTGGATGCAAACATGAGTTATGCTAAAAAAAATATGATGCTCGAATCTAACCATCGTAAGTAGTTAAATAAAAGGGAGAAAGATATGGAATTGGAAGATATACACATTATTACAACGTTGCACTCTCACACAGGAGGGTCCGAATGAACTAACTAGATAACTAACTAAACCTAAGCTAACTAATTAACTATTACAAATCCAAATGAATAATTTAGCTAAACTACTTAATTAATTATTACAAACTGAATTAATTAACTATTCTAGCTAACTAATTATTGCAAGACAAAATTAAATAACTAGTTTAACTAACTAATTAATTACAACATTTTACAAAATTAACTAGTTACAACTAATTAAGTACAACATGAAGTAACTAAATTAATGACTCTAATTACTCTTCCTGGGGAAACGAGGAATGTTCATGCATACGCGGGCTTTCCACTCGAAAAAGCCACTGTTTCTGCTGCCGAAAGCTTCTGTTGCACAGTTGAACACTTGCACTGTTTTCCACCTCAAGATCAATTCTGTTTTGCTTCAAAAGTACAATGTAGATTTTGCATAGGTGGCCGGCAGATGGCCTGCCGGCCACTGATGACTAAATTATCCTACTACAACAGAGAGCAAACAAAGTAGGGACAGGGTATTCTCAAGGGTTTGTTTGCACAACTCACCCCTCCTTATCATTTGAATAACTCAAAGGAGTAGCAAGTTTGATTGACAAACCACCAATGGATGCAATTTCATTGCATGATGGCTTATGAACCAAGTGTGCAATTTCAATGGATGCAACAAAATAAGACTCTCAAAACCACCTCGCTATCATGAATGATCAAGGGGGGTAGTTGACAATGAATCTTGAACCGTTTTCATCACTAATGAGTATGAAACGACTCAAGACTCAATGGTTTAATTAACGTCCGATTGAACCCAAACAAGTTATTATCTTGCACCTTTTTATTCACCAATTTTATTATTCCATTTTAATTACTTCTCAATTCTTTAATCAATTATGTCCACAAGTGAATTTTAAGTCCTCTAATGGAAAGAGGGCTCAAACCAAGTGTTGCTTTGGGCATGAAAGAGATATCATACCGTTGGTAATGAACCCCCAAAGGGATTAAACCATTAAGTATGACACCTCAATCTCATGCTTAAACAAACAAATAGCTTGAAACCACTTTCAAAGCAAAGTAAAAGCCAAGAAAGGAGAGAGGTTGCAGAGGTGATTAAAGGTGAGAACAAGTAAGAAAAGCTCTAAATAATGCAATCAACTCAAATATGATGGTGTCTAAGGCCTAAAACACCAAACTTATGAGGACAATTGCACTACAAGCATGCAATATAAGGCTTAAATGCAATGGACACTTAAAAACAGTGCTAAAATAGTGCTAAATAAGTCCTAAAACATGTTGGAATTAAGACAAAAATAGCTAGAATAATAGGCTAAAACGTAGAATATGCTAGGCTAGTAAGCAAAACACAAGGAGGGGAGGTTAACCCCTCCAATTTTGGACTTCAAAATATGATTTTAGCCACTGAAATAACTCTAAAAATTAGTGTTTAAAAGCTCAAAAAAAGATAGTGTAATGGTGGGAAACACAAGGGTAAAGGCCTTGAAAGTAAGGTATGAAGAATGATGAACCATCCCTTAACCTTTATTGGCCTTAAAACCCAAGTTTCAGCCAAAAAATACAGAGTTGTTAAAGCCCAAAAATAGTGCAAAAATAGTAAAAAAAAGAATGATTAAAGCAAGTACAGAAGCAAATCTTTATACCTCTTGAAGAGGAGAACCAATTCTAGGCAACAAATCAAGGCAAACACACCTTCAAGAGCTCAAAGAAGGCTCAAAGTTACCTTAACTTAAAGATGAAGAGGTTTGGTTAAGAGTATATAGGCAAAGGTGAAGAAATTTACAAGAGAGAGAGAGAGAGAGAGATAATTATAGAGAAAGGAAAAATTTTGCTCCAAAATTTTTCTAACCTCAAAGAAAGAGGGGAGGTCCTCTATATATAGAGAAACATGAACCTCCCTCAGAAACATCCATCCATACACGTGGGAGCAGATGCATGCATCTGTGTAACCAGTTGGCACAACTGGCAGAAAATATCTACAAAACACATTGGTGGCCGGCGGGCCACATCAGTGGCCGGCAACCAGAAGTAATGGCTAGCAGCCAATAAAAGGGGTTGGCAGGCCACAAAAGGTTGCAGGCTTGAAAATCTCTGGTTTTGGTCCAAAAATAAGGCAACAGGGGTGCAAGGTTTGAAGGCTCAAAGCTGTGACATTCCGCCGAGGATTTCGAGCACTTATCAAGCATATACACTCATCATTGGGTGTGCAAGCAATGACGTCCAAGTTGTAAGGGCGGTCAAAAATAGAGTGTCTACAACTATCTTTTTGTTTTTTCATAGAAATGTAGTGGGCTTCATAAGTTTGCAAGTTTCTAACCAACTGATCAGGCTTGAGAGTTTCAACATCTTGAGCCTCCTCAATAGCTGTAACTTTTGATTGGAACCTCTTGGGTAAAGACCTCAAAATTTTTCCAACTACCTTAGCTTCAGGGATTTTTTTCACCGAGTGTGAAACAGGAATTCACGATGTCACTAAGTTTAGTATTAAAATCATCAAACGTCTCATCATCACGCATAAAAAGAGTTTCAAAAGAAGAGGTGAGACGTTGAAGTTTTGACGTTTTAACAGAAGTAGTACCCTCGTGAATAGTTTCAAGAATATCCTAAGCCTCTTTTGCTACCTCACAAGTACAAATATGACGAAACTCTTTAGGTGTGGCGGAGCAAAAGAGGGAGTTGAGAGCCTTTCTATTCCAACTTGAATTTTGATAATCAAATGCGTCCCATTTATCAAGAGGTTTGGGAATATCAACACCATCAATGGTGACAACAGGTTCACTCCATCCATAGATCATACAGTCCCAAACTTTCTCATCGATAGATTTTAAAAACGTTCTCATACGAGCTTTCCAATAAGAATAGTTTGTACCATCAAGTAACGGAGGTCTATGGGTCGAGTTACCTTCACGAATTGAATCCATATCACTAATCACACAAAATCACACTCCTATAGTTTTGATAAAAACAAAGAGTGACCCGCTCTGATACCAATTGAAAAACCTAAGTGATTTGTGATTAGATCAAGATTTAATTGTACCAATTCCCAAGCAATTAAAACTAACAATCTAAATTATCAAGCACGTACGAAAGTGATTTATATTGTTGTTTCAAAAATAATAAATTGACACAAACGATTTTTACGTGGAAAAAATCACTATTGGAGCACCTCTAATTGTGATTAAAAAACCACAGGTGAAACGCCACAAATCAATCCACTATGAAGGAAAGAAAGAATACAAAATACCTAAACAAATTATCCAAATTCTGTCAATTTGTCTTCAATGATTTGTATATCTTCCACTGCAACTTTCATCTTAAAATTGATTAGATTAATGTTGATTCCACAACATGCACATCGACTCAACGACCGCGCACAACTTCGAACACCTTCGAATACTCCACGCTTGAATCTTCGGATTCCACCGAAGAAGAACACTCTTGAAGATGATCACTCAAACAACCCTTTGATGCGAATTATCAAGCCATGTGAGTTTAATACTGTAGACACCCCATTTTTGACCGACCTCAAGACTTGGACATCATCATTTGTGCACTCGATGATTGTGCTTGCCTGTGCTTGTTTTGAGCGCCTGAAGTTCTCGGCGGAACGCCTTGTCTTTGAGCCTCTAAACCCTTTTTGTTTTATGCTTGCTTTTGGGCCAAACCTTGGTGCCTCTTGCCTGGAAGGGGGAGGGGTCTTGTCGGCCACTTTTTGGCCTTGTTGGCCACTTTTCCCTCTTATCGACCACTTGAAGTGGTCAGTCGGCTAGTTGAGGTGGCCGGTTGGACACCTAAAGTGGCCGACGACCACTTTTCTCCTTTTTTAGATATTTCTTTTCCAACTGTTGTTCACTGAAGTCCATCTCCATACACGTTGTAGAATGCCCGAACTTCCTCCCCGCGGCCCTCTTTTCGGAGGGGGCGCGGATTGGGTTCATAGCTACTACAGTTCGAACTCCTGTCACGGTTCTGTATCTAGTCTCACAAAGTGCAATGTAAGACTGATAAATCACCAAAGAGTCAAAATTCGGCAAATCGTTTTGGAAAATCGATTTGAAAAATCGATTTTAATCAAAAAGCGCCAAACATGGACTGCTTTGCCAGATTACAGAGTCACCACCTAAATATTTTATTTTTGGGAAATTTACGAAACCCAGACTCGTACCTAAGGCCACGTGTCTGTCATCACCAAAGTTGCCTCGGCTTGGGAACTTGGGTACCAGAGGGGAAGGTCCTGAAATGAGCACCCCCGGCTCACCCGATCAAAAGATCGGCCTCTACTAAATATGTTTTAAAACACATGTGTTCTTGTTAATTATTGGCTAACATTACTATGTGATGCGCACAACATACAAGTATAGACTCAAACATGTGAATTGGAACAAAACAACTCATGTTTGTTTTCGAAAATGGTTTGAAAGTGCTACTCGCAAGTAGGCTAAAGCACGAATTTGCCACCCTCAAGTGGGCTTTAAAACATGATGATGCCACTCTGCAAAGTTGGTTTAAAACTCACATTCATCGAATTGTCCCAATTCAGGCAACCAAGCCTCCACCCATAGCCATTCAAGCAGTTAAGCACATAAGCAAATAGCCTCATGGCAAGCATGCTGTCATGACAATCACTTACATGCATGCAAGGATGCTAAAGGATAAACACTCACAGTGTACTCCAAGCCAAAACAAAAGCTAGTTAGTAATCAATGCATGATCCTAGCTATGTCAACAATGCCTAATGCAATACATGCAAAATGCAACTAGGTAGGCTCGGCTATCTAAGATGGCATATGAATGCAACACTTGATAACATGCTTTGAAACACGTATTCAAGTAAGTATTGAAATATGATGCAGTTTGAATGATATGCCGAGCCCCGTGCATGCAATACAAATGAATGATGCACGCATGCAAGCATAAGGTATGCTAATTGAAATATGCCCTAAACTAACCACTGAAAGCGGATAAGTAAAAGGGAGAAAGACGTGGGATTGGAAAACATTCACACACACACGCACACTTATTACAACATTTTCCCTCTTGACGGAGGGTCCGAATGAATAGGCTAAGCTAATCTAAGCTAAGCTAATCAACTAATCTAATTAAGCTAATTAGATTAATTATTACAAACCAATAAAGAAATAGCTAAACTAAGCTACTTAATTATTACAACATTCACCGAAAGCGGATAAGTAAAAGGGAGAAAGACATGGGGTTGGAAAACATTCACACACACATGCACACTTATTACAACATTTGCCCTCTCGATGGAGGGTCCGAATGAATAGGCTAAGCTAATCTAAGCTAAGCTAATCAACTAATCTAATTAAGCTAATTAGACTAATTATTACAAACCAATAAAGAAATAGCTAAACTAAGCTACTTAATTATTACAACATTTAACTAATTAACAAATTAATCAAATTACAAATTCAAGCTAATTAACAAATAAAGCTTTAAATTAAGCTGCTCTAGCTCTGTTTGAAGATGCATGTACGCATTCGGTTTCTCGCCCCAAAAAGCCTTCCGGTTTGCTCTCTTGAGGCTCTGTCTGCAGGGTGTCCTTAAGAACTTGCTGCAGGATCTTACCAAATCCATGCTGGGGAATGCACCAGTGGCCTGCCAGCCATGAGGAGTTGCTGCCGACCAACTGCCGGCAAAGGGTGTGCACTGCCGGCCAATGATGAAGCAGTGCCGGCCGCTGGTGTGCTGTGACACCATTCTGCAACAGAACACAAACTAGAGAAAAAGGGATGGTCTCCCAAGGGTATGTACGTACTATGCCACTCTATATCACCTCAAAACATCAAGGGAGAGGCACCATTGGATCCAAGACCATCAATCAAGCATCTCAATGCATGATGGCCAAAGATCCAACTTGCATAATTTCAATAAATGCAATGCAAACAAGACTCTAAATCCGCTACCTCATCATGGATGATCAAAGGCAACGGAGACAAAGGAGATTGGCTCACTTTCATCACTTCGAGTATGAAGTGGACCAATCCACCTTGTGTTCAACATAACGTCCGGTTGAACACAATGCAATGCACACATGCAACATGCTTATCTTGACATGTTTTAATTGATTGATTTTTGTTTACACATTTTACATTACCGAGCCATTCATTAACCGGTTAAGTCCAATGTGAAAAGTCCTCTAATAGGAAAGATGGCCTCAGCCACAAGCACCTTGAGCATGAAAGAAGCCTCATGCTTTTGGTTAGTAGAAACCCTAAAGAGAATGCTAAAACCATTAGGCATGAGAGCCTCAATTCCATGCCCAAGCCAACAAGGGGCTTAAGACCACTTTCAAAGCAAATGAAAGAGTGAATCATGGAGTGGTATGGTAAGCATTTCAGTGCTGAAATAGAATGCTAAAGATACTAAACCATGTAAGCAGCGCATGCATAACATGTTAAGGGCCAAAGGCATTGAAACTAGTGAAGGACACAACACGAGAGGCATGCAATACAATGCTCAAATAACCAAACCAGCTCAAAACAGAGCTACATCATGCCAAAACAGTGGCCTAAACATGCTAGAATTGAAGCAAAAAAGGCAAGAAAAACATGCTCACTTATTGGCTCACAAACAAGGCATAAATGCACAACTCTTAAACATAATGAAAGAGTGATAAACATGACAGTATGACAGTGAAACATGCTTTGAAATCATATATTAGATGATGCCATATCATGCAAACAACCCAAGCAAAGCATGCTAGTGGACTCAAAACATAAGACTAGTGAAGCCTATTATGCTATAGCTATACAAAGCAAGCCTCAAAGGACCTAAACCACTCAAGATAGAGTTAAAACATGCTAAAACAATGGCCAAAAACATGCTGGAGTGGAGCCAAAGCATGCTAGAATTATAGGTTAAGACATGAAGCATTTTAGGCTATCAAGTAGGATTTACACTACAAGTGTATGAAGCATGCAAGAGGTGACCAAACCAGCCAAAAATAGAGTTATAGCAGGTCCAAAAAGTCACAAAAATATGCTCAAACTAAGCCTCAAGAAGGGAGAAACACATGCTCATTTGGTAGGCCAACAACACATGCTAACAAGACAAAAGGAGGGAGGACCACCCCCTCCTATTTGGGACCTCAAAACCACCTTTCCACCACTGAAATTCCTCTGGAATTCAATGGTTAAAGGGCTAAAAAGAGATGGTTTGAAAAGCTTGAAAGATAGCTCAAAAGGCTTTACAAGCCAATGAGCAAAATGGAGGGAACACCTCCCTAACCAAACAAGGCTTAAACCACCATTTTTAAGTCTCAAAATTAGAGTTTTTTTATAGTTAAAAACCAGCCTTGAAATGGTGGAAAAAGATGGCAAAGCAAGTATTTAAAACAAGCTTAAAGGGAGAGAGTTATACCTCTTGAAGCCAAGCACACTTTAGGCCATAAAACCAAGTCAAAACCACCTTAAGGAGTTCCAAGAAAGCCTTCTAGCAACCTCAGCCCAAGGATCAACAACTTTGATTAAGGGTTCATAGGTTGAAGATGGTTGTATGTAAGCTTCTAGCACAAAGCTCTTAGAGAGAGAGAGGAATCTAGAGAGTGGATTGAAGAGAGAGAGGCTCCCAAAGCTCTTCTTAAAATGTTCTCAAATGTTCTAACCCTTGAATATGAGATATAAGGCTTCAATATATAGAAAAAAGAGTGCCTTAGGTTAAAAATATCTCAAGAGGGATAGCTGGAGCAAGCTGGAGCAAAATAATTGCCAAAAACTGCTTTCTGCCATCTGTGGCCGGCATATGACCATTGTTGGCCGACATGGGATACCATTGGATGGAAGGGGGCCGGCCTTGGCCATTCATGGCCGGCACATGGACCAAAAAATCCCATTCATGGTCATAAACTTCCACCTTTGGTTGGACAGGAAAATCTACTTTTTGGGCCCGACTTCAACTGGACATATCTCCTTCATATGGACTCATTTGCAGGTCGTTCTTGAGCCTAAATTGTATCCTTGGAAGTCTTCTTTCCAATGGTGAAAACCTCATCTCAAAATTCCAACTGTGAAAAAGGTTATGCTCCTTTGAGTGAAGACTGTTCAGTTTTGATCCTACCCGGATTCATGCCAGACTTCTCCCAAACTTGGTTTCTTCTCTCCTCTCCTCTTTTCTTCAAATCCAAACCGCTAAACAAAGTGTTTTGAAATATTTTTCAAAGAGCTCATCTCTCTTTCAATCATTTCTACTTTGTCCTTGCTCGATTTACCGAAAGTGCAATATTTAACAAAATGCGAGCGTCGGAACATCGTAGGAACTTTTTCAAAAACTATTTTGAAAGAGAGGGTTTTAAGGTCTCAAAATATTTTGATCAAGATCATTTTGGTCCAAAAGGGGTATGAAGTTGGGATTTGAATCTCTCATTGCCAAAGAAATCAACCCTTACACTACACAACTTTCATCACCAAGTAGATGATCAGTAGCGCCTAAGTCTTAAGGGCGGTCAAAAATGGGGTGTCTACACACGTGTATGGAGGGATGAATACAAGCCTTTGGATTGATTTTCTATATACAGGGGGGTCTCTCCCCCATTTGGAGAGGTTGGATATTTTTGAGCAAATTTCTCCTTCTCTCTTTAGAATTCTCTCTCTCTCTCTCTCTCTCCTCTCTTGTTTTATGCTTGATAGTTAGAATTCTCTACACATTTGCATACTAGCCCTTAACCAAATTGGACCACCTTGGAGCTGAGGCCTCTTGGGACCTATTTTGGGCTATTGGAAAGTTGTTTGAGCCTAAGAGAGTGGTTGTTTTGTGCTGTGCTTCAAAGGTATAAGACTTACTTCATTTAAGCTCTTTGTACATACTTGTTTTGCCATCTCTTTATACTATTTTGGGCCTAGTTTTCAACTACAAAAAGTTTTGATTTTTGGGCCTTAACATGTTGGTTTGAAGTCATTTTGTGCTAAGGGGTTGTATACCCATCTTGTTGCTTATTTGTGTGAATCTTTGCACCATCTTTTAGCATATTAAAGTCAAAATTTTTGGGCCTTTAAACCACTGAAATTCAGAGTTATTTCAGTGGTAAAAAGAATGTTTTGAAGTCAAAAAATGGAGGGGTTAGCCTCTCCTCCTTGTGTCTCACTTGCATGCCTAGTTAACATCGCATGGTAGCATATTTTTGTAGCTTAACTTAGCTTATTTCCAGCATGTGTTTGCCTCTATTTTGGCATGATTTAGCTCTATTTTGGGCTTCTTTGGTCATGTGGGCTTTGTTTTGTATAGTTGTAGTGCAAATAGCTTCACTAGCTTAGCATTTTAGGCCTCTAAACATGTTTTGCTTGGAATGATTACATGTTGTAGTGTCTTTTAACATGTAATTTCAATGTATACAGTTGTAGACACCCCATTTTTGATCGTCCTCAAGACTTGGACGTCATCGTTTGAACACTCGATGATCATCCATGCTCGTGTTCGTTTTGAGTTTCTGAAGGTCTAGGCCGCGCGCCTTACCTTGGAGCCTCTCAACTTGTTTGTTTTGTGCTTGGTTGTGGACCAAGAGCTTGTGGTTTTGTTTATGAGGGAAGGGGGGTGGCTTGTTGGCCTCCTTACAACCCATCGGCCAAGCCTTGTGCTTATCGGCCATGTTTTCTCTTCATCGGCCATAAGTGTTGGTCGGTCGGCACTCTTTTTGGTTGATCGGCCATTTTTTTAGCCGAGACCCCTTTTTTTGCTTTTGTAGATATTTTTTCTTCCAACTGGTGCCAGCTGTTGGTCACTTGGTGTATCCTCCATACACGTGTATGGATGGATTTTAACAAACTCCAAACTTGCTCAACAAGCTTGGGATTTGATTTTTCTATAAGAAGGGAGACCTCTCTCCCTTTCCAGAGGTTCTGAGATTTGATATACAAGATATATATATATATCTCTATATTTCTTCCTCTCTCTCTATATTTGTGTGAGTTGGTGCCTTGAAGTGTGTTTTGTCTTCACCTTTGCACTACAACACCTATCAATACACCACCATCTTTGAGCTAAGATTCTTGGGAGTGTTATTTGAGCTCTGAAAGTTGGTTTTTGCCTCAGAAGCTGCTGGTTTCAAAGTTGTGCTTCAAGGGTGAGTGTATTCCCCTTTTAAGCCTTTGTTTGTATACCATATTGGCCATCCTTGAATATTGTTTTAGGCCTTGATTTTAACTAATTAAAGTCTTGTTTTGAAGTTCTTAACATGTTTGTTTGAGGCCTCTTTGGTGTTGGGGGTGGTCTACCTCCTTTAGAGCCTTGTTTGGCCTTGTTTTGAATCATCTCTTTAGGCCTTTATTTTCACCATTATTTGGTCTTTCTACCACTAAATTCCAAAGGAATTTTAGTGGTGGAAAGTGTGTTTTGAGGCCTTAAATAGGAAGGGGTTGTCCCCCCTCTTATTCTCATGAATGCTTGTGTTGATGGCTCACCAAGTTGGCATGTTTTTATACCTCTTTGTGGCTCCATTTCAGTATGTCTTAGGCCTTGTTTTGCCATGATATAACACTGTTTTGGCTTGGTTTGATCATATCATGCATGCTCCTTGCACTTGTAGTGCAAACCCATTCACTAGCCTAACATGCATCATGTGTTTAGACCATCATTCTAGCATGTTTTGGCTTAACTCCAAGAAGATTTTGTCCATGTTTTAGCATTCTTAAGCTCTGATTTATGTTGTTTTGGTCATGCATGCCATACTTTGTATAGCCATAGTGTATTCTAGCTTGTTAGCTTTGAGTTTTCAAGCCACTAGCATGTATTGTTTGGGCTATTTGCATGATTTGGCATCACTTGGTACATGATTTCAGTGCATATGGTGTGGCCATACTTTCTCATGCTTCACTATTTCAATGCTTTTGGTGAGTCATGCTTTATGCCTTAAGTATGAGTCTATATGCATGCCATGTTGCCTAAGCTTGTGGGCTGCCATATCAGTGCATTTTTGGTGTTATTTTGACATGCCATAACTCTGATTTTTGTTGGCGAAGCCATCTCATGCTTGGTTTTGGTAGGTGTAGTGTAATCTTCCTTATTGCCCTTGCATAATCCATGTTTTGGCCCTTCATGTTGGCTTGTTTTGGCTTCCCTCCATGCACGTTTTAGCATCATTTTGACATGTTCTAGGATTTTTTTAGGTTGTCTTGGCCATATGCTTCGTGTTTTGTATAGCTATAGTGCAAGTACCTATGCTAGTTTCAAGCTTTGAGCCCTCTTGCATACCATACTTGTATTGTTTGAGTGTTTTGACACCATTCCATACATGATTTCAGAGCACATAATGTTTTCACACATCCATGCTTTTCACTCTTTAAGTGCTCTTAAGAGTTGCATCTTTATGCCTTAGTTCTTGAGCCAATTGGCATGCATGCTTGTCTTGCCTTTTTATGCTCTTCATGCCATCATTTCAGCATTATTGGCCACTATTTTTGGACCCTCTCAGGTCTGTCCATATGCGGTTTAAGTCCACTAATTGTTGCATTACATGGTCCTTGCCATTGCGTTGTCATTTGCATGTTGTTGTATGACATTGTTGTTTGCATGTTGTTGCATGCTCATGGTGTTTGCATGTTGCATGTTCATGATGTTTAGCATGTTGATTAGATAGCATGCTGTTGCATGTTGTTACATGCTTGTTGCATTGCATGACTTTTGCATGCCTTGCATTGTATTGTGTTTGGAATCGAATGTTGATCCAAACACGGGGAACGAGGGGCATTTCATACTTGAAGTGACGAAACGTGCCTCATTCCTTAGGTCGCTGACACCTTTGATCATGCATGATAAGGTGGAGGTTCATTGAGTCCTATGTGATATTTGTGTGCATTCATTGTCATTGATTTGTGCAACTCGGCCTCTTTGGCCATCATGCATTGAGATGCGTGATTGATGGCTCGAGAGCCGAGCACTACACTCCTTTGAGCCTTAGACATGATAAGGAGTGTGGTTTCACACACATTTTCTTGCAAATACATTGCCATGCCTCTGTTAGTGCTCTATTGTAGCAAAAGGAGGAATTTGCTGGAAGCAATGGTCGATCAATCACTTATGCTGCCGATCGACTATCAAAATTGGCCGATAGCCATAAAAATTGGCCGATGACTACTACACTTAGACGATGGCCATTCCTCTTGGCTGACCACCCCTCAAGTTGGCACAATTTTCAGAGATACAGAAGTGTGCAAACAGAGGCAACATGAGGCACGATATTGGATTTCCGAGCGAAACCGACCGAGCATGCATCTCTTCTTCGCCCGCGATGCCATTTTAATATTCATGATTGGTTCGTATAATTTAATCATTTGATTTGTTGTGTAATATCTCAACTAGCTTAGTGTAGCTATTTGTTTCAATTTGGTTGTGTAATAATTAATTAGCTTAGTGTAGCTAGTTAGTTTATCATTCGGACCCTCCGTCGAGAGGGCATAATTGTTGTAATAAGCGTGCGTCTGTGTGATGCATGTCTTCCAACTCCCATTTCTTTCTCCCTTTTACTTAATCGCTTACCATGGTTAGTCTTAGGGCATATTTCGGTTAGCATCCTTATGCTTTGCATGCGTGCATCCATTCATCTATTTTGCATGCACCAGGCTCGACGCATCATACAAATTGCATGGTATTTCAATATATTTACTTGAATACGTGTGTAGACACCCCATTTTTGACCGGCCTTAAGACTCAGATGTCATCGATTGAGCGCTCGGTGATGGTGCATGTTGTGCTCGTTTCGAGTCTCCGGAGTTTTGGCTGAGAGCCTTGCCTCCGGGCCTCTAAACTCTTTTGTGCTTCGGCTCGGTTTGTGGACCGAATCTTGTTTTCTCTTTCCAAAGGGAGGGAGAGGTCTTGTAGACCATCTCTTCGTGGTCGTAGACCACTTTTCTCGTTTGGAGACTAGTTTCCGGTTCTTGGAGCCTTTGGCCGTGAGCCTTGTCTCAGGACTGCTTAACGTTCTCCATTTGGCGTGGTTTTTGAACCACACCTTGTTGCCTCTGCCTAGAGGAACATTGTGGTCTGGGAGACCACTTTTGTGGTTGCATACCACTTTTGGTGCTCGTCAGCCAGTTTTCAGTCTTTCGGCCACGTGCTTTGCCTCCTGATCTCTCGTCTTGCATCCTTCTTGGTTTGTTTTTGGTACAAACCTTGTTTTCCTTGTTTGGAAGGTGGTACAAGGGTGGGAGACTAGTATTTCTCCTGGCCGACCACTTCTTCCTCTGCCAGCCAGTTTTCTGGTCGGACAACTGGCTTTCTTGGTCTTTGGGGCATCTTTTCTGGTCGGCCACCACACCACTGCATTGTTTTCATGCCCTGGACTCTCTCCCACCATGGCCGACCAGTTTTTGCTCTCAAAGACCACTTGAAGTGGTCAGCCGACCACTTTAAGTAGCAGGCCGACCACTTCAAATGGTCGGTTGCTTTTTGACACCTTTTTGGAGATATTTTCCTCCAGCTGGCACAACTGGAGGACATTAGGGCCATCCTCCATACACATGTATAGAGGGATTGCCTTGGTGCTTAGCTTCTCCTAGAAGCTTTGCCTTTCCTTTTCTATAAAAGGGAGGCTCCTCCTCACTCCTCTAGGTTCAGAAACTTGAGGCTAGAGAGATAGATATAGCTTTGTATATATATTGCCTTGTTTGATTCATATTTGTGCCTTAAAATGTTATTTTGTCTTACTTTAACACACAAACACACACTCAAACACCTTCCTTTTGCTATTGAGGTGCTTAGAGCCTGGTTTTGGTGTTCTTGGGTGGCTTTGAGCTTGAAAAACTTGCTGAAGTTGCAGTTATAAAGAAGGTCTTCAAGGGTGAGTTTCTAACCCTTAAATCCCCCTTTCTTGCTTAAGCTTTTAGCCTATCTTGCATGCTGTTTTAAGCTTAAATCTTAACTGCTAAAAGTTCTATTTTTGCATGCTTTTGATCTTTATTTAAGGTCACTTTTATGTTTGGGGTTGTTTACCCCCTCTTAGGCCTTGTTTAGCCTTGTTTTTCTACCCTTTTTGTGAGCTTCGGGACCACCTTGTTTTGGCCTTCTCATCACTGAATGGATTTCAGTGGTGGGGATGGTGTTTTGAGGTCCTAAATAGGAGAGGGTCATCCCTTCACCTTGTTGTCTTGTTTACTAGCTTCATATGCCTCATGTTTGAGCAACTTTGTTAAGCTTATGTCGGCTTGTTCTTAGCATTTATTTGTGGTTATTTTGCTGAGGCATACCACTGTTTTTGCTTAGTTTGGTCACTTAATGCATGGTTGATACACTTGTAGTGTAAATCACACAAACTAGTTTTATGTACTTCATGAAATAGCATGTCATTCTAGCTTGATTTCTTTCCATTTCAGCATGTTTTAGGTGATGTTATACCATGTCATGACTCTGTTTTGGTTTGGTTTGGTTGGCCCTTGCATGCTCCATACACTTGTAGTGTAGTTCCATGAAACAGCCTAACATGCATCATGTTGTAACATGTCATTTTAGCATGCTTTTGGCTTAGTTCTGAGAAGACTTTGTTCATGTTTTAGCATGTTTAAGGTCTGATTTATGTTGTCTTGGTCATTCATGACTTGCTTTGTATAGCTATGGTTCAATCTAGCTTGTTAGCCTTGTGTGTTGAGTCCTCTAGCATGCATTACTTGGACAATTTGAATGATTTAGCATCATTTATTATGTCATTTCAGTCCATGTTTTATGGCCATGCATTCACATTTGTCACTTATTCAACGCGTTGGAGGGTTGGCCCCTTTATGCCTTAAAATGAATCATTGCGTATGCTTTCATGCCATAGCTTGAGAGCTCTCATTTCAGTACTTATTTGGGGTTATTATGCCATGATATAACTCTGATTTTTATTGGTTAAGTCATCCCACGCTTGGTCTTAATAGGTGTAGTGTAATCCACCTTATTCGCCTTGTATTCATCATGCCTTATGCCCTCCATGCTAGCTTATTTTGGCTTCCTTCCATGCATGTTTTAGACTTATTTTAACATGTTCTAGGACTATTTTTGGTTTTCTTGGTCACATGCTTCATGTTTTGTATACTTGTAGTACAAATGCTCTTGCTTGCCTCAAGCTTTGAGCACCATTGCATGCTTCACTTGTGTTGTGTACATGATTTGACATCGCTTAACAAGACATTTCAGAGCATTTAGCATTGCCATGTTCCTACCTTAATCATGTTTTAAGTGCCTTTGAGTGTTATGTATTGTTTCCTAGCTTATGCCTTAGCTCGTATGCTTGCATGTCGAGGTATTTGAGCCCTCATCTCAACATGTTTAGGTCCTTATTTTGACCTACTTGAGCTCTGTCCTTGCTTAGTTCATGCATTTGTGCCATGTATTGCATGCCTTATGTGTAGTCCTCTTTGCTTGTCTTAAGCTTAAAGGACCCTAGCATGCCATACTTGTGTTGTTTAAGTGATTTGGCATTATTTCTTGTCTAATTTCAGTGCACTTAGTATTGCTACACTTCCATGCTTTTCACTCTTTAAGTGTTCTTGAGAGTTGCACCTTAGTGCCTTAGTTGGTGAGCCAATTGGCATGCATGCTTGTATGTGTTTTTGGTGCCTTCATTTTAGCATTATGGCCACTATTTTGGCATGACTGAGGTCTATCCATTTCGGTTTAAGTCCATCGAGTATATGGTTTGCATGTTGTTGCATGTTTGGTGCATTGTACATTGTTTCCCTTGTTGTATTGCATTGTGCATGCATGCATTACATTGTGTTAAGAACCCTCATGATTGCCTTGCATTGAGTATGCCATCTAGTTCTTAGCATTTAGCATCGTGTATGCCATGTTATGCCTTGCATTGTGTATGCTAGGTTGCTAGTTGCATTGAGTATGTCATGTAGCTGCATGTTCGCATGCTAAGGTTGTATTACATAGCATTGTGCATGCCATGTTTCTCGCTTGCATCGTGTTTGGAATAGGTGTTAGTCCAAATATGGGAAAAAAGGGACGTTTCATACTTAAAGTGATGAAACGTGCCTTAATTCCCGGTCGCCGACGCTCTTGATCATACATGATAGAGTTCTAGGCTTTATGTGTTTACTTGTGCAGTCATTTTATATTGAATTGTGCAATTTTGCCTCTCGGCTGTCATGCATTGAAATGCGCTATTGGTGGCCCGAGGGTCGAGAACCTACACTCCCTTGAGTTTATGACATGATAGGGAGGGGTGGTTGTACACACATATTTTGTAAATACATTGCCATGCCCTTTCTTGGTCTTTGTTGCAACAAATTACAGTTCAGCAGCAACAACTGGCCGGCCAGCCAGAAAAACTAGCTGGCCAACCACTTTTCTGGTTTTTCAACAACCAAAAGTGGTCAGTAGGTGTCTGGAGAGACCAAAAGTGGTCGGCCACCCTCCTACAAGACTCCTAAGGTGAAGTTTCAACTTTCTGGAGCTTGGTGCAAGTTTCTGAGGACAGATAAAAACAGAGGCAAATCGGGGCATCGCATTGGATTTCCGAATGAAGCGACCGAGCATGCATCCAGTCTTCTCCCTTCGAGAACCTCCTGTTTTACTACTTTCCTTAGCTGCCATGCTTAGATAGCTAGTTTACGCTTTGGTTTGTACTTTAATTAGTTAATGCGTTAGCTATTCAATTCGTTTTGTAATAATTAGTTTAATTAGCTTAGATTAGCTAGTTAGCTTCTTATTCGGTCTCTCCCTCGAGAGGGCCAAGTGTTGTAATAAGCATGCGTGTGTGTGATGCATGTCTTTCAACCCCCATTTCTTTCTCCCTTTTACTTAACCGCTTACGATGGTTAGTTTTAGGACATATTTCGTTCAGCATACTTTATGCTCGCATGCGTGCATCCATTCGTCTGTATTGCATGCACCGGGCTCGGCGCATCATACTAACTGCATTGCACTTTCAATACATTACTTGAACATGTGTTTAACAACATGTTATCAAGTTGCATTTCACATGACATGATTAGAATAGCCGAGCCTATTTTAATTGCATTTTCGCATGTGTTGCATTAGTCATCGGAACATGAACTAGGATCATGCATAGTTCTTTGTTTTGGCTCAGAGTACACTATGAGTGTTTACGCTTTAGCATACTGCATGTGTGTTAATGTTGCCATGTTAGCATGTTTGCCATGAGGCTAATTGCTTATTTGCTATAACTGCCTGAATGTCTGTGGGTGAAGGTTGGATTACTTGAATTGGAACAATTCATTGAAATTCGCATTTTAGCCTACTTGCGAGTAGCAAACTTCAAACCGTTTTCAAATGCATATGCAATGTTTTGTTCCAAATTAGGCGATCCAGTCTATACTTGTTTGCTGTGCGCATTACATAGTAAAATTAGCTAATTAACCGGAATAAGAACACATGTGTTTTCAAAAACAAGATATCCTGCTTAGTACAGGCCGATCTTTGATCGGGCGAGCGGGGGTGCTCATTAAATGACCTTCCCCAATCGTACCCAAGTTCTCGAGCCGAGGCAACTTTGGTGATGACGGACATATGGCCTTAGGCACGAGTTAGGGTTTCCTAAATTCCCCTAAAATAAAATATTTAGGTGGCGACTCTATATTTGGCAAAGCAGTCCATGTTTGGCACTTCTTTATTAAAAATTAGTTTTCCAAAATGATTTGCCGGATTTGGACTCTTTGGTGATTTATCGGTCTCACATCGCACATTGTGAGATTAGATTTAGAACCGTGACATTTGAGTCCGAACTGTGGTAAGCCCAAATGAACGAAGCGGGATCTTCCCGGGACGTTCGGGGCGCATCCACAGTTTCTGGCGACCCTACTGGGGACTTAGAGAACTTGACTCGAACTCATGATATCTTGTTTTGATTACACTTATGTGTCTCTTTGCATTACATTTGCATTGGTGCGCCTAGGACACCGCATTTTCCGTATGCTATTCCTGAACGGTTTGTCGGAGGATCGCTTTGAGAAATGTGCCACAAGGCTGACCGGTTGCGGGCTCTGCCACGATGGGAACACAAATCCCGGTTGTTACCGGGGCACCCTTTTCGACCATTCAACCTAGTGCATATCGGAATCCATAGTGACTATTCCAAACTAGGACAGGTTGCTTACCCGATTGTAGGTTGTTTGAAACCGCTGTGTGCATAGTGAAACCCTAGCTCCTGACAAAATAGGACAGGAAAACCCTACCCCAACATAGGTGTGTTTTGGCTCTCATTTACTTGCTATGTGTTTTTGGGGAGTGTGTCTCTACAAGATTGCGTGTGTCAGTTTACAAGTCTGGGTATCAGGCCTATGGGCATCAACATTTGGAGAATTAGTTTTACTTGAGGGTATCAGATTCAGTTTTGGGGAAGCAATTTGGGGTACAGTGCTTAGAGTTAAGGACAGTGTGTTCAGCTTACAAATGCCGATTGTGTGTTATTACGTCGACTGTGTGTTGTCAGGCCAATTGTGTGTTGTCTTTAATTTATTCAGGTCATAACATAGCACACTGCGCGTTTTGGTTGTTTATTTCCTTATTGTGCTTTATTTATCTTTTTGCAAGGTAGTTTAGCACAATTGCATCCGACCAGGCAGATATTCGCCGAGCACTCTGGGTCAGAGGTCGAAGACTCAATCGATCCAGGGATCTAATAGACGGACAAACAGTATTTCTTTCTTTACCCCCGGTTACTAGACGAAGGTCAAAAAGGCACAGTGTATTAGTACAGAGGTCGCTAGATCAGTGGTCCTTGAATAGTCAGGCTGAGGGCTTAGTTTTTATTACAGAATCAGATATACCGGTTATTCAGTTAGATCAGCGCAATATGGCAGGTCTGGAAGAGATGATGCGTCAGCTCCAGGAAAGTATGAAAACCATGCAGCAGGATACTGCCCGTCAGACAGAATTTGCTACATGCCAGGTAGAGGTAATTACCAGGCTACAGCAGCAAACTGGAGCATCTACTTCACATCAAGCTCCTTCTCTCACCAAGAGTTCTAATACTCGGGGAGACATCTAATGTCCAGGAAGATACGGACATCCCCACAAGGCCGGCTCCGCCCCCAATCCTACCCCAGCTATCCAAAACGCCCACCAACCTACCAGATTCTCCCTTTGAGTTCGAAGTGGACCCCACGGCGCTAAAAGTGAGCAAGCTTGAAAAGTTTTTCAAAAAGTCTCAAGGCGTGAAATCCATTTCGGATATTGAGGATGGATACACTGACTCCGCCGTGACTCTGTCGAACCGATTTAAAATGCCACATATTGACCGCTTTGATGGGTCTGGGGATCTTATGGTACACCTACGGCTGTTTTCAGACATTTTAAGGCTGATGGGCCTTTCCAGATTACAGAAGCTTTCTCTGTTTGACCCGACCCTATCGGGTGTAGCGACTATTTGGTATGCAAAATTGGAGGACTCCGTTATAAGGAATTGGGAGGAGATGGCTGAGGCCTTCATAGCTCAATACTCCTATAACATGCAGATCGAGGTCACAACTCGTGATCTCGAGACAACCAGGCAAGAACCAAATGAGAGCTTCTCCGACTTCGTAACTCGTTGGAGGGCCAAAGCCTCGATGATGACCATTATGCCTGTGGACAAAGACCAGATACGGATGGTTGTGCGCAACCTCCAGTCCAAGCTCATGCAAAAAATGATCGTCCGCCCCCTACCCACCTTTGGAGATCTACATGAGATTGGGGTGCAAATAGAGGACGCCATAAAACAAGGCCTCATTGATAATGAGAGAGAGCAGCCCAAGAGGGCATTTAATTGCAGTACAAATGCAGGCACAAGCAGTGCTGCAGCTGGCAGAACTTCAGATATCGGAATGGTCACCACCACCACTCCAAAAACCCTCACAGCTACCCCATTCACTGGTGTGTCCGGTAGTAGCTCACAACCAGCTAGATATGCGTCCAGAGGTCAAAGAACCTTCACCCCACTATACATGCCCCTATCCAAAGCTTTGGGGTTTTTGATCAAGAAAGGGCACTTGAAGCCCCTAGAGCCGCGGCCGTTGCCAGAAAAACTTTCTCCCTCCCATAACCCAACTATGTACTGTGCCTATCACCAATAGCATGGTCACGACACTGACCAGTGCTTTAGACTGCGTCACGATATCCAAGATCTCGTTGACAATAAGGTGATCGCACCGCCGGAAAAACCAAACATCACAACCAACCTACTCCCACCACATAACAAAGCTCCACCTCCCAAACGCATTAACCTAATCCAAACTGGGGTTGTGTCATACGACCCCATCATATATATCACTCCTTTTCACCTACCCAAGCTGGAGGTGTTCATTCTAGAAAGCACGGATTTGTGCATGCTAGACATCTCCCAAACCCAACCTGAGCCGGTGGTGGTGACTATCAAAGATAGAACCAGGATGATTGCGAGAATAGATGGAAATGATTATTCGGGGCCTGAGGAGTCAGCGAGATATGTGTAGGACCCGAGCGGTTACATCACATCAACAGGTCAGCCTAAGCCAAGGGTTGACTTCCCAGTAGGGACAGAGATTGGTATCGTACAGGAGGATAGACCTAATCAAGGGCTAGACGACCTGGCAGAACTAGAGGAGGACATTACAAATCTGTAATTCTTTGAAGAACAGGATATAGGGGACGTGACTGTCAACTGGTTCGATCTAGAAGGGTCAGCAAAAGCTACCGGGTGGCTCAGTGACGAGCCGGATGCTATTGAACAACTTCAGCCAGACCAGGGGCAATCAAGGGTTGGAATATCATCAATAGTGGCCGGAATGGCCAGAGATTAGAATGAACCGCTGGAGAGCACCGGTGTTAAGAATTTTGCTCAGGATCTAAACATTTCGAGTACAGAGGATGTTGAGCAGCAGGCTGCGCTAAAACAGTTTGAACGGGAAAAGATCGAAGATCTGAAAAGGGTTAGGAAGGCCAAAGCCCCTGTGGGAATTGAATGTGCCGTGAGCACGAGAACTGAATGTGCTATGGGCACAGGAACAGTTGTAACAGAACCAGATAGTTGCTTGTCGATGGCCGACGGGATGTGGTGGGAAAATGATGACCTATGTCTTGCCCACACAGATGAGGATTGGGGGAACAACCGACCGGATGATACTTGGTATATTGGAGAGGTTGACCACATGACTAGAAGTGGGTGGTATTTCAAGCCCCCACACCTAGATCAACCAGAGGCGTCCGGAAAGGACACAGAGGCAGAAAAGCAGAAAAAAAAGTTACTCGAAGAGGAGGCTGTGTTGAAACAGCTTAAGAAGATACAAGCAGACATCTCCATCTGGGGACTGCTTATGGCTTCAAGAATACACTGACAAGCTGTCCTTTCTGCAATGGATAGGGCTAAACTTTCAATCAACACCACGCCTGAGTAGCTGGTAGGATTGGTTTTTCCGGGAGGAGCTTCCCCGACGTTGACCTTCACTAACAAGGAGTTGCCGCCTAAGGGCGCAAACCATAACAAACCACTCTATATCTCTGTGGAGTGTAGAGATAAGTGGGTACCGGTAGTTCTTGTCGATATAGGATCCGCCATCAACGTTTGTCCGTCGAGGACGGCATATGCAATCGGGTTGAAACCCGTGGACTTTGTACCTACTACCCAGGTAATTTGGGCATATGACAATACTAGCAGAGAAGTGATGGGGACTGTGCAGATTCGGACTAAGGTCGGTCCAGGACAACACGATATTGACTTTCATGTCTTGGACGTTCCTGCGACTTTTAATCTACTCCTAGGGCGGCCGTGGCTGCACCAGGTAAAGGCAGTCTCTTTCACTCTGAATCAGGTGTTGAAGTACCCCCACGGGAAGGGGGTGGCCATAGTTTTTGGGAATTCGTCAATCCACCCGCCACCAGAGGTTTTTACACCAGTCCTGGAAATTGAACATGGTGTGGAAGATGTGTTCCTATTAGGATTTATCTTAGCTGAGGCTCAGGTTATACAGAGTATCTTAGCTATCGACAAGGAGTTATATGTCAGTGCACAATCGCTGTACCTCATGAACAAACTCCAGCACATCCCCAGGATGGGATTAGGAAAAAGTGGCCGGAAAGGCGTTGCAGCATCGGCCGAAGTGCTGTATAACCCACATACCTTTGGTTTAGGTTACCTGCCTACCAAGGAGGACTGGGTAAGGAAAGGCAAAGAAATGGCTGGAAGGGCCAGAGCTAAGCAGGCGGGGAAGCATTTTGAGTTGATGCACCGACCTATTCAGAGTGCCCTGAACGGACGCTTTGTCCGAGAGGGGGAGGATTTCCTGTTCTGCGGCTTCCCAGAGCCATGGTTGAATGCGGAGAGGAGACGCTTGCCGGGGTTCGAGATCTTCATTAACTTGCAATTGTCTGAGGATGATGTTGCCGAGGAGCAAACAGACCCGATAGCTGAGGCTAAACAGTACAAAGAGGAGGTTTCCGAGGGCGCAGAGATTGAAATGGAGGTAGCACTGGCTTGTCTACTTTAAGATCCTTCGATCGTACATGAGTGCTTGGGGGATGACCTCTCAGTGTCCATGATTGGGAATGAAACGGCTGCGAACCCACCTTCAAACATTTTGGATGCATTCATTGCACCCTCCCTCGTCTGGAAATACGAGGAGGCTTCTTATCGAGCAGCACCGGGTCAGGTAGTGAGCCGGAATCTGATTCCGCTGAGTCTTGTGAGTCGGAATCAAGTTCCAGCTCATCTGAGTCTGAGTCCGGTATTCCTGGGAGTGATAACCCGGATGCCACAGTCCTGTCTAGGTCGTCTTTTTCTTTTTCCTTTGAGTCTGTTGTAACAGAAGAACCAACCGACTTGGAAGTACTTAATGAGAATTGTGCAGCTGTGGCCTTCGATTACTTTTCTGTGCCCTTAATTTATTGCATGAATCAGGATTTTCAAAATTTTGATAAAAACGACGAGGAAGAAATTCCTCCGATTTTGCAATATTTGCTTGATCAAGAGTAGGAGAGGTTTGTTAAACCCTTGGCTGATGAAATCACCCAAATTAATGTGGGTACTGAGAAGGACCCGCGGCTGGTCCAAATCGGGTCCATGTTGTCTTCGGAGGAGCGTGGGCGCTTAGTCGCTTTGTTAAAAGATTTCAAAGATGTTTTCGCGTGGTCCTACGAAGACATGCCTGGAATCGATCCTGAGATTGTACAGCACCGGATCCCTCTTGACCCAGAGGCCCGACTTGTTAAGCAGAAGCTCAGAAGGATCCGCCCAGACTGGGCTTTCAAGATCAAATAAGAGGTCACCAAGCAAATTGATGCAGGGTTCCCGTTGGTATCCGAGTACCCAACTTGGTTGGCCAACATTGTTCCAGTGCCGAAGAAAGACGACAGAATTCAGGTATGTGTGGATTTCAGGGATTTGAACAAAGCCAGTTCGAATGATGACTTTCCTCTGCTGCATATCGATGAGTTAGTGGATTTTACTGCTGGGCATGTGTTGCTCTCCTTCATGGATGGGTTTTCAGGCTACAATCAGATATTGATGGCACCCGAAGATTGGGAGAAGACTGCTTTTACCACCCCATGGGGAACCTATTGTTATAGGGAGATGCCGTTTGGGCTGAAGAATGCTGGTGCTACGTATCAACGGGATGCGACCACAATATTGCATGACATGATCCACAAGGAGGTTGAGGTGTACGTGGATGGCATGATTGTCAAGTCCAAAGAAAGAGAGGGCCACTATACTGCCTTGCAAAAATTCTTTCAACGGATTAGAGAGTATAGGCTGCGGCTGAATCCTCAGAAGTGTACATTCGGTGTCACAGCAGGGACAATGCTAGGGTTCTTGATCACACAGAGGTATCGAGGTCGATCCTTCCAAAATCAAGGCCATCTTAGAAATGCTACCACCAAGGACTAAAAAGGAGGTGCGAGGCTTTTTGGGTAAAGTGCAATTCATAAGACGGTTTATTTCAAAATTAACCTTGACTTGTGAACCACTCTTTGGTCTCCTGAAGGAAGGAAAGAAATTCCAATGGGACGGCCGATGCCAAGCTGCTTTTGAACAGATCACACAATATTTACAGAACCCACCTGTGTTGTCACCGCCTGAGCCGGGAAAACTGTTGATTCTGTACCTTTCAGTGACTGAAACTATAATGGGTTGCATGCTCGCGCAAGAGTCTGAGGACAAAGTGGAGAGGGCTATCTACTATCTGAGCAAGAAAATGCTGGAGTATGAGACCTGTTACACTCCGCTAGAGAAGCCTTGTTTGGCCTTGGTATGGGCTACCAAGAAGCTGTGGCACTACCTGTTAGCTCACTCTGTAATATTGGTTTCGAGATTGGATCCCATCAAATATCTCTTCGAGAAACCAGCACTCACGGGTAGGCTAGCCCGTTGGTTGCTTTTGCTTTTCGAATTTGATTTGAAGTATGTGATGCGCAAGTCAGTAAAAGGGAAAGCTGTAGCGGAGTTCCTAGCTGATCACCCAGTTGAAGGGGATAAAGCAGTTTGAGTACCTATTCCTAGATGAGGCCATTCTGCATATCGAAGATGAAACTTGGACGATGTACTTTGACGGAGCGTCAAACCAATACGGGTATGGGATAGGGGTGTTACTGATAACACCCGACAATTCCCGTATACCTTTAGCATTCAAACTCCGGTTCAAAGTCTCGAACAACGAAGCAGAATATGAGGCATGCATTGCTGGTTTAGAAGCCGCCCTAGAACTAGGGGCAAAACGGTTGGACGTCATTGGGGACTCGAACCTTGTTGTATCTCAAGCTAAAGGAGATTGGAAAGTCAAAGAAGAAAACATGAGAATCTATCACCAGACCTTGGATGTGTTAATTCCTCAGTTTGAGAAATTGAATTTTGCTCATCTGTTAAGAGAAAACAACAGGTTCGCAGATTCACTAGTAACTCTATCTTCCATGATAGACATCTCTTTCGGAGTCCGAATGCATCCAATTAGCATCGAACAGAAATTTGTGCTGGCTTACGAGCTGCTTGCTGCCATAGAAGAGGTACAAGATGGGAACCCCTGGTTTTACGATGTCTGGAACTTCTTGGAAAATGAAGCATATCCACCAGGAACAAACGCCAAAGATAAGAGGGCAATTCGAAGAATGGCTACTCAGTTCATCATCTGCGGAGGTAAACTGTACAAGAGAGGTCATCTCGGGATGCATAAACTGTGTGTTGATGCCGAAGAATCAAAGCGCCTGATGGAGGCCATCCATGGAGGAGAGTGCGGAGCGCACATGAACGGGGTAATGCTAGCCCTGAAGATCCTTAGACAGGGTTATTACTAGTCCACCATGGAGGAGGATTGTATTGGCTTTGTTCGGCGATGCCACAAATGTCAGATCCACGCCAACCGCATGAACATTCCGCCGTCAAAGCTGTACAACATGACTTCGCCATGGCCGTTTTCATTCTAGGGGATTGATGTGATTGGAGCTGTCACTCCAAAGGGGTCCAATGGGCATGAGTACATTTTGGTAGCGATAGCCTACTTTACAAAGTGGGTTGAGGCCCAATCTTATGCGGTGTTGAAGGCTTCGCATGTTGCCAAGTTCATCAGGAACAACATCATCTGTCGCTATGGGGTCCCGAACGAGATCATTTCGGATAATGGTTCCCACTTCAAGAAGGAGGTGATTGACTTGTTGGACAAGTACAGCGTGGCTTTTCATAAGTCGCCTACATATCGGCCCCAAACCAACGGAGCAGTTGAGGCCGCCAACAAGAACATCAAGCACATTCTGCAGAAGATGGTAGAAACCTACCGGGACTGGTCAGATAAGTTGCCATTTGCTCTGTGGGGCTACCGAACTTCAATTCGAACTTCTATTGGGGTGACTCCGTATTCCTTGGTCTATGGGATGGAGGTTGTTTTGCCTATTGAAGTTGAAGTTCCGTCATTACGGGTATTGGCTGAGTGTCAGATAGCTGAGGCAGATTGACAGCAGAGCAGGTTCGAAGAACTCATGCTGTTTGATGATAGAAGGTTGAAAGCACTATACCATGTTCAGGGTTATCAACGGAGAATTGCCAGGGCTTTCAACAAGAATTTTAAGTCCAGGAATTTGAAGGAAGGGGATCTAGTGCTCAAAGACAACCGAGCTCCCATTCACGACCCTAGGAGTAAGTTCAGACCTAATTGGACTGGTCCTTACATCATCAAGTCTATCTGGTCGGACGGAGCTGTCGTTCTGATGGACCTAGATGGCCTAGACTTCTCCCAACCGATCAACATGGACAAGTTGAAGAAATATTATCCTTGAGTGGCTCGCTAGGCTGAAAACCCAAAAGGGCGACCTAGGCAAAAGTTAGAGAATGAAAAATTTGAAACTATAAAAACTGAGCTCGCAAGGTTGAAAACCCGCAAAGGGCGGCCTTGGCAAAAGTTAGAGCACAAAAGAAGAGTGTTAATACACGAGTGAACCCAAGCCGAACTACATAAGGCTTGATTCCCATCTTTGGGATACGTAGGCAAGTTCATTCTGATGTCCAGCCATAAACACTTCCCCCATCAACTTTGTCCATGTGATCATGTTTGGTCATCTTTGTTTACTCTGCATTCAAAAGCTCGGTTGTGATCTCCGGTGCAGTGCTATTCAGACTAGGGGCAACTTTCCAGTTGCTGGAATCCGGGGTTGTGCATCTCAGTGACAGATCTCAGGCGTGTCCAGTTCTGATCCATATCGAAAATGGTTTTGAAAAGTTTTAATAAAAGTTGATTTTGTTCAAATTAACCTTTTTACAACTTAGACCATTTTTGGACCAAACGGGAAATTTTCAGTACCCACAACCTTCAAATTCATTGATTTCAGCATAGAGTTCTCCTACTCTTGAATACAAATTGAAGTTGCTTTTTATTACATTCATAAAGAAAACTTGAAAGCACTGATAAAGCAATAAATTCGGGGCATGGATAAGTCAGGTGGTCCTGCACCCCCTTCCAGAGCTGGTCGAAGCCTCTGATGCTAAAGTAGGCCCAGTCTACGCCTCCTTAAAAATCCAAGCTATACACTCATCAGAGAGAGTACAACTGAAAGTGGGAGCGGGGGCCAGAAGTTCTCTAGTCCTCTATGCCGTGGCATACCGATCTAGCTGAGTGCCTCGGACCGGAAATGCAGCGGGGTACTCTATCCCTTATATTGGGCAAGTCTAATCATGTCCGAACTGACGCCGAAACCAAAAAGAAAAATAGAACACACTACGTGTCATGCCAATCAACTGAATCCCTGGCTGGCGAGTCATACTATAGCTCATTGCCGACAGATTGAGCCAAGGACAACGCCAAGCAATGCGGTCTGCGGATAAACTGCGTATCCAGTTGCACCACCATCCCTCGTTAGGGGCATCGACTAGACGTCGTCGAAAGAAATAGCTGCGAGCTAAGTACACAGGGCAAGAGTCCACAATCTTCAATTTGTCCGTCAACCATATCTGGGGAGGGATTAAAAAAATGAGAGATTAAAAAATAGAGAGGTGTACGTTGAGAGAAAAAGTGTGAAACGGGTTTTGAGAGAAAAATCGAGCCTGAGGGCCGAGTGATGTGAGAAATATATGTAAGATGGGGTGGGAAACATTACCTACAATAGTAGTGGACTCCCCGCCACGCTAGCCATCTCCTGGCGATGAAAAGCGTCCAAGCCTATCAATGTCTCAGCTAATGTCATGCTGATGCAGCTCTTGCCCTCTCTTAAGCCTTGGGCGACTTCAATCAAACGAGTGCTAAACCCACCAGAGCCTGGGGCAAGCAAGAAATGAGACAACATGCACAAGCAACGTGCATGTTGTCGATAACCCTGCCAGTCATGATTACCGCGGTCACCGACATCAAAAAATCGACGAATCAAGCTGGGGATATGCAGCACTCCATTGCGAATCAATGACCGAGCGTCATGCAAAGTGAGCCCACACATCCATCCTAAGGCTTAGACTTGGCCAAAGCGGAATTGTGGCAAAATTTCCTCCTCGCGCTTGAATTCCATTAAAGTTTGGAAGTCTTCAAATGTGGGACACATCTCTTGTCCGTTAAAGCTAAAGACGTGTGTTACCGGGTTCCAAAACCTTGTCGTGGCATGAAGAAACGAAAAACGCAGCGGGATGCTGCTCAGCATGAATAGTGCATTTATGCCAAAGCCTTGGAAATTCACCTTTTCCGAGCTATCCAAGGAAGTAATCCAATTTGTGAGATTTTGGATGAGAAACGCCTCCATTTTGGTGCAAAACTGAGTTGGAATGAGGGAACCACGAAGTTGGAACCTTTATGAAGGATAAGACACTGTTTGGAGGACAAGTGTCAGAAAACTGGAGGTTCCCAGGTCAAGTGGTCGGCCGACCACTTTTTCTGGTTGGCCAGCTACTTTTTTGGGCTGCAGATAGAAAAACTGGTCGGCAGGCTCCTATGGTGGTCGACCATGAGCAAGAAGTTGGTTTGCAACTGTTTCTTGCCTCCAGGAGTGAGTCTCTAACTTCCTCGTGTACCGGGAGTGCTGAAGGTTTGAGTTCACCTCTGTTTTGGATGTGTTCTGTCGCTTTGTTCGTCTAAAATGTTTTGCTTATCGAGTTATTGTTCATTTGTTTATCGAGTTGTTGCTCATTTGTTTATCGAGTTGTTGTT
The DNA here is from genome assembly GCF_055761805.1 of Camellia sinensis. Taxonomy (NCBI): domain Eukaryota; kingdom Viridiplantae; phylum Streptophyta; class Magnoliopsida; order Ericales; family Theaceae; genus Camellia; species Camellia sinensis. The sequence continues at coordinate 210,128,192 of NC_138965.1, forward strand.
TATTTGTTTATCAAGTTGTTAATTCGTTTAACGAATTATTTTTGAGTTGAGTTGTTTAGTTTGTTGCGTCGGTTCACTACCTGACTTGGCAATATACGTTGTTCTATTTTCATTCAAATTTTATTTTTGTGCAAAAGGGTGCGATGTGATGCTCAAAATACAAATACAACAATCTTTGAACGAAAAGCTGTTTTTATTCCATCATAGCTTCCTTTTTTACAACGTTTTACAAAAGGGTACAAGTTTTGGAAGAAAAATAAAACTGCCTAAGCTGTACAATGTGTTACAACTACATGTAAAAAGAAAAATAAAGCAGGAACATCTGCATCAATGCTATCAAGCTCAAGACGGAGAGGCCCTCTTCACCCTCTTCGGCTGAGCAGCCTCCACGCCGCCGGCACCGGCACTATCATCTGAATTGGAGTCACCGTCCTCGGAAGCCTCCTCGGCGTCGCCTCTGTCCTCAGCACTGGAACCAGAGTCGTCATCCCTGCCTACAAATGTCTCTGACTGTGGATGTGCCGACTCCTCCTCCTCGCTAGACTCGTCATCCTGTCTGACAGGTGCTCTGCGTTCGCCTTGGCTGCGTGCTGAGACTCCTCTCCTAGCTGCTCAAGAAGGCCTGGATGGCCCAGTCCACATAGGCGGGACCTGAAAAGGACAGTTTGAATGCATCATCCAGTATGTATATCAGATGCAGATGCAAGAATTACACAGAGTGGGTGCATGCAGATATAGTGTGTGAATGCGATATGTCAGATGTGCTCTACACATGGGATGAATCAATACAGTGAAATGTTCAGTTTCCATATGTCATCAGAAACATGATAAATGCGAGGAAATTGAAAAGTACCTGAATGCCGGAGGCACAAAGCATCGTCTCTCTCCGCAGAACCATGCCCTCGAGTGAAGCCACCACTCCGAGTAACCCCTCAGCATACTCCCTGGGAGGCTGCACACACAAGTTCAAGTCGTTAGTGAATGAATGAATGTCTAAATATCTGAGTGATAAATGAAAACTGTAAAACATACCGGTGGTGATTCAGGGTCACTGACGTATCGATGGTGGGGCATCGGAGCCTCTAGTGGAATCGGGTAAGAAGTCCAATACTGCCAGCCCGTCAGCTCGGTCGGAAGATCTGGCCATCCAACATATTAGCGAGTCGAGGGCATCCATCCGGTCCCGCCCCTCGATGAGCCTGCCCCGCTGGTTGAAGGAACACCTCCAACTCGGGTGCGACTCGAGGAAGGCATGTTAGCAGCTCTCCTCCTCAAGATAAGGACACCTGACAGCGGAGGCATCAGGTACGTATGGCAATATGTCGCGTAATCCCCCTCCTCCAGAATAAGGACTGCATCAATACCCAACATAAGGTCCTTTGTCTTACAGGGCGTAAGATCCCCTGTCGACCATATCTCTGGTGGAGGCAATGAGGGAACGTCCTGATCGAAGTTGCCCATCGTCTGGCGCATGAAGCGCTCTCTGAGGAACTAGGCTCTGCCGACCGGTCCCTTAAGCAAAACCCTGTATCGCAAAGTGCCCCATGCCCCAACGAACAGAAATCGAGGATTCCCTAGCATGGCTATCCAAGGCTGCCAGGACACCTACGGGTAGCAAGTGCATAAATTGATTAGATGTCACAAATATGTAAGATAAATCAAAGCGGAAAGCATGAATAACTGAGAGTTCTAGATTACCTCCGTCGCCCGTACAGTATCGAAGAACTGCCGGAGAGAGAGCAAAGTCTCCTGGGGCCAAGGCCGACATCGACCCTCAAATCTGTGCGAGTAAGGGATCTCAAGGGGTGCCTCGACCTCTAGCTCAGAGGCTAGCGTCGGAAAGTACGCGTAAACCCATAGCTGTGAAAGGCAAGACAACGGCTGTCAGAATACAGAATGCTGTGTGCAGTGTACAATATACAGAATGTTGAGTGCAGAACACTGAGCGCAAAATGCTGTGTGCAGTGTACAGTATACAGAATGTTGAGTGCAGAATGCTAAGCGCAGAATGCTGGGTGTAGTGTATAATATACAGAAAATACATGAAATGCAGAATGTTGAGTGCAGAATGTAGAATACAAAATGTAATGTGTGTAGTGTGTAATGTACCGATAATGAAAAGCAGAATTGTAAATTAAGAGGGCAGAATGTACCTCCCAGGCTCACCAGTAGCCTCCAACTATGGTCCCCCGCTCACGGGAGGTCATGCTCATGTAGCAGTAAAGGGTAGCGAGGGCAACGCCACCCCAATCAAAGAGCTGGACCCATGATAGGTCCACCAGAGCACTGAGCAGATAAAGCCCAACTATGTTTCCCCTGTCGGAGAACAGTGTGGTCCCGAGGAGGAACATCAAGAATCCCAGGGCGTACTGCTGTACGGTCTCAATGGTCTGGGGCGAAGTCCCCCTGTACTACTCGGAGAACCAGGTGTATCTGACTGTGCCTGATGATCTGTCGATCGGCGGACGGTCTCCGAGCAAATAAACCCAAGCGGCCTCCCACTCACCCATATCTGCGTCGTATGGGATCGGCCGACCTCCCACCTCAAGGCCCGTCAGTATAGAGAAATCGTATGGGGTCATCGTTATATCCCCAGTGGTAGAGAAATGGAAGGAGTTGGTGGTGTCCCACCACCTCTCTACAAGTGCGCCTAGGAGGGTCCTACTCGCTGGATGACGTGACAATCCTACACAGAATAGGCCAAACCATGCCTTGTCCACTATATGTCAGACAGTGACTGGGAGCTCCATGTACCACTCCCTCGCAAGGATGGACCCATAACCCCTAATGAAACGGGAAGATACCTGCATTCAGAATGAACAGATATATTCAGTTTCAGAATGAAAAGTATGAGCTGCGTGTTAAGAATGAAATGTGTGAGCTGCGTGTTCAAATTGAAATGTATGAGTTGCGTGTTCATAATTCAAAAGTATGAGCTGCGTGTTCAAAGCAAAAACTATGAGCTGCGTGTTCAAAGTAAAATGTATGAGCTGCATGTTCAGAATTCAAATTTGTGAGCTGCATGTTCAGAATGAAATGTGTGAGCTGCGTGTTCAAAATGAAAAAGTGTACTACATTATGGACTGTGTGTTCAGATTGAGCACTGTGCTAAAAAAATGAATACCATGTTATGGACTGCGTGTTCAGATTGAGCGGTGTGCTATGTTATGAAAAAGCGTACCGCGTTATAGACTGTGTGTTCAGATTGAGCAGTGTGCTAAAAAAATCGAATACCATGTTATGGACTACGTATTCGGATTGAGCGGTGTGCTATGTTATGAAAAAGTGTATTGCGTTATGGACTGTGTGTTCAGATTGAGCAGTGTGCTAAAAAACTGAATACCGTGTTATGGACTGCATGTTCAGATTGAGCGGTGTGCTATGTTATGAAAAAGTGTACTACGTTTATGGACTGTGTGTTTAGATTGAGCAGTGTGCTAAAAAAATCGAATACCGTGTTATGGACTGCGTATTCAGATTGAGCGGTGTGCTATGTTATGAAAAAGTGTACTGCGTTATGGACTGTGTGTTCAGATTAAGCAGTGTGCTAAAAAAACGAATACCGTGTTATGAACTGCGTGTTCAGATTGAGCGGTGTGCTATATTATGAAAAAGTGTACTACGTTATGGACTGTGTGTTCAGATTGAGTAGTGTGCTAAAAAAACCGAATACCGTGTTATGGACTGCGTGTTCAGATTGAACGGTGTGCTATGTTATGAAAAAGTGTACTGCGTTATGGACTGCGTGTTCAGATTGAGCAGTGTGCTAAAAAAACCGAATACCGTGTTATGGACTGCGTGTTCAGATTGTGCGGTGTGCTATGTTATGAAAAAGTGTATTGCGTTATGGACTGTGTGTTCAGATTGAGTAGTGTGCTAAAAAAAAAATGAATACCGTGTTATGGACTGCGTGTTCAGATTGAGCGGTGTGCTATGTTATGAAAAAGTGTACTAAATTATGGACTGTGTGTTTAGATTGAGCAGTGTGCTAAAAAAATCGAATACCGTGTTGTGGACTGCGTGTTCAGATTGAGCGGTGTGCTATGTTATGAAAAAGTGTATTGCGTTATGGACTGTGTGTTCAGATTGAGCAGTGTGCTAAAAAAAACCAAATACCGTGTTATGGACTGCGTGTTTAGATTGAGCGGTGTGCTATGTTATGAAAAAGTGTACTACGTTATGGATTGTGTGTTCAGATTGAGCAGTGTGCTAAAAAAATGAATACCGTGTTATTGACTGCGTGTTCAGATTGAGCGGTGTGCTATGTTATGAAAAAGTGTACTGCGTTATGGACTGTGTGTTCAGATTGAGTAGTGTGCTAAAAAAAATTGAATATTGTGTTATGGACTGCGTGTTCAGATTGAGTAGTGTTATGAGTCGTGTGCCAACTAATCGAATGCTGTGTTATGGACTGCGTGTTCAGATTGAGCAGTGTTATGAGCAGTGTGCCAACTAATCGAATACTGTGTTATGGACTGCGTGTTCAGATTGGGCAGTGTTATGGACCATGTGCCAACTAATCGAATACTGTGTTCAGATTGAGCAGTGTTATGAGCCGTGTGCTAACTAATCGAATGTTGTGTTATGGACTGCGTGTTCAGATTGAGCAACGTTATGAGCCGTGTGTTAACTAATTGAATGTTGTGTTATGAATTGCGTGTTCAGATTGAGCAGTGGTATGAGCCGTGTGCCAACTAATCGAATGCTGTGTTATGGACTACGTGTTCAGATTGAGCAGTGTTATGAGCTGTGTGCCTGAGGTGTGCTGTGTGCCCAAATGAGCTGTGTGCCGAACTAGCGGAGTGCTGTGTATGCCAATATGTTCAAAACGCTCAAATATGATATACAACAAAAAACATGGAATGTGCAAGAAATGCAAAAGTGATGTACGTACCTCATGCGTGTGATGAGATAGATGGGATTCCGGCTCTCGTAGCGGCAGGTCTGCAGGTGCCCGCCACGAAGTCCGTGAAGTGGTAGAAGGTGCTAGGAGGAAGGATGTGCTCCTCCGGGTCGTACTCCTCTGGGACGAATGGCTGTATCCTCGGAGGCAGCGGTATGATGTCGGGCTCATCCTCTGCATATGGAGGACCTTCACCATATGGGATATTGTCAGCCATCTGAAGAAATCTGCAAAAGATGCAAAAATGAGCGAAATGAGTCAAAATTGCAAAAAGTCAACAAAAGTCAACTCTCGGGAAAAGAAAAAGTCAACAAAAGTCAACGCCCGAGAAAAGGTGCTAAACTTTGAGACAAACATACCTTAAGTGGTGAAAATGGAGAAAGAAGCTTCGAAAACAAATTCTAATCGATTCAAAGCGAAGAGAATCGAAAGTTTTCAAGAAACAACTTCGCGTGGGGCGTTGGAAAATGCAGATCTAAGAGAGAAAAGGGTCTGGGAGCAAAGGAGAATGTATTTCTGCATTGGAGGTATGATACAAACTGATTTAGAGTTGTGTACTTAAAGAACCGAAGCTAAAAGACCAAACTGCCCCGAAATTCTACAAATTGGTCGGCCAGCCAGTTTTTCTGGTCAACCGACCACTTTTATGGGCAACAACTGGTCGGCCACTGATATAACTGGTCAGCCACCCTCCTGGATGATCCTCAAGGCTCCATTGTTCTCCCTATGCATTTTTGTGATGATCGGAGTCCTCGGCCCACGGGAAAGTACAAGAAAAGTACACTTTTCGACTCAAGAATGTCCCTGCGGGAGCTTCAATTCAAATCTTCGGTGCATAGCTCATCGTTACTCGTCAAGAGCAAGGTGTATCCGTTTTTAAGTACATGTGACCCTCCGAGAGGTAAATCGGAGGTTACGGCTGCATTACTCTCTTCAAGGCTTGTACTTATTTTTGATTCAAACGTGCTATTTCGTCACACTTCCCTATCCTGCATTGTTATTCCCACCACTTGTTGCATTGTTATGCACGTTACCAGGCGCTTTATTACGCGCATTTTTGTTGAATTGCTATACACTTCACTTGCATTGTCCCGCACTTCACTCTCATTGTTTTGCATCCCTTCCGCATTGTTATGCGTCACACTTAGGTTGCATTGTTTTGCACCCCTTCCGCATTGTTATGCGTCACACTTAGGTTGCATTGTTATGCGTCACACTTAGGTTGCATGGTTATGTACCCCTCCACTTGCGTTGTCACGCACTTTTCACTTGTATTGATATGCATGTTTCTAACGATATTGTACCTGTTGAGTTCCTTTCTTTTGTAGGCACGATATTATATGTGCGGTTCATTTGAAGCTGGCACGACCAGATGAACTCGACGGTATTATATTCTCCGTGTGAGACGTAGCGAGAATTGTATAATTCTCTTACATCCTTTCTGCATGTAATGTAGTTTGGTTCGTATTCGCTTGCTTAAACTGTTTCATTTATTGTGTATATTTGCTTCGTTACAGCTTTCTTTTCATGATCATAAGTTATGTTCAGCTTTGTGTATGTCATTTGCATCTTGCCCCTGCCTGCAGGCACATCTCTTTATTATCTTGCATGTTTGTCTAAGTCTTCGGTCTTGTCAAAAATGGGTCGTCTCTAGGCTTTGACATTCACTCCCGTCACTTGTGACTTTCGAGTTCTGTCAAAGAGGGGCCACTGTAGACACCCCTTTTTTGACCGACCTTAAGACTCAGACGTCATCGATTGAGCGCTCGATGATGGTGCATGTTGTGCTCGTTTCGAGTCTCTGGAGTTTTGGTTGAGAGCCTTGCCTCCGGGCCTCTGAACTCTTTTGTGCTTCGGCTCGGTTTGTGGACCGAATCTTGTTTTCTGTTCCCAGAGGGAGGGAGAGGTCTTGTAGACCATTTCTTTGTGGCCGTAGACCACTTTTCCTGTTTGGAGGCTAGTTTTCGATTCTTGGAGCATTTGGCCGCGCGCCTTGTCTCGGGACCGTTTAACGTTCTCCGTTTGGCGTGGTTTTTGAACCACACCTTGTTGCCTCTGCCTAGAGGAACACTGTGGTCCAGGAGACCACTTTTGTGGTTGCATACCACTTTTGGTGCTCGTCAGCTAGTTTTCGGGGCTTTCGGCCGCGTGCTTTCCCTCCTGATCTCTCATCTTGCATCCGTTTTGGTTTGTTTTTGGTACAAACCTTGTTTTCCTTGTTTGGAAAGTGGTACAAGGGTGGGAGACCAGTATTTCTCCTGGCCGACCACTTCTTCCTCTGCTAGCCAGTTTTCTGGTCGGATAACTGGCTTTCTTGGTCTTTGGGGCATCTTTTCTGGTCGGCTACCACACCACTGCATTGTTTTCATGCCCTGGACTCTCTCCCACCATGGCTGACCAGTTTTTGCTCTCAATGACCACTTGAAGTGGTCGTTCGACCACTTTAAGTAGCAGGCCGACCACTTCAAATGGTCGGCTGCTTTTTGACACATTTTTGGAGATATTTTCCTTCAGCTGGCACAATTGGAGGACATTAGGGCCATTGCCTTGATGCTTAGCTTCTCCTAGAAGCTTTTCCTTTCCTCTTCTATAAGAGGGAGGCTCCTCCTCCCTCCTCCAGGTTTAGAAACTTGACACTAGAGAGATAGATATAGCTTTGTATCTATATTGCCTTGTTTGCTTCATTTTTGTGTCTTAAAGTGTTGTTTTGTCTTACTTTAACACACAAACACACACTCAAACACCTTCCTTTTGCTACTGAGGTGCTTAGGGCCTGGTTTTGGTGTTCTTGGATGGCTTTAAGCTTGAAAAACCTGCTGGAGTTACAGTTATAAAGAAGGTCTTCAAGGGTGAGTTTCTAACCCTTAAATCCCCCTTTCTTGCTTAAGCTTTTAGCCTATCTTGCATGCTATTTTAAGCTTAAATCTTAACTACTAAAAGTTCTATTCTTGCATACTTTTGATCTTTGTTTAAGGTCACTTTTATGTTTGGGGTTGTTTACCCCCTCTCAGGCTTTGTTTGGCCTTGTTTTTGTACCCTTTTTGTGAGCTTCGGGACAACCTTGTTTTGGCCTTCTGTAGACACCCCATTTTTGACCGTTCTCAAGACTTGGACGTCACCATTTGAACACTCGGTGATCATCCATGTTCATGTTCGTCTTGAGTTCTCGGAGGTTTCGATCGCGCGCCTTGCCACAAGACTTCTCGACTTGTTTGTTTTGTGCTTGGTTGTGCACCAAACACTTGTGTTTTTGCTTCTGAGGGCAGGGAATGGCTTGTTGGCCATCCCTACACCTCACCGGCCTTGGCTTGAGGCCATCGGCCTTGTTTTCTTGCTACCGGCCAAAGATTTTGGTCAGTCGGCAATGTTTTTGGTCGGCCGGCCATTTTTTTGGTCAATCGGCCATATTTTCCAGCCGACCCCTTTCCATCTACTTTTGGCAGATATTTTATGCTAGCTGTCATAGCTGGCATCCACATTACACCCCCTCCATACACGTGTATGCAGGGATTTGCTTCTTGCTTAGCTTGCTTAGGAAGCTTGGCATTTGAACCTCTATAAAAAGGGAGTTCCTCCTCCCTCCTCCAAGGTTCAGAAAAATTAGGGTTAGAGAGGATAGATATAGTGTTGTATCTATTTTTCTTGGTTCTTATTTTGTGCCCTAACCGGTTTTGACCAAAGAAAGGTGCTGGAGCTTTGTTCCTAAAGAAGGTCTACAAGGGTGAGCATCCATACTTTAGTTAACTCTTTCTTGCTTAGGCTTTTAGCCATTCTTTCTTATTGTTTTAAGCTTCGACTATAACTGATAAAAGTTCTGATTTTGTGTGCTTTAGAACTTTGTTTAAGGTCACTTTGAGGTTTGGGGTTGTCTCCCCCCTCCAAGGCCTTGTTAGGCCTTGTTTTAGGCCATACCTTTTACCCATTGTTTTGGTCTTTGCATGACCTCTCTACCACTGAAATCCAGAGGATTTTTAGTGGTGGAGAGGTGGTTTTGAGGTCCAAAAAAGGAGAGGGTCATCCTCTCTCCTTGTTGTCTTTAATGCTTGCATAAATGACTTATGTGGTAGCAGGTGTGTTTAGTTTGTTTTAGCTCCATTTCAGAATGTATTAGGCTTTGTTTTTCCATGATACACCTCTGTTTTGAGTTGGTTTAGACATGCCTTGTATGCTTCATACACTTGTCTTGTAATCCCATGATTTGGCCTTAACATGCATCATGTTGTAACATATGTTTTAGCATGATTTTGGCTTAACTCCATGAAGCTTTTAGCCTTGTTGTAGCATGCTTAAGCTCTATTTTTCATTGTTTCGGCTATGCTTGCATTGTTTTGTATAGCCACCATGCAATCTAGCTTGTTAGCTTTGAGTGTCCAAGTTGCTAGCATGCTCTATGTAGATCATTTCAGTGGTTTGGCATCACTTAGAATGTTATTTCAGTCCATATTTCATGCTTATAAACTTACACTTATCACTCCTTTAATGTCTTAAAGAGTTTGTGTTTTATGCCTCATGAATGTGTCATTGTGTATGCCAACATGCTTAGGTCATTGGGATGCCATCTAAGTGGGTTTTTGGGCTCATTTTGACATGTCATAACTCTGTTTTGGGTTGCTTAAATCATGCCATGTTTGGTTGTCTTAGGTGTAGTGTAACACCTCTTTGATGGCCTTGCATGCCTCATGATTTTGCCCATTTGTTTTAGCTTGTTTGGCTTTGGTCATTGCATGTTTTAGGCTCACTTTAGCATGATTTAGGACTGTTTTGGGTCATACTTGCCATATGCTCTTTGTTTTGTGTAGCTTTGGTTCAAGTCCCTCGACTAGTCTTAGGTTTCAGTCTTGAGCATGCCATACTTGACTTGTTTATGTGATTTGGCATCACTCCTAGCCTCATTTCAGGGCATGTAATGTTGTCACATTTACGTGCTTTCCTTTCCTTTTAAGTGTTCTTAAAAGTTGCCCTTTTATGCTTAAGTATTGGACCATTTAGCATGCATGTTTGTATGTGCATTTGCCCTCATGCCCTTAGCATTTTGGCCACTATTTTGGACCTATTAGAGAGCTGTCCATCTTGGTGTAAGATCATTCTCGCATGTTATTGCATGCTTGCCTTGCATGTTGTCGCATACTTGGCCTATTAATATGTTGTTGCATGCTTAAGTGGTAGTGCATTTGGCATGCATTCTTTTGGTTTTACGTTGCTTAAAATGTTGTTACATGTTTACCTCACATGTTGTTACATGATTGAATGAAGTCACATGCTTGTTTGCATGCTTGTCTTTGCATATTGTTATATGCTAATTGCTTTGTGCAACATTGTTTGTTTGCATGTTCATGTTGCATTAGCTTGCTTGCATGTCTAGGTTGCATTGCTTTAAGCATCCATTCTTTGCCCCTTGATAAACCATGATAGAGGTTGGGGGTCCCTCATTTGTTTTGTGTGCATTTCATTTGACATTAAAATGCACACTTGGCACCTTGGGCCATCATGCATTGAAATGCGTGATTGATGGCCCGAGGATCGAGAACCATACTCCTTTGAGTCTCAAACACGATAAGGAGGGTGGTGGTGCAAACATTTCTTTGAAAATGCATTGCCATGTTCTGTCTGTCCTCTGCTGCAGCAAAACAGGATTCTGCAGGAAGAAATGGTCGGTCAACCATCTTCAGTGCCGGCTGGCCATTAATTGTTAGCCGAGTACCACAAATGGTCGATGACCAGTTCCCCATGGCCGGTGGCCTCACCTCTTGGTCGGTGACCTCCTACAACCCTCAGGGAGTAGTTTAGAAGCAACTTTGAGACTTGCGCAGTGTTCAGAGGTGCAGAACAGTGTAAACAGAGGTAGCATGAGTATGGCGATGGATTTACGAGCGGAGCCGACCATGCACGCATTCATCCCTCTTCCCGAGGCCTCTTTACTGCTTTCTTAGCTTAATTAATTCATTTAATTAATTAAGTATTGTGTAATATTTAATTAGCTTGTTAGTTAATTAATTTGTATTATTCTTTCGGTCCCTCCCTCGAGAGGGCGCAATCAAGTAATAAGCGTGCGTGTGTGTGATGCATGTCTTCCAACCCCCACTTCTTTCTCCCTTTTATTTAGCCGCTTATGATGGTTAGTTTTAGGGCATATTTGATTTAGCATACCTTATGCTATGCATGTTTGCATTCATTTGCATTGTATGCACCGGGCTCGGCGCATCATACTAACTGCATAGTATTTCAATTCCAACTTGAATACGTGTATCAAATTGCCGCATATCATATGCCATCTTAGATTAGCCGAGCCTATTCTACTTGCATTTCGTATGTGTTACATTAGCCATCTTAACATGGACTTACATCATACATTTGATTACTAACATGTTCTTGTTTTGGCTCGGAGTACACTGTGAGTGTTTATGCTTTAGCATCTTGCATGTGTGTAAGTGTTAACATGACAGCATGCTTGCCATGAGGCTAATTGCTTATGTGATATAACTGCATGAATGCCTGTGGGTGAATGTTGGATTACTTGAATTGGAACAATTCATCAAATCCACATTTTAGCCTACTTGCGAGTAGCAAACTTCAAACCATTTCCATACAAACGGATATGCGATGTTTTGTTCCAACTCAAACGATCCAGTCTATACTTGTATGTTGTGTGCATCACATAGTAATTCTAGGCTAATAATCGGAATAAGAGCACATAATGTTTTCAAAACTCGATATCATGGTTAGTAGAGGCCGATCTTTGATCGGGCCAGCGGGGGTGCTCACGAAGAGACCTTCCCCAATCATACCCAAGTTCCCGAGCCGAGGCGATTTTGGTGATGACGAACACGTGGCCTTAGGCACGAGTCAGGGTTTCCTAAATTTCCCTAAAATAAAATATTTAGGGGGCGACTCTGTATCTGGCAAAGCAGTCCATGTTTGGCACTTCTTTCTAAAAATCAAATTTTCAAAACAATTTGCCGGATTTGGACTCTTTGATGATTCATCGGTCTTGCATTGCACTCCGCGAGATTAGATACAGGACCATGACATTGAGTCCGAACTGTAGTAAGCCCAATGAACAAAACAAGATTCCCTCCCAGGACGTTCGGGGACGTGTACAGTTTCTGGCGACTCTGCTGGGGAGTTAGAGAACTTGACTCGAACTCATGATATCTTGTTTTGACTACAGTCATGTGTTTCTTTGCATTGCATGTGCATTGGTGCGCCTAGGACACCGTGTTTGTCATCTGCTATTCCTGAACAGTTTACCGGAGGCTCGCTGTGAGAAGTGTGCCATAAGGCTGATCGGTTACGGGCTCTGCCACGATGGGAACGCAAACCCCGATTTTTACCGGGGCACCCTTTGTGACCATTCGACCTAGTGCATATTCGGAATCCATATTGACCATTCCAAACTAGGACAGGTTGCTTACCCGATTGTAGGTTGTTTGAAACTGCTACGTGCGTAGTGAAACCCTAGCTCCTAACAAAATAGGACAGGGAAACCCTATCCCTCCATAGGGGTGTTTTTGCTCTCACTTGTTTGTTATGTGCTTTAGAGTTGACCTCTACAGGGAATACACATATCAGTCTGCAAGTCTGGGCATCAAGTCTGCGGGCATCAGTGTTTTGAGAATCAGTTATATCTGCGGGTATCAGATTCAGATTTGGGGCAGTAATTTTGGAGAACAGTGATCAGTGGTTGAATACAGTTATTCAGCTATACTTATGTCTGTTCTAGTAAAATTGGGCTGAGATGTTGCCTACTTTCTCTTTCAGTTCAGAGATTCAGTTTGGAGCAGCCAGCGTTCTCCTTTACTGAGGCAAGACCAGTCAAGGCTTACCGGTTCACCTGCTCTGTTAGTCACCGGTTACATCATCTCCGTTTAGTTCAGCAGACTTATGATGACACAAAATTCAGAGGAAATTATGATTATGGCAGCCGGATTGGACCAAGGAATCATCTTGCAGGATGAGACCAATGTTGAAATACCACATCCGCCTAGGTCGCTTGTCGCGCACCCGATCTGGACGCCCCAGTTGTTTCAAACTCGTGAGCCCACCAAGTTTGAGTTGATGGGAATGATTGGCGACCTCCAAAGGTCTGTGGCTGACCTCGCCTATGGAATGTTGGCTTCGCCACCAACCACATCGTATGCCGAAACTTCATGCCGCAGGAGCCCCCGCTACTGGGGCAAATTGTAATTGAGCTCAGCCAATCTGAAGCTGTCTCAAACTCCGACAATGACGTATCAACGACAACGGGGCTTCGCACTGAAGCAACAACCCAAACCTCCCACCAAGCTGAGGCTAGTGGAAAGAACAAGACGAAGATGGACGCTGATCCCTACGAACAACTTCAGCAAGCTGTCGAGGTTCTAAAAGCCGAGGGGATGAATAAGCAACAAGTACTCACGGGTACTCACGGTTTTGGCTAAGACTGTGGATGACATCTTCCCCACTCAGACCGAGAGTAGTTCAAGCCAGAGGGAAAATCGGGATAAGGACCGTCGCACCGGAACTGTTCCTGCCAATCCTAACCCTGCGCCCGAAAAAGATCAGAGAGCCAAGGCAACACCTGCCGATCCCTTTGCTAGTGCGTCCAGCAAAAGTCCGCAGACTTCGAAGTATTTGCCCCGAGGTCGCAGAGTCTTCTATGCCCTTTACATGCCTTTGTCTAAGGCACTTCAAATCCTGGCTGAAAAGGGGCATCTTAAACCCCTCGAGCCGCGACCTCTCCCAAGTAACCTCTCCCTCTCACATGATGCTACTCAGCACTGCGCGTACCACCAGTAAACCGGTCACAGCACCGACAATTGCTTCTGCCTTCTCCACGAAGTGTAAGATTTGATTGACAATGAAGTCATCCTCTCGCCGAGCTCAGCAAAGTCTGTCAGCACTGGATTGGTGGATTTCGAGGATAATACAAGTATGTGACCAGGGGTAGGTCTACCTGCGGGTGGCGTCCAGCTTACTTCAGATGTGGCGTATGGCATGCACTTTTTTTTGAACATTTGCAAATGCTATTTTTGTGCTTCCTAACTTGGGTATTGGGTCAGTCTTGTTGTTTTGTATATAGTCAGTCTTTTTGTACTATGTCAGTCGGGTCTATCTTGTTGTATCGAGTCAGTCCTGTTGTATAGAAGTCAGGTAATTCCAGGGGATATTACCCCGGACATCATTTGCTTGTTTTGTGTTTGCCTTTTTGTTTTCTTTTAAGTCAGTCTCTGCTGTGGAGCCAGTTGTAACCAGGAAATCTGAATGAAACAGCTGTGGCTGCCATGTTTTTGTGCTTATTGCTGCTTCGAGCCTGTTGTACTGGCAAATTTAGAATGAAACGACAGTGCTTTTCACCTGCTCTTCTGTACCTTGAAGTCATTGCATTGACCTAAGTTTTTCAAAATCTTTTTTTGAACACTGTGGTGAAAACAAAGAGGAAGGAATTCCTCGGGATTTGTAAAAATTTGATCAATTGAGAGAAAGAAAGGCATGCTAAGCCCTTAATGAATGAGATCATGTTTGTTAACGTGAGTACTGAGAAGGATCCTGGTTTGATCCAGATTGGTTCTATATTGTCTTCAGCGTGAGCGATTAGTCGCTTTCTTAAAAGATTTCAAAAAAATGTTTTGCGCGGTCCTGCGAAGACTTGTGTGGAATCATTCTCGAGATTATGCAGTTTAGGATCGCTCTCAGCCTCGAGACTCGCCCCCTTTGCTTCCAAACAATTGAACTTGCATTCCGAATGTTCAACGGTCAACCACAATGTGAAGCTTGTATGGCCAGATCAGAAGCACCCCTTGAACAAGGGGCAAAAGACGTTAGATAATGCACTCGAAGAGTCCAAGACGAAGATCGGCAAGAATGCCAAATCCCAGAAGGGAGGAAAGAAGAAAGTACTGCCGGAGAACAACCGAGTTCCTATCCACAACACTAGGGGCAAATTCAGCCCCCATTGGATGGACTCCGACATTATCAACAAACAACAGCCACTCTCTTGGATTCAGATGGCTTCGAGATCTCAAAACCATTTGACATGGACAGAGTTACACTTTTACCCTTGAGAGGCTCGCTGGGCCGAAAACCCGGAAGGGCGACCCAGGCAAAAGTTAGAGCAAGCAAAAAGAAAAGAAATGAAAAGAATTGAAAAGAAAAGAAGAACATAGCTCGCAAGGTTAAAAACCTGGAAGGGCGGCCTTGGCAAAAGTTAGAGTGCAAAAGGAGAGGTTAATACCCGAGTGTACCTTAACCGGAACTACGTAAGGCTTGATTCCCATGTTTGGGATACGTAGGCAACTTCATTCTGAAGTCCAGCCACAAACACTTCCAAATCGATTATGTCCATGTAATGGTTTTGATCGTCTTTGTTTTCTCTGTATCTGAGAGTTTGGTCGTGATCGTCATTTTGAGGACCGATTACAATGTGCTGCGGCGTTATCCAAACAAGGGGCAACTTTCCGTTGCCATACAGTGTGTCGCGGTGCTATTCAAACAAGGGGCAATTTTCCATTGCCATACAGTGCCGTTCAGACAAGGGGCAATTTTTCATTATTTTGGGTCCAAGGTTGTGCATCTCAAGAGTAGGTTCTATGCTTGTTGAGTAGTGGCCGTTTGTAAAAACAGTTTTTGAGAATTTTTACTAAGGTTGACTGATTTTCTCGAAAATTATTCCAATTTTTCCAAAAACAGGACCATTTCTTGGACCCAAAAAAGGAAAATTTTCAGTGCTCACAGCCTGACTTGCATGATTTCAAATCAAAAAATTGAACAAGCATGTTAATCAAACTTTTATATTGATCAAAATTGTTTTAGTAGAAAAGCCAAAACAAAAAATGGTCAAAATGATGAACTAGGGGCACAGTTGAGTCAGGCTTCCTGTCTTTTCCCTGTTATCCATGCATTTGCTAGAAAGGGCACCATACTTGTCGGGAAAGGCACCGTATTCGCCAGAAAAGCGCACAGCTGAAGCTAACAACAAAGGCTCGAAAGCTCTCGTATCCTCCGAGCAGCAAGGTGTCAAGCCAAGCGCGAAGCACGAATTGGAATGGATCAAGATACACCACTCCCTTATCTGTGACACCGACTAGACATCACCAGAAGAAATAGCCGCGAGCTGGTAATGTTGGGCATGAACCCACAACTTTTTGTTTATCCATCAAACCACCTAGGGGAGGGATAAAAAAATGAGAGATTGAAGAATAGAGAGATGTGTGTTGAGAAAAAGTGAGAAAAGGGCTTTTTCAAGAAAAACAGAGATTGAGTACCAGAGTGATGTGAGAATCACAAATGAGAAAGGGTGGGAAATAATATCCGAAGAAACTGGCTCCTCGCGAATTGAGGGGCCTCTCGCCTTTGTAACACGTTTGAGCGTCGTGTCTTTTGTTTTTGTTTGTCTCGATTCTTGTCTTGAGTCATTTCAAGTGTCTGTGTTTGTCTTTAGGTTGTTTACCTTTTGTTTTCCGTTGTTGAGTCTTTTTCGCTGTATTCAGTCGTAGGCTCAATACCCGATTGAGAATTCATTTCTCAATTTTCAAAGTGAATCGTTTTATGCTCAGAGTGCTGCGCCATTCTCCACGTTTGTTCTTCCATATTTGGAGCATCTGAGTATGTTTCAACTTCTGCCAATCCCATCTTTGCATCCTGTCTGTTCAGATTGAACTGTTTGTTCAGAATTAGCTGTGTGCCAAATAAACCAAGTGCTGTGTTATGGGTTATATGTTAGAATGAGCAGTGAGTTGTATGAGCTGTGTGCCGAATGAACTCAGCGCTGTGTTATGAGTCGTGTGTTCAAAATGAGCAGTATGTTGTATGAGTTGCTTTGTTGTTAGTCGGTTCACCACCCGGTTATCACGATACAAGTGTTTAATTTTCAGACAAAAGTTCAATCTCATTTACATTGTTGTGTAAAGTGATGCGATGCGATGAATAAAATGTGCAAATATAACTCTTTTTTCAAACAAAAAGCTTGTTTCATTCCATTATCTTTTCAAGTACATAGTTTTGAGGAAAATAAAAGCTGCCTGAGACAGTACAAAGTGCTCAAACTACTAGCTAAAAGGAAAATAAAGCAAAAAGAAAGAAAAGCAGCAAAAGTCTAGATCAACGTCAACTGGTCTCAGGCATGAGAGTCTGTTCTCGTCTTCTTCCTGGATGAAGGTCCAGGAGCATCGTCGCCGGCCCCACCATCTGAGCCTGAGCCCGAGCCCGAGTCATCTCCAGTCTCATCCTCAGACGACTCTGTCTCTACCTTTGTCTCGGACTCATCATCATCTGGAATCGGTGCCCGTGAGCTGCTTCCAACATGAGTGCGCCCCACTTTGGTGCCTAGGGGTATTGTGGTCCCTCGCCCTGCTCTCCCTCCTCCTCAGGCAGACATGGATGGTCCTGCTGGAGCACCCCCTACAGCCAGTATCTGGAATGGGGGCTGAAAAGGGCAAATGGTAAATACATCAGTTATGCTACGCAAAGCAGAGTATGAACACATAATGCAGTGTATGAGTATAGTGTATGAATGTTGTGAGCAGTGTATCAGAATAGAATGCAATGTATGAGTATAGTGTATGAATGCAGTGAGCAGTGTATCAAAACAGAATGCAGTGTATAAGTAGAGGGTATGAATGCTGTGAGCAGTGTGTCAGTACAGAATGCAGTGACTGAGTGCAGTGTATGAATGCCGTGAGCAATGCCATCCCCGGGCCACGACGTTCCCATATCCTCGAAAGGCATAGGAATCACCCTGTGATAAAAATGAAGAAACAACAACAAACAAGCAGTTGCGAAGCAATGTTAGAAATACAATGTGTGTGAAAATGTTCAGAATTTCGGAGAATGCAATGTGTGTTCATTTGTCTGGATGCCTTCGGAATTTAGGAGAGTGCAGTATGTGTGCATGTGTCTGAATGCCTTCAGAATTTTGAAAAATGCAGTGTGCATGCATGTGTTTAAGTTTAAACAGATAACGGGTGTAGGTGTGCTCACAGCGAACTACAGCATGTGGTATATCGGTGTATCCGGGCCAAACAGTTAAAGAACAGAATCGACTATTGCAGTTATGTATTCTACTTTGCGGAAAATGAAACAGGGAATAATGTACCTCAGAAGCGCCATAGGATAGATGTGACTCTAGCTCACGCAGCAGAAGCTCCAGTGGCACACGTCGCTCATAACTCCTGAAGTGACAGAGGCTGTCAGGAGGAAGCACGTGTATCGCTGGCCTATAGGCCACCGGATCGAACGAGCGGATGTAAAGAGGCAGGAGCTCGGCCTCAGGGTCCATGTCCAACTCCGGGGGAGCCCCACCGCCTGGAATGTCGTCTGCCATCTCAAGAACAGTGTGAAAATGGCCGAAAGTGTGAAAATCGGGCAAGAATGTGAAAAGTCATCCCAAAAGTCAATCCCGAGAGGGTGAAAAATAGGCGAAAAGGTCGGAGTCTGAAAAAGGCACAAAGATCGAGGTAAACTCGGGGGAAACAAACCCCATGTGGTGGAAATCGAGAAAAGTACACTGAAACTGAGATTTGTTTGGTTCAAAATGTGCGAAACGAGGAGGGTTTCGCGAATCGAACGACGAAAAAGCGACGAAAACAAGGAAAAAACACGGATCAAAGGCGGGAAAATCACCTAGAGAGAAGGGGGAAGGGTTTTCGAGCTTGTGAGAAGTGAAAATATAGGGTTTGGAACCCCATATTTAAAGACCCATGGCCAAAGAACAAAACTGCCCTGATACAGCAATTTTTGGCCGGTCGGCCAAATTGTTAGCCGGTCGGCCAAATATTTGGCCGGTGACCTTATTTCGTGGCCGATGGATGGCCAGTGGTCTTCCCCGGTGGCCGGTGCATCTCCTACACCCTTGGTTGGGTCAATTATGTGGTTTGGGGCCTTCTTTACTCCAGACAGTGCAAGAAAGTGCATTTTTGAAGCTTAACCGGCCTTCGTGTTGACCTCGAACCATGCTTCCTGTATGCGATGCTCAGTACGCGTAAGGAATATCCTTTTCGTATCCTTTGGTATCTTGCGAGATTCAATAACCGCTTTTTCTCTAAAAAAAAAAATGCGTTGCATTACAATGTTTTACTTTGTTTATGATAAACATACATAGGTTGCATCGTTATGCACGTCTATACGCGTTATAACACGCACAACTTGCATTGTTATGCACTGTTCATTTGCATTGTCATGCATTTCAAAAAAGACGTGCGTTGTCACGCATTTGAGGTCATTTGCATTGTCATGCATTTCGAAAAAAAAAAATGTACGTTGTCACGCATTTGAGGTCATTTGCATTGTCATGCATTTTAAAAAAAGACGTGTGTTGTCACGCATTTGAGTTCATTTGCATTGTCATGTATTTCAAAAAAGACGTGCGTTGTCACGCATTTGAGGTCATTTGCATTGTCATGCATTTCAAAAAAAAGACGTGCGTTGTCATGCATTTGAGTTCACTTGCATTGTCGTGCATTTCAAAAAAAGACGTGCGTTGTCACGTATTTGAGTTCATTTGCATTGTCGTGCATTTAAAAAAAAACGTGCGTTGTCGCGCATTTGAGTTCATTTGCATTGTCGTGCATTTCAAAAAAAAAAAGACGTGCATTGTCACGCATTCGAGTTCATTTGCATTGTCGTGCATCCCAATAGTATGCATTGTCATGCATTTCAATAAATCATGCATTATCATGCATTCCAATTACACGCATTGTCATGCATCTTTCATCTACATTTCAGTTCATGCATTGTCATGCATTTCAGTTCATGCATTGTCATGCGTGTCTCATTTGCATTGTCATGCATTCCAATAGTTTTCATTATCATGCATTTCAGTTTATGCATTGTCATGCATGTCTCATTCGCATTGTTATGCATTTCAATAATTCGCATTGTCATGCATTTCAATAACGCGCATTGTCATGCACCTCTTGTTTGCATTATCATGCACGTCAATCTCTTGCATTGTCGTATATTTCATGTGCATTGTCTCGCACGTATCTAACTTTTCTCCACTCACGTGTCGCGTGTGGACGTATCTAACTTTTCCCCACTTGCGTGCCGCGTGTGGCCGTATCTAACTTTTCTCCACTCGCGTGCCGCGTGTGGAAGTATCTAACTTTTCTCCACTCGCGTGCCGCGTGTGGACGTAACTAACTTTTCTTCACTCGCGTGCTGCGTGTGGACGTAACTAACCCTTACTAACCCCTTTCTCCCCTTTTCGCATTGTTACACACATTGCATGCATTTTTGCGCGTGCTTCAGTTACATGTGTTCTTGCATATTTTTAGGGGGTTACACATTGGTTGCGTTAGCGCGCATGCTTTACTTACATGTGTTTATTCCTGCTATACACATTGCTTGCGTTAGCATGAATGCTTTACTTACATGTGTACATTTTATTCCTTACCTTACATATTGTACATGTTGTCGCATGTGCTTTACTTACATGTGTACATTTTATTCTTTGCTTTACACATTGCATGCGTTAGCACGCATGCTTTACTTACATGTGTTCATTCTTACTATACACATTGCATGCGTTTCCTCGCGTGCTTTACTTACATGTGTATATATGTTTTGCTTTACATATTGCATGCGTTTCCGCGTGTGCTTTACTTACATGTGTACGTTTTATTCTTTGCTTTACACATTGCATGCGTTTCCGCGTGTGCTTTACTTACATGTGTATTCATTTCCTCACCTTCACACATTGTATACGTTGTCGCGTATGCTTTACTGACATGTGTTTGTGCCTTCATAACATTGTTATGCTTGTCCCAAATTGCATTGTTATGCATCCTACTCGGCTTGCGTTGTCACGCATGCCCTCATCGTATTGTCATACTCCCTTCCGCATTGTCATGCGTCGCACTTAGGTTGCATTGTTTTGCATCCATTCCACATTGTTATACGTCATCCTTAGGTTGTATTGTCTTGCATCCTCCCACCTGCGTTGTCTCGCACGTTACTTGCATTGTTATGCACACTTCACTTGCGTAGTTACGCACTTCTTACTTGCATTGTTATGCATGTTTCTAACCATATTGTACCTGTTAAGTTTTCTTTCTTTTTCAGGCACGATATTATATGTACGGTTCATTTGAAGCTGGCGCGACCAGACGAACCGCACAGGCACGCTATTGTATGTACGGTTCATTTGAAGCTGGCACGGCCAGACGAACCTCACAGGCACTTTATTCTCCGCGTGAGACATGGCGAGAATTGAATAATTCTCTTACATCCTTTCTACATGTAATCTGCCTGCTTAAATTATTGCATTTATTGTATGTATTTGCTTCGTTATAGCTCTCTTTGCATGACCATAGGTTATGTTCGGCATCATGCATGTTCTTTGCATCTTGCCCCTGCCTACGGGCCCATATCTTGCTAGCTTGTATGCTTTGTCTAAGTCTTCGGCCTTGTCAAAAATGGGTCGTCTCTGGGCTTTGACACTCACTCCCGTCATTGTTATGACTTTCAAGTTCTGTCAAAGAAGGGCAACTGTAGACACCCCATTTTTGACCGTCCTCAAGACTTGGACGTCACCGTTTGAACACTCGGTGATCATCCATGTTCGTGTTCGTCTTGAGTTCTCGAAGGTTTCGGTCGCGCGCCTTGCCTTAAGACCTCTTGACTTGTTAGTTTTGTACTTGGTTGTGCACCAAACACTTGTGTTTTTTCTTCTGAGGGCAGGGAATGGCTTGTTGGCCATCCCCACACCTCACCGGCCTTGGCTTGAGGCCACCGGCCTTGTTTTCCTGTTACAGGCCAAAGATTTTGGTCGGTTGGCAATGTTTTTGGTCGGCCGGCCATTTTTTTTGGTCAATCGGCCATATTTTCCAGCTGACCCCTTTCATTTGCTTTTGGCAGATATTTTATGCCAGCTGTGACAGCTGGCATCCACATTACACCCCCTCCATACATGTGTATGGAGGGATTTGCCTTTTGCCTAGCTTGCTTAGGAAGCTTGGCATTTGAACCTCTATAAAGAGGGAGCTCCTCCTCCCTCCTCCAAGGTTCAGAAAAATTAGGGTTAGAGAGGATAGATATAGTGTTGTATCTATTTTTCTTGGTTTGGTCTTATTTTGTGCCCTAAAGTGAGTTTTGTTCGTAGTTTTGGACTAAGACAACTAGCATTACACCATCCTTGGGTTGTTGAGGCCTTAGAAGGTTGTTCTTAGGGTTCTTGGACTGGTTTTGACCAAAGAAAGGTGCTGGAGCTTTGTTCCTAAAGAAGGTCTACAAGGGTGAGCATCTTTACTTTAGTTACCCCTTTCTTGCTTAGGCTTTTAGCCATTCTTGCTTATTGTTTTAAGCTTCGACTATAACTGATAAAAGTTCTGATTTTGTGTGCTTTAGAACTTTGTTTAAGGTCACTTTGAGGTTTGGGGTTGTCTCCCCCCTCCAAGGCCTTGTTAGGCCTTGTTTTAGGCCATACCTTTTGGCCATTGTTTTGGTCTTTGCATGACCTCTCTACCACTGAAATCCAGATGATTTTCAGTGGTGGAGAGGTGGTTTTGAGGTCCTAAAAATGAGAGGGTCATCCCCTCTCCTTATTATTTTTAATGCTTGCATAAATGGCTTATGTGGTAGCATGTGTGTTTAGTTTGTTTTAGCTCCATTTCAGTATGTATTAGGCTTTGTTTTGCCATGATACACCTCTGTTTTGAGTTGGTTTAGACATGCCATGTATGCTTCATACACTTGTCATGTAATCCCATGATTTGGCCTTAACATGCATCATGTTGTAACATGTGTTTTAGCATGATTTTGGCTCTACCCCATGAAGCTTTTAGCCTTGTTGTAGCATGCTTAGGCTCTGTTTTTCATTGTTTTGGTTATGCTTGCATTGTTTTGTATAGCCACCACGCAATCTAGCTTGTTAGCTTTGAGTGTCCAAGTTGCTAGCATGCTCTATGTGGATCATTTCAGTGGTTTGGCATCACTTAGAATGTTATTTCAGTCCATATTTCATGCGTATAAACTTACACTTATCACTCCTTTAATGTCTTAAAGAGTTTGTGTTTTATGCCTCATGAATGTGTCATTGTGTATGCCAACTTGCTTAGGTCATTGGAATGCCATCTACGTGGGTTTTTGGGCTCATTTTGACATGTCATAACTCTGTTTTGGGTTGCTTAAATCATGCCATGTTTGGTTGTATTAGGTGTAGTGTAACACCTCTTTGATGGCCTTGCATGCCTCATGATTTTGCCCCTTTGTTTTAGCTTGTTTTGGCTTTGGTCATTGCATGTTGTAGGCTCACTTTAGCATGATTTAGGACTGTTTTGGGTCATACTTGCCATATGCTCTTTGTTTTGTGTAGCTTTGGTTCAAGTCCCTCGACTAGTCTTAGGTTTCAGTCTTGAGCATGCCATACTTGACTTGTTTATGTGATTTGGCATCACTCCTAGCCTCATTTCAGGGCATGTAATGTTGTCACATTTACGTGCTTTCCTTTCCTTTTAAGTGTTCTTAAAAGTTGTCCTTTTATGCTTAAGTATTGGACCATTTAGCATGCATGTTTGTATGTGCATTTGCCCTCATGCCCTTAGCATTTTGGCCACTATTTTGGACCTATTAGAGAGCTGTCCATCTTGGTGTAAGACCATTCCCGCATGTTGTTGCATGCTTGCCTTGCATGTTGTCGCATACTTGGCCTATTAATATGTTGTTGCATGCTTAAGTGGTAGTGCATTTGGCATGCATTCTTTTGGTTTTACGTTGCTTAACATGTTGTTACATGTTTGCCTTACATGTTGTTACATGATTGAATGAAGTCACATGCTTGTTTGCATGCTTGTCTTTGCATATTGTTATATGCTAATTGCCTTGTGCAACATTGTTTGTTTGCATGTTCATGTTGCATTAGCTTGCTTGCATGTCTAGGTTGCATAGCTTTAAGCATGCATTCTTTGCCCCTTGATAAACCAAGATAGAGGTTGGGGGTCCCTCATTTATTTTGTGTGCATTTCATTTGACATTAAAATGCACACTTGGCACCTTGGGCCATCATGCATTGAAATGCGTGATTGATGGCCCGAGGTTTGAGAACCATACTCCTTTGAGTCTCAAACACAATAAGGAGGGTGGTGGTGCAAACATTTCTTTGAAAATGCATTGCCATGTTCTGTCTATCCTCTGCTGCAGCAAAACAGGATTCTGCAGGAAGAGATGGCTGGTCGACCATCTTCAGTGCTGGCTGGCCATTAATTGTTAGCCGAGATTACCACAAATGGTCGATGACCAGTTCCCCATGGCCGGTGGCCTCACCTCTTGGTCGGTGACCTCCTACAACCCTCAGGGAGTAGTTTAGAAGCAACTTTGAGACTTGCGCAGTGTTCAGAGGTGCAGAACAGTGTAAACAGAGGCAGCATGAGTATGACGATGGATTTACGAGCAGAACCGAGCGTGCACACATTCATCCCTCTTCCCGAGGCCTCTTTACTGCTTTCTTAGCTTAATTAATTCATTTAATTAATTAAATATTGTGTAATATTGTAGACGTCCCTGAACGCCCCGGGAGGATGAGTCCCGTTCTGTTCATTTGGGGTTACTACAGTTCGGACTCGACTTGTGTCACGGTTCTTAATCTGAACCAAAGAGTCCAAATCTGGCAAATCGTTTTGAGAAACAGATTTTTGAAAAAGTAGTGCCAAACATGGACTGCTTTGCCAGATACAGAGTCGCCACCTAAATATTTTAAAATGGGGGAATTTAGGAAACCCTGACTCGGTGCCGAAGGCCACATGTCCGTCATCACCGGAGTTGTCTCGGCTCGGGAGCTTGGGTACGATCGGGGAAGGTCAGCTATGAGCACCCCCTTTCGCCCGGTCCGAAGACCGGCCTCTACTAACCGTGATATCCAATTTTGAAAACGCTATGTGTTCTTAAACCAATTATTAGCCTAGAATTACTATGTTATGCGCGCAGCAAACAAGTATAGACTAGATTGCCTAATTTGGAAAGGAACATTGCATATCCGTTCATTTTGAAAATGCTTTGGAATTTGCTACTCGCAAGTAGGCTAAAACACGGATTTCAATGAGTTCTTCCAACTCAAACAATCCAACCTTCACCCACAGGCATCCAAGCAGTTTATAACACATAAGCATCTAGCCACATGTTAAGCATGCTGACATGGCAACATTCACACTCATGCGATATGCTAAAGCGGAAATACTTACATCGTACTCCGTGCCAAAACAAAGAACTTGTTAGCAAACATGCATGATCCAAGTCCATGTTAAGTGCCTAATGCATCGCATACAAAGTGTTGCTAGAATAGGCTCGGCTATCCTAAACATGTCATGTGAAAATGCACAATTATCACATATTCACTTTTTGATTTGAAGTACGAATGCAGTTAGCGTGATGTACCGAGCCTAATGCATGTAATACAAAATGCATGAATGCACGCATGCATAGCATAAGTTATGCTGAATTTAAACATGCCCTAATCTACCATCATAAGCAGGTAAATAAAAGGGAAGAAAGACGTGAGGTTGGAAGACATACACACACTCACACACACTTATTACAGATTTGCCCTCGCTCGGAGGGACCGAATAAATATTACAAATTAATTAACTACGCAAGCTAATTAATATTACAAATTGCCTAATTTAATTAACAAATTAAATAGACTAAGAAAAACAGTAAAACGCCTTGAGAAGCGCGCCGCCATGCACAAGCTGCCTCTGTTTTCTTTCCTATGCTCCTCTGGAGGCTGTCAAAACCTCAGGACTGCATCCCTGGGTACTGGGGAGTACCACCGGCTGAGTGGGACCATCACCGGCATTGGTATGTGTCCATCAGCACAAAATTAAAGCTGTCGGCAGAGAAAAGGTTGCCGGCCGACACCTTACACTGCCGGTCGGCAAAGAAAACCTGTAGGACCTGCAACTCACAGCAACAGAGGGCAAAACAAGGCATGGCAGCACAATTCAAGGCATGTATGCACCAACCATGTCTCTTATCATTGTAATGACTCAACGGGACATGTGCCTCGATTCTCGGACCACAAATCACGCATTTCCATGCATGATGGCCCAAAGAACCAAGTATGCAACTTTGATTTCAAATGTATGCAAACCAATCAAACAAAACTCCCAATCCCTATCACCCAAGTCAAGGGACAAGGAATGCATGCAAGATGCAATGCAACCTAGGCATACAAGCTAAGGATGCAACATGGCATAGCAAGGCACTTATGCAAGCATACAAGCATACATATGGAAATGCAAATGTATGGAAAGATGGGCTTATACATGAATTAGGCAGCTCTAATAAGGCCTAAAACAGTAGCCAATCGTGCTAAAAAGTGAGGGCTAAATGGCATGCACACACACATGCACATAAGGACCAACATTTAAGCACAAATCAAACAACATTCAAGCACACTTGAAAGAGGGAATCATGGACAATTAGCATGCAACATAAGCATTGAAATCATGCCAAAACATGGTGCCAAACCAAGCAATAAATCAAGCCAAGCATGCAACAAATGGCCCAAATGCTCAGGGCAAGTCAATGGAGCATTGGACTACACTAAGCAAGACCAAACATGGCATGAAATCATTGACCAAAAACAGAGTTTTGGGACATTAATGTAAGGCCCGAAGGACCACTTAGATGGCATCTAAATGGCTCAAAACAAAGGCATGCACAAATGGTCAAAACAAGGAGCATGCAACACATGCTTCCAAAACATTAAAGAGGCATGCAAGGCAATCCAACAAGCATGGAAATGGGACTGAAATGGCATATAGGATGGTCCCAAATCACCAAAACAATGCAAGGATGGCATGCTACACATGCACATACTCAAGGCTAACAAGCCTAAATACAAAGGAGCTATATCAAGCATGCCAAAATCAACCCAAACACTTATGGACAGACCTAAAACATGGCAAAATAAGCACATAATCTTCACGAGACTAAGCCTAAAACATGCTCCAACAAAGGCTAACAACCTAAGACATGTTAAGGCATAAACAAGGCATTACATGGCAACTATGCTAAGCATGCATAGAGTTCCAAAACCAACTTAAAGTCATGTTATATTATGGATATATAAGCATGAAAAACAAACCAAACATGCTCAACACACACTTAAGCATAGGCTTCCTTAAGAGGCCAAAATGTGTCCTTTTCAAGGACAACAAGGAGAGGGGGTGGCCCTCTCCTTCTTGGGACTTCAAGGCATCATCTTCACCACTGAAATCCCTCAAGATTTCAGTGATGAAGAGACCCCAACACCAAAAATCCCGGAGCTAGCACAAAATGGCTCAAAATGAGGCCTTTTAAGGCCTAAGGGTGGTCAACTACCCTCAAACAACAAAACACTCTTAATAAACAATAAAGAGGGCCTAAAAACAGAACTTTTTTATGTTATACAATAAGCACAAAAACAGCTCTAAGACAGGTGGAAAATCAATGCAAAAATGGCGAATAAAGGTGTAAGTTTCTTACCCTTGTAGTCCTCTTCGACAATGGTGCTCCAATGGCCTCCTTTAGCTTGAGTCTAACACCAAAACTTCAAAACAAACCCTTTAGAACCTCAGCTCCAAGAGGAAGGTGAAACACTAGGTGTTTGTGTGCAATAGTAAGACACAAAGCACCTAGTGAACAAATGAGAGGGAAAGAGAGATAGAGAATGTATCTAACTCAAACCCTAGAACCAGAGCTTCTCTCTGTGTTTTTCCCTCTCTAAAAATGTCTAAAGTCTCTCCTCTTAGCCCCAAGAGAGAGCCTCTATCTATCCTTGTCACCAAACTGGCAAAACTTACAAGTTAAGCAAAACTAGAGGGCCATCCCTCCATACACGTGTATGGAGGGAAAGTCACTGCAATACAGCTGCCTAAAAATATCTCAAAAAGCAACTGCACAGTAACCGGCCGGCCAAAAATGCCATCTTGGCCAAATAAAGTGCCGACCGGCACAAAATAGTGCTGACCGGCAACAAAAGGTGCCGGCCGGCAAACTATATTGCCGGTGGCAGCAAAAACCAGCCGGTGGCCTCTAGCCAATGCCGGTGGTGGGTGGGGATGGTCTACAAGCCCCACCCTGCCTCTCAAGGGCAAGATGCAAGTGTTTGGTGCAAAACCAGACACTAAACGGTCGAGTTTGGAGATCTTGAGGCAAGGCACGCGAGCCGAGGCCTCCGGGAACTCCAAACGAACACAAACATGGAAGATCACCGTGTGTTCAAACGGTGACGTCCAAGTCTTGAGGACGGTCAAAAATGGGGTGTCTACAGTTGCCCCTCTTTGACAGAACTCGAAAGTCATAACAATGACTGGAGTGAATGTCAAAGCCCAGAGACGACCCATTTTTGACAAGGCCGAAGACTTAGACAAACATGCAAGACAAACAAGGTATGCGCCCGAAGGCAGGGGCAAAATGCAAGACAATGCAGAGAGCCGGACATAACTTATGATCATGCAAAGAAAGCTGTAACGAAGCATACATGCTACAGTTTTAAGCTAGCATACATCAAACTACAGTACAATGCAGAAAGGATGTAAGAGAATTATGGAATTCTCAATACGTCTCACTCGGAGGATACAATACCTGTGCGGCTCATCTGGTTGCACCAGCTTCAAATGAACCGTACATACAATATCGTGCCTGCAAAGAAAACAAACTTAACAGGTACAATATTGTTAGCAACATGCATGACAATGCAAATGTGGATGCAAAACGAAATGCAATATATACAAAACAATGTATAAACAATGCAAATGAAGATGCAATGTAATTGAAACAATGCAAGATACATGCAAAGCATTTGAATCGTGATCCAATCACGAGTGGTTCGAAACCACATCTATGTCAAATAGATTGATGGAGATAACAAGTCTGTCTACCATAGAATGGTCAACTGAACTATGAGTATTGTAGACAGACACAAGGACAAGTATTGGGTGGAATTGACATAAGTGGGGAAACGACCCGCTGGAGAAAAAGGACGACGATCCTAATGCCGGATGCAAAAATTACACTACAATGTAATGGACATGAATATGGCACGCAGGCCAAACCAAACCTTGCCTAGGAAAGGTATGTACGCATACAAGCCATGTGTAACACAGAAAAGGTGCCGCAACCCTCAACCAACATACCAACGTGGAATCGGCGCGATACACATGCAGAACTGTGTTTTAACATGAAAAGTAAGGGCACATACCAGACCAAGCTCAACATGGAAAGGCGCAAGCCATAGATGGAAGGTGATGCAATGAATGCATGCAATCTACAATGCAATATCTACAAATATGCAATGGAGTGGATATGGATACAATGGATATGGCACGCAAGCCAAACCAAATCTTGCCTAGGAAAGGCATGTACACGTACGAGCCATGTGTAACACAGAAAAGGTGCCGCAACCCTCAACCAACATATCAGCGTGGAATCGGCGCGATACACATGCAGAACTGTGTTTTAACATGAAAAGTAAGGGCACATACCAGACCAAGCTCAACCTGGAAAGGCGCAAGCCATGGATGGAAGGTGATGCAATGAATGCATGCAATCTACAATGCAATATTTACAAATATGCAATGGAATGGATATTTACAAAATGCATGACAATGCAGTATGATGCGACCTACTGGGGAAAATGCAATGAATGCAAGCTATAATGGAAATGCATGACAATGCACTATGATGCAATGACTATGATTGCAACTTTCCCTATCTTACCAACAGGGTGATATACTAGGTTGGTTTAGTATCCAGAACTGAGGCGTAGACATGCCACCTCAACCTATGGGGCTTCCATACAGATTTCAAGCCGAGGGTAAACCCCTGGGTATTTAAACCAGACTTTAGTCTCGGAACTCCCGAACCATTGCGTTCTAGGCATAAGCCGTTCGAACTCTAGTTTCTACCGTCCCAGTTGGTCTTCTAGGAACTCATCGCAAACATAGACAGGTGGCTTTTCCAGACCACCGAAAGTCGTTCGGGCACGACAAACACCAAAGGAATTGCACCTTCAGAGGATTTAAGGTCTCCTAGACCGTGCGTGTTTAAGGTCTCGCCAGACCGCAAAATACCTGTCCGGTTCGTCTGGTCGCTCCAGCCTCAAATGAACCGTACATACAATACCGTTCCTGAAAAGAAAACAAACTTAACAGGTACAATATTGTTAGCAATATGCATGACAATGCAAGAATGAGGCACGCATGCCACATGGAATGTAAGTTGATGCAAATGGACTTATATGCCAAATAAAAATAAACGTGCATTCAATGCACCGGAGGTTTCGTACTTCCCAAGGATTTAAGGTCTCCTAGACCGTACGTGTTTAAGGTCTCGCCAGACCGTGCGTGTTTAAGGTCTCGCCAGACCCTGATGCACAACGGTATGATGCGCAAAATAGCGCAATGCGTTAGGCAACGCGAGTGCACAGGACAGTGTGATGGAATGCATGCAAAATGCAATGAGATGCGCAAAATAGCGCGAAGTTTGAAATGCACAAAACAGTGCGATGCGCAGAACAGCGCGAGATTTGAAATGCACAAAACAGCGCAATGCGCAGAACAGCGCGAGGTTTGAAATGCACGAAACAGTGCAATGCGCAGAACAGCGCGAGGTTTGAAATGCACGAAACAGTGCAATGCGCAGAACAGCGCGAGCAATTTTGAAGTGCACAAAACAGTGCGACGGTTTGAAATGCACAAAACAGTGCGATGGTTTGAAATGCACAAAACAGTGCGATGGATATGCGATACACATGGGGCAACTTTTGAATTTAAAAGGATACAAAAAGGATACACCTTGCACGAATTCGAGTGCCACGCACTGGAGACACGGCCCGCGGTCAGAACGGAGGCCGGTTGAGCGTCGGAGATGCACTTTCTTGCACTTTCTTGAGCTATGAAGACCCAAAACAACTCAAATGGCCTGAACAAGGCTGTGGGAACCCCACCGGCCGAAAGGGGAGGCCACCGGCTGGCCATCGGCATAAAAACAACTCTATCGGCACAAAAAAGTGCCGGCCGGCACAAAACACTGCCGACCGGCAAACAGTTGCTGATGCGGGGCAGTTTTGACTTTCCACTCTGGGCATTATAAAATAGGGTTTCTAAACCCTAACCCTCACTTCTCCACCGCCGAAATCTCTTCCTTTCTCTCTCTAGAGCGTTTCTCTCTCATTTTTCGCCCGTTTCTTCGCGTTCTACGCTCGTTTCGTCGTCGAATTCGTGATTCTCTTCGCGTTTCGGACATTTTCCACCGATCACATTTTGGTTTCGGTGCCTCGTTTGGCGTTCTCGCCTTTTCGGGGTTTGTTCCCCTCACTTTCCTCTTCATTTCCGTGCCTTTTCACATTCCGGCCTTCCCGGCCATTTCCGACCCTCTCAGGGGTTGACTTTCCGGTTGACCCTTCGTATTCCGGTCCGGTTTTCCTTTTCCCGACCACTTTCACACCATTCTCTATATGGCGGACGACATTCCACGTGGCGGGACTCCCCCGGACCACGAGATGGATCCCGGGGTCGAGCTCTTACCACTGAGCGAGCGCCCGTTCGACCCGGCGACCTACCGGCCGGCGATCCATGTTCTGTCCCCCCGACAGCCTGCGTCAGTTCCGGAGCTTCGAGAGGCATGTGGCGCCTGAGCTACTGCTGCGTGAGCCTACCTCCCACTTTTCATTCGGCACTTCCGATGTAATTCTCTTTCTTCTGCTTTACTTTCCGCAATGTAGGATACAAAACTGCCATAGTTAGTTGTACTCTTTAACTGCTGAAATCTGATATGCCGTAGACCGTAGTTGACTGTAAACATACATACAACTGATATCTGCTTGAGACTGACACATGCACACACACTGCACTAGCCCTGAATCACTCAAACACACTGCACTCACTGTATTCTACTGCACACACACTGGCACCCAGTATTTGTCTGAATCTGTTAGATTTGCACACATGCCATATCTGTTCTGAAACACCCAAACACGCTGACACAGCACACGTATTTCACTGTAAGCACACCGGCACCCGGTATTTGCCTGAAATTGACAAACTTGCATACATGCTATATCTGTCCTTTCAAAACTGCATTTTGAATGTTGTCTCGCAATTGTTATTTTCTGTTTACAGGAGGGTTCCCATACCATTCGCGGGTATGGGAATATTGGTGCACGGGAGTGGTATGATGAGCTCCCTGGCGCAGTCCGACGCATCGTGGACCGAGCGGGCTTCGACACCTTCTGCCGAGGGCTCTCCAGATTGTCCACATGCAGACCTCTCCTCGCCGCTCTGGCGGAGAGGTGGTGGGACACCACCGATTCTTTTCATTTCTCTGCTGCAGGGGATATGACGATGACCCCTCATGACTTCTCGATGCTCACTGGCATCGGGGTAGGGGGGGATCCGATCCCTTTTGACACAGACATGGATGAGTGGACCGCCGCTCAGGTCCATCTACTGGAGGAGGCGCCACCCCTAGCTCGCCCAGGTTTCGTCCGATACTCCTGGTTCGAGGTCCAGTTTCGGGTCCAGCCCGTGTTGGAGGAGGAGGCGCAGATGACCCCGGAGGACGAGGAGAGGTATGCTCGCGGCTTCCTCATGTTCTTGTTCGGGACTACCATCTTCGCCGACCGGGCGAACACCGTGCCTCTCTGTCTTCTCAGCGCACTGGTGGACGTCCGGGATATTCTACACTACGATTGGGGCGGCGCTGCTCTGGCCACCCTTTATGGATATATGAGCTCGGCTTCGCGCGGCAGCGGCCAGCTACTCGGAGGCTACTGGCGGGCTTGGGAGGTACACTTCTTCTCCACTTTTTCATTCCTGTCTCGTACTTTCTGTACTCTGTACACTGCACACACTGTAGTCTGCTCTATACTCGCTGTATACTGTACACACGGCACACACATACATTCTGCTTTACATTGACTGTACACTGCTCACACTGTACACTGCACGCAATACACGGCTCTGCCATTTCTGTTTTATTCTGTATATCCTGCTTTATCTGATGGTCATACTGACATCTGTTTTGCAGTTGTGGGTTTACGCCTACTTTCCTAGGCTTGCCCCCGTGCCAGTTGCGGAGACTCCCCTGGCCGTTCCCTTCTCGAGTCGCTTCGACGGGAGGTGCACCCGGCGACCACGGGAGACGTTCGGCTTCTTCCGCCGATATTTCGACACCATCACCCCCGCGGAGGTATGCTTTACTTTCAGTTCATTTAAGCTTCGCTTTCCAACTGTATATTTCAATAACAGTAGATAACAAACTGTCTGTCATTTTCAGATCACATGGCGGCCGTGGGCTCCTATGCCGGCGGCGATGCGGGGTCGATTCCCTGGTGCGGAGGAGACCTCGCGTTTCCGGATTCTGCTTGAGGGCCCGGTCTGTCGGGCTTGGCACCTGGGGGAGCGTTTTCTACGCCAGACCCTAGGGTTACATGAGCAGATAGTCCCGGTTCCCCCTCCTGCAGACATGAGGGAGACCGAGGGGCTGACCACTGAGCAGTTGGATGATTACTCCATCGGCTGGGAGGAGGCCGGCTTCCGAGGCACTGGAGACAATCAGGAGTACGTGCGGACGTACCTGATGCGCCCCCTGAGCGGCCGTCGAGCAGAGGGGGCCAGGCCTGTGGCATCGGCGGCTGGGGCCGGAGCGGGAGCAGGGGCTGGATCTTCGAGGAGGGCCCGGGTCCGTGGTAGGGGCAGAGTGCAGGGAGGACGAGGAGCTGGCTGGCCTGCCCTGCCCGCTGTACTGACTTTCCAGGGGCAGGGTGGGTCGACCTATCAGATCCCCTTCGCCCCTCCACCGGCTAGTCACGAGTTCATCGATGTCCCCGATCTACCACCGGTACATATCACTGCATTTCGTACAGTCATTTCATTTCAGTTTACTTGATATTCCACAGAATACTAATGCATCTGATATTTTGCAGGCCTCTTCTGAGTACACCCGTCAGTCGTTGGCGATGAATGCCTCGATGATGGGGATGCTTCAGCGGACTTTTGATCTCCTGGCCCTCTACAGCATACCGGTATGTCCTTCTAACATTGGCCTCAAACCATTCATACACTTCTTCACATAATCTGATGCACGGCACAACACCTGATACACTGATCCCACAGTATCTGATACACTGCATACACTGCATTCTGCACTGCACTCTGTACTGATAAACTGCTCACGACATCTACACACTGTACTCATACACTGCATTCTGCACCATTTAAACTGCTCACGGCATTCATACACCATACTCGGCATTGCATTCTGCACTGTTAAACTGCTCACGGCATTCATACACTGTACTCGACATTGCATTCTGCACTGATAAAATGTCTACAGTATATTGATGCATTTCCCTTTTGTGTACTTTTTCAGCCTCCTTTCCAGATTCCCATGGCAAGAGGTGCTCCAGCTGGGCCTTCTGTCCCTGCCCGGGGGAGAGATGAGGAGGGCCGGATATTTCCCCGTACCAGGGGAGGGCATACTCATGTCGGGAGTAGCTCGCGAGCTCCAGTCCCGGATGATGACGACGACGAGGAGTTAGAGGCGGAGGCAGAGGCGGAGTCCGAAGGCGGTTCCAGCTCGGGCTCTGACGACGATGTTGATGATGCTCCTGGACCCTCGTCCAGGAAGAGGACTAGGACGGACTGACGGCCCTTGGAGTTGCTTGACATGGATGCAGATTTTTGCTATCTTCTTCTTTCTTGTACTTTTCTTTTTGTTGGTAGATAGATTACCTTGTACTGCCGCAGGCAGATTTTTGTTTCCAAAACTTGTACATTTGAAAAGATAATGAAATGAAACGGACTTTTCATCTGAAAAAGTGTTTACATTTACGTATTTCATGCATTGCATCACATCTCATCATGTTACACCTCAATGCAAATGGAACTGATTGGTTGTCTGAAAATTGAACACTTGCACTGCAATAATCAGATGACTTAAACAGCCAGCAGCAAAATAACCCAAGCAATCCACTGCCTGATTCTTGGACACACAGCCCTTACTCTACTGGGGATTAATCTGCATACAGCCCATAACACAGCATTCGATTCATTCTGCACACGACAAATTCTGAACAAACGGCCCAATCTAACAGGACGGACCTCAAAGATGGAACCGGTCGGAGTCGAAACACGTTCAAATGTAGAGAATGGCACAGCATTCTGGAGCATAAATGATTTTCGAAATCGAATGAGGGTTTTTCAAACCGGGATATCGAGCCTACAACCGAACACAGGGAGGAGGACTCAAATATAGGTGCACGACCTAAACACAACGAGACACGCTCGGAAAAGACCTAAAACAAAGGTTGAGATAAACAAAACCAAAGACACGACCTACAGACGCGTTAGCGAAGATGGGGGACCTTGGACCACGAGGAGCCAGTTTCTCTAGGCATTGTTTCCCACCTTTTCTGATTTGTAATTCTCACATCACTCGGCTCTCGAGCTCGGATTTTTTTTTTTTTTCAAAACCCTTTTCCTTACTTTTCTCTCAACTTACACCTCTCTATTCTTCATTCTCTCATTTTTCATCCCTCCCCGGGGTGGTTGATGGATAAATAGAACGGTGTGGGTTCATGCTCAATACCGTTAGCTCACGGCCCTTTCTTCTGGCGGGTAGAGCGCTCTTCTGGCAAGTACATCGATGACGGGGGAAAGACAGAACGCCTGGCTCAACTGTGCCCCTAGTTCATCATTTTAACCATCCTTTTCGTTTTTGTTTTCTACTAAAACAGTTTTGATCGAAATGAGAGTCGGATTAACGTACTCGTTCGATTTTTGATTTGAAAAGCATGCAAGTCAGGCTGCAAGTACTGAAAATTTTCCTTTTTTGGGTCCAAGACAATGGTCCAGTTTTGGAAAATGGAATAGTTTTCGAGAAAATAGTCAACCTCAGTAAAAATTTTCAAAAAACTATTTTTCAAACAGTCAATGCTCAACAAGCATGGAACTTACTCTTCGAGATGCGTAACCTCGGATCGGAGGCGATGGAAAATTGCCCCTGGTTTGAAGGGGGGTGGGAGGCAACGGAAAGTTGCCCCTAGTTTGAATGGCGTCTCACGACGGCTTGTGGCAACGGAAAGTTGCCCCTTGTTTGGGATGGTGCCGCAGCAATCCGCAGACAGTCTTCATTGGCGATGGTCGAACTCTCAGACACAGAGATGACGAAGACGGTCACAACACATATATGGACACAATCACCTTGAAGGGTGTTGGCCACTGGACTTTGGGGATGAAATCGAAACCATTGCATGGATTGGAACGCTATGAAAGCGTTGGGGGCTGGACTTCACGATGAAGTTGCCTACGTATCCCAAACATGGGAATCAAGCCTTACGTAGTTCCGGTTAAGGTACACTCGGGTATTTTAACCTTCACTTTTTTAGGCTCTCACTTTTGCCAAGGCGCCCAATACGGGTTTTCGACCTTGCGAGCTTCTTTTCATTTTCTATTTTTTCTCTTTTTCATTTCTTTTTCTTCTTTCCCTTTTTTTTTCTCTTTTTTTTTCATTCATTTTTCTTCTTTCTTTTTGTATTTTTCTCTTGCTCTAACTTTTGCCTGGGTCGCCCTTCTGGGTTTTCGGCCCAGCGAGCCTCTCAAAGGGTAAAAGTGTAGCAAGTCCATGCCAAATGGTTTTTTGAATTGAAGCCCCTCTGTATCTAAGAGAACGGCTGTTGCAATGATTTGCGGAGAATCCATCTCGGTTACTCCACAAGCTTCTTCCGGCGAGATCCACTCCTTCTGATTTGGCTTTTGGTGCCTCTTACTCGAGGGCTACTTCGAAACTGGCCATACAGACCTTTCACGGCGTTTGTCCGTTGAACTTTCTGAACGTTCTGAACGGGTTCAAAGTCGGAAAACAAATAGGTTGAATCTTGAGGCTGAGAGCGATCCTAGGCTGCGCGACCTCAAGAGGGATTCCACACAAGTCTTCACAGGGTCGCGTAAAACATTTGCTTTTGAAAGTTTTTAAGAAAGCGACAAATCGCTCGCGCCGAAGATAGTGTGGAACCAATCTGGATCAGGCCAGGATCCTTCTCAGTACTCACGCCGACAAACATGGTTTCATTCATAAAAAGGCTTAGCACGTCTTTCTTTCTCTCAAAATGATCAAAATTTTGCAAAACCCGAGGAATTCCTTCCTCTTCGTTTTTATCACCGCAGTGTTCAAAAGGTTTGTTTTTTGAAAAACTTAGGTCAATGCAATGAGTTTGGCGCGCAGGAGAGCAGGCGAGATGTACTGTCAGCCCAATCAAATTCTCTGGCACTTATGCTGAAAGCAAGCATGAAGTTTGATATAGCAACAGCTGTTTCATTCGGCTTTGTTGGTGCAACTGGCCCCTCGGCAGAAACAGACTCAAAACAAAAAAAGATAATTACAAAACGAAACGGTGTTCGGGACAACAACCCCAGAATCACCTGGTATTATATACAACGAGGACTGACTCGATACAACCAGACAGACCCTTAAGCAAAAAAGATTGACTCAAGACAAAGAGACAGACTCAAAACAAAAGACTGACTCGACATCCAAGCCAGGATTTACAAAACTCGGTTTCACCGATGCTCAAAAATGCGTGCCAGACGCTTCAAAAATACACCAAATGTTGCCCGCAGGCGGTTCACTTTACATACTCGCAGTATCTGAGCCCTCGAAATCCAACAACTGAGTGGTGACGGGCTTGCCTGAGGTGGGTGGTAGGATAACCTTGTTATCAATCAAATCCTGCACTTCATGACGAAGGCGGGAACATCCATCGGTACTGTGACCGGACTGTTGATGGTACGCGCAGTACAAGGTAGCATCATGGGTGGCGGGGAGATTCTTCGGGAGTGGCCGGGGCTCCAAAGGCTTAAGGTGCCCATTCTTCGCCAGTATTAGCAATGCCCTAGACAAAGGCATGTGGAGGTCGTGAAAGACCCTGCGCCCTCGGGGCAGATACTTTGCAGTTTGAGGATTCTTGCCAGATGCGCTGGCGAAAGGATCGGCTGGCGCTGCCTTGGCTTTTTGAACCTTTCCCGGTGCAGGGTTGGGAACTACAGGAACTGTCTGGGCATGACGGGGCCCATCCCGGTTTTCTGCCTGGCTTGCACTGTCTTTGATTGGAGCGGGGAAAGCGTCATCTACAGCTTTGGTCACTATTGCAGATGTTTGTTGCTTGCTCATTCCTCTGACTTTCAGAGCCTCGACTGCCCACCGCAGTTGTTCAATAGGATCGGCGTCTACCTTTGCCTTGTCTTTTCCTCTGGCCTCAGCCTGATCAAGGGTCTGGGTTGGTGCTGGCATGCCGTGGCTATAGCCGGGAGCCACCTCTGGCTGGCTGAGCTCTATCACAATCCGCCCCAGTAGCGGGGGCTCCTGTGGTACGAAATTCCCGGCATATGGCGCCGCTGGCGGTGAAGCCGACATTCCATAGGCGAGGTCTGCCACAGACCTTTGGAGGTCACCTATCATTCCCATCAACTCAAAGGTGGTGGGCTCACGAGCCTGGTATAACTGGGGAGCCCAGACCGGGTGCACAACGGGCGACCTGGGCGGGTATGACATACTGATGCTGGCCTCACTCTGCGGAGCGGTCCCCTGCTCCAATGCGGCCGTCATAACCACAACTTCTTCTGAATTTTGTGCCGCCATGAATCCTGCCTCAGCAAGGGGAGACACTGGCTATTCTGTATCAATTCTGCCACTCTCTGAACTGAAAGAAAAACAGATAGCATTTCAACCCAAACTGATCAAACACGGGTGTAGCCAAACAACTGTACCCTACTGCTGATCATTGTTCCCAGATTTCTGTTCCCAAAATACTGAATCTGATACCCGCGGATAACTGATTCTCACAACTGATACTGATACTGGTGTCCCCAGGTTTGATACTCAAACTTGCAAACTGACATGTGCGTTCTTGTAGAGCAACACTCTAAAAGCACATAGCAAATAAAGAGAGCTCAATCACCCCTATATTGGGGTATGGTTTCCCTGTCCTATTTTGTCAGGAGCTAGGGTTTCACTATGCACACAGCGGTTTTCAAACAACTTAGCATCGGGTAAGCAACCTGTCCTAACTTGGAATGGTCACTATGGATCCGAATATGCACTAGGTCGAATGGTCAAAAAAGGGTGCCCCGGTAAACCGGGTTTTGTGTTCCCATACTGTCAGAGCCCATAGCCGGTCAGCCTTATGGACATGCCTTAACAAGACAAGCCTCCGGCAAACCGTTCAGGAATGGCATATGGCAAACACTGTGTTCCTAGGCGCACCAATGCACATGCAATGCAAAGAAACACATAAATGAGATCAAAACAGGATATCACGAGTTCGAGTCAAACTCTCTAAAACTCCCCAGCAGAGTCGCCAGAAACTGTAGACGTCCCCGAACGCCCCAGGAGGATGAGTCCCGTTCTGTTCATTTGGGGTTACTACAGTTCGGACTCGACTTGTGTCACGGTTCTTAATCTGAACCAAAGAGTCCAAATCTGGCAAATCGTTTTGAGAAACAGATTTTTGAAAAAGTAGTGCCAAACATGGACTGCTTTGCCAGATACAGAGTCGCCACCTAAATATTTTAAAATGGGGGAATTTAGGAAACCCTGACTCGGTGCCGAAGGCCACATGTCCGTCATCACCGGAGTTGTCTCGGCTCGGGAGCTTGGGTACGATCGAGGAAGGTCAGCTATGAGCACCCCCTTTCGCCCGGTCCGAAGACCGGCCTTTACTAACCGTGATATCCAATTTTGAAAACGCTATGTGTTCTTAAACCAATTATTAGCCTAGAATTACTATGTTATGCGCGCAGCAAACAAGTATAGACTAGATTGCCTAATTTGGAAAGGAACATTGCATATCCGTTCATTTTGAAAATGCTTTGGAATTTGCTACTCGCAAGTAGGCTAAAACACGGATTTCAATGAGTTATTCCAACTCAAACAATCCAACCTTCACCCACAGGCATCCAAGCAGTTTATAACACATAAGCATCTAGCCACATGTTAAGCATGCTGACATGGCAACATTCACACTCATGCGATATGCTAAAGCGGAAATACTTACATCGTACTCCGTGCCAAAACAAAGAACTTGTTAGCAAACATGCATGATCCAAGTCCATGTTAAGTGCCTAATGCATCGCATACAAAGTGTTGCTAGAATAGGCTCGGCTATCCTAAACATGTCATGTGAAAATGCACAATTATCACATATTCACTTTTTGATTTGAAGTACGAATGCAGTTAGCG
The DNA here is from genome assembly GCF_055761805.1 of Camellia sinensis. NCBI lineage: Eukaryota > Viridiplantae > Streptophyta > Magnoliopsida > Ericales > Theaceae > Camellia > Camellia sinensis. Next base: position 210,168,282 of record NC_138965.1, read on the forward strand.
TGATGTACCGAGCCTAATGCATGTAATACAAAATGCATGAATGCACGCATGCATAGCATAAGTTATGCTGAATTTAAACATGCCCTAATCTACCATCATAAGCAGGTAAATAAAAGGGAAGAAAGACGTGAGGTTGGAAGACATACACACACTCACGCACACTTATTACAGATTTGCCCTCGCTCGGAGGGACCGAATAAATATTACAAATTAATTAACTACGCAAGCTAATTAATATTACAAATTGCCTAATTTAATTAACAAATTAAATAGACTAAGAAAAACAGTAAAACGCCTTGAGAAGCGCGCCGCCATGCACAAGCTGCCTCTATTTTCTTTCCTATGCTCCTCTAGAGGCTGTCAAAACCTCAGGACTGCATCCCTGGGTACTGGGGAGTACCACCGGCGGAGTGGGACCATCACCGGCATTGGTATGTGTCCATCGGCAGAAAATTAAAGCTGTCGGCAGAGAAAAGGTTGCCGGCCAGCACCTTACACTGCCGGTCGGCAAAGAAACCTGCAGGACCTGCAACTCACAGCAACAGAGGGCAAAACAAGGCATGGCAGCACAATTCAAGGCATGTATGCACCAACCATGTCTCTTATCATTGTAATGACTCAACGGGACATGTGCCTCGATTCTCGGACCACCAATCACGCATTTCCATGCATGATGGCCCAAAGAACCAAGTATGCAACTTTGATTTCAAATGTATGCAAACCAATCAAACAAAACTCCCAATCCCTATCACCCAAGTCAAGGGACAAGGAATGCATGCAAGATGCAATGCAACCTAGGCATACAAGCTAAGGATGCAACATGGCATGGCAAGGCACTTATGCAAGCATACAAGCATACATATGGCAATGCAAATGTATGGAAAGATGGGCTTATACATGAATTAGGCAGCTCTAATAAGGCCTAAAACAGTAGCCAATCGTGCTAAAAAGTGAGGGCTAAATGGCATGCACACACACATGCACATAAGGACCAACATTTAAGCACAAATCAAACAACATTCAAGCACACTTGAAAGAGGGAATCATGGACAATTAGCATGCAACATAAGCATTGAAATCATGCCAAAACATGGTGCCAAACCAAGCAATAAATCAAGCCAAGCATGCAACAAATGGCCCAAATGCTCAAGGCAAGTCAATGGAGCATTGGACTACACTAAGCAAGACCAAACATGGCATGAACTCATTGACCAAAAACAAAGTTTTGGGACATTAATGTAAGGCCCGAAGGACCACTTAGATGGCATCTAAATGGCTCAAAACAAAGGCATGCACAAATGGTCAAAACAAGGAGCATGCAACACATGCTTCCAAAACATTAAAGAGGCATGCAAGGCAATCCAACAAGCATGGAAATGGGACTGAAATGGCATATAGGATGGTCCCAAATCACCAAAACAATGCAAGGATGGCATGCTACACATGCACATACTCAAGGCTAACAAGCCTAAATACAAAGGAGCTATATCAAGCATGCCAAAATCAACCCAAACACTTATGGACAGACCTAAAACATGGCAAAATAAGCACATAATCTTCACGAGACTAAGCCTAAAACATGCTCCAACAAAGGCTAACAACCTAAGACATGTTAAGGCATAAACAAGGCATTACATGGCAACTATGCTAAGCATGCATGGAGTTCCAAAACCAACTTAAAGTCATGTTATATTATGGATATATAAGCATGAAAAACAAACCAAACATGCTCAACACACACTTAAGCATAGGCTTCCTTAAGAGGCCAAAATGTGTCCTTTTCAAGGACAACAAGGAGAGGGGGTGGCCCTCTCCTTCTTGGGACTTCAAGGCATCATCTTCACCACTGAAATCCCTCAAGATTTCAGTGGTGAAGAGACCCCAACACCAAAATCCCGGAGCTAGCACAAAATGGCTCAAAATGAGGCCTTTTAAGGCCTAAGGGTGGTCAACTACCCTCAAACAACAAAACACTCTTAATAAACAATAAAGAGGGCCTAAAAACAGAACTTTTTTATGTTATACAATAAGCACAAAAACAGCTCTAAGATAGGTGGAAAATCAATGCAAAAATGGGGAATAAAGGTGTAAGTTTCTTACCCTTGTAGTCCTCTTCGACAATGGTGCTCCAATGGCCTCCTTTAGCTTGAGTCTAACACCAAAACTTCAAAACAAACCCTTTAGAACCTCAGCTCCAAGAGGAAGGTGAAACACTAGGTGTTTGTGTGCAATAGTAAGACACAAAGCACCTAGTGAACAAATGAGAGGGAAAGAGAGATAGAGAATGTATCTAACTCAAACCCTAGAACCAGAGCTTCTCTCTGTGTTTTTCCCTCTCTAAAAATGTCTAAAGTCTCTCCTCTTAGCCCCAAGAGAGAGCCTCTATCTATCCTTGTCACCAAACTGGCAAAACTTACAAGTTAAGCAAAACTAGAGGGCCATCCCTCCATACACGTGTATGGAGGGAAAGTCACTGCAATATAGCTGCCTAAAAATATCTCAAAAAGCAACTGCACAGTAACCGGCCGGCCAAAAATGCCATCTTGGCCAAATAAAGTGCCGACCGGCACAAAATAGTGCTGACCGGCAACAAAAGGTGCCGGCCGGCAAACTATATTGCCGGTGGCAGCAAAAACCAGCCGGTGGCCTCTAGCCAATGCCGGTGGTGGGTGGGGATGGTCTACAAGCCCCACCTGCCTCTCAAGGGCAAGATGCAAGTGTTTGGTGCAAAACCAGACACTAAACGGTCGAGTTCGGAGATCCTGAGGCAAGGCACGCGAGCCGAGGCCTCCGGGAACTCCAAACGAACACAAACATGGAAGATCACCGTGTGTTCAAACGGTGACGTCCAAGTCTTGAGGACGGTCAAAAATGGGGTGTCTACAAATATTTAATTAGTTGGTTAGTTAATTAATTTGTATTATTCTTTCGGTCCCTCCCTCGAGAGGGCGCAATCGTGTAATAAGCGTGCGTGTGTGTGATGCATGTCTTCCAACCCCCACTTCTTTCTCCCTTTTATTTAGCCGCTTATGATGGTTAGTTTTAGGGCATATTTGATTTAGCATACCTTATGCTATGCATGTTTGCATTCATTTGTATTGCATGCACCGGGCTCGGCGCATCATACTAACTGCATAGTATTTCAATTCCAACTTGAATACGTGTATCAAATTGTCGCATATCATATGCCATCTTAGATTAGCCGAGCCTATTCTAATTGCATTTCGTATGTGTTACATTAGCCATCTTAACATGGACTTGGATCATACATTTGATTACTAACATGTTCTTGTTTTGGCTCGGAGTACACTGTGAGTGTTTATGCTTTAGCATCTTGCATGTGTGTAAGTGTTAACATGACAGTATGCTTGCCATGAGGCTAATTTCTTATGTGATATAACTGCCTGAATGCCTGTGGGTGAAGGTTGGATTACTTGAATTGGAACAATTCATCAAATTCGCATTTTAGCCTACTTGCGAGTAGCAAACTTCAAACCATTTCCAAACAAACGGATATGCGATGTTTTGTTCCAACTCAAACGATCCAGTCTATACTTGTATGTTGTGTGCATCACATAGTAATTCTAGGCTAATAACCGGAATAAGAGCACATAATGTTTTCAAAACTCGATATCATTATTAGTAAAGGCCGATCTTTGATTGGGCGAGCGGGGGTGCTCACGAAGTGACCTTCCCCAATCGTACCCAAGTTCCCGAGCCGAGGCAACTTTGGTGATGACAGACGCATGACCTTAGGCACGAGTCAGGGTTTCCTAAATTCTCCCAAAATAAAATATGTAGGTGGCGACTCTGTATCTGGCAAAGCAGTCCATGTTTGGCACTTCTTTCTAAAAATTAGTTTTTCAAAATGATTTGTCGGATTTGGACTCTTTGATGATTCATCGATCTTGCATTGCACTCTGCGAGATTAGATACAGGACCGTGACATTGAGTCCGAACTGTAGTAAGCCTAATGAACAAAACGGGATTCCCTCCCAGGACATTCAGGGACGTCTTCAGCTTCTCACCACTGAATGGATTTCAGTGGTGGGGATGGTGTTTTGAGGTCCTAAATATGAGAGGGTCATCCCCTCTCCTTGTTGTCATGTTTACTAGCTTTACATGCCTCATGTTTGAGCACCTTGTTAAGCTTGTGTTGGCTTGTTCTTAGCATTTATTTGTGGTTATTTTGCTGAGGCATACCACTGTTTTTGCTTAGTTTGGTCACGCCATGCATGGTTGATACACTTGTAGTGTAAATCACACAAACTAGCTTTATGTGCTTCATGAAATAGCATGTCATTCTAGCTTGATTTATTTCCATTTCAGCATGTTTTAGGTGATGTTATACCATGTCATGACTCTGTTTTGGTTTGGTTTGGTTGGCCCTTGCATGCTCCGTACACTTGTAGTTTAGTTCTATGAAATAGCCTAACATGCATCATGTTGTAACATGTCATTTTAGCATGCTTTTGGCTTAGTTCTGAGAAGACTTTGTTCATGTTTTAGCATGTTTAAGGTTTGATTTGTGTTGTCTTGGTCATTCATGACTTGCTTTGTATAGCTATGGTTCAATCTAGCTTGTTAGCTTTGTGTGTTGAGTTCTCTAGCATGTATTACTTGGACTATTTGAATGATTTAGCATCATTTATTATGTGATTTTAGTCCATGTTTTATGGCCATGCATTCACATTTGTCACTTATTCAATGCGTTGGAGGGTTGGCCCCTTTATGCCTTAAAATGAATTATTGCGTATGCCTTCATGCCATAGCTTGCGAGCTCTCATTTCAGTACTTATTTGGGGTTATTATGCCATGATATAACTCTGATTTTTATTGGTTAAGTTATCCCATGCTTGGTCTTAATAGGTGTAGTGTAATCCACCTTATTCGCCTTGTATGCATCATGCCTTATGCCCTCCATGCTAGCTTATTTTGGCTTCCTTCCATGCATGTTTTAGACTTATTTTAACATGTTCTAGGACTATTTTGGGTTGCCTTCGTCACATGCTTCATGTTTTGTATACTTGTAGTACAAATGCTCTTGCTTGCCTCAAGCTTTGAGCACCATTGCATGCTTCACTTGTGTTGTGTACATGATTTGGCATCACTTAACATGACATTTCAGAGCATTTAGTATTGCCATGTTCCTACCTCAATCATGGTTTAAGTGCCTTTGAGTGTTATGCATTGTTGCCTAGCTTATGCCTTAGCTCGTATGCTTGCATGCCTAGGTATTTGAGCCCTCATCTCAGCATGTTTAGGTCCTTATTTTGACCTACTTGAGCTCTGTCCTTGCTTAGTTCATGCATTTGTGCCATGTATTGCATGCCTCATGTGTAGTCCTCTTTGCTTGTCTTAAGCTTAAAGGACCCTAGCATGCCATACTTGTGTTGTTTAAGTGATTTGGCATCATTTCTTGTCTAATTTCAGTGCACTTAGTGTTGCTACACTTCCATGTTTTTCACTCTTTAAGTGTTCTTGAGAGTTGCACCGTAGTGCCTTAGTTGGTAAGCCAATTGGCATGCATGCTTGTATGTGTTTTCGGTGCCTTCATTTTAGCATTATGGCCACTGTTTTGGCATGACTAAGGTCTGTCCATTTCGGTTTAAGTCCATCAAGTATATGGTTTGCATGTTGTTGCATGTTTGGTGCATTGTACATTGTTGCCCTTGTTGCATTGCATTGTGCATACATGCATTACATTGTGTTAAGAACCCTCATGATTGCCTTGCATTGAGTATGCCATCTAGTTCTTAGCATTTAGCATTGTGTATGCCATGTTATGCCTTGTATTGTGTATGCTAGGTTACTAGTTGCATTGAGTATGTCATGCAGTTGCATGTTCGCATGCTAAGGTTGCATTACATAGCATTGTGCATGCCATGTTTCTTGCTTGCATCATGTTTGGAATAGGTGTAAGTCCAAACACGGGAAAAGAGGGATGTTTCATACTTAAAGTGATGAAACGTGCCTTAATTCCCGGTTGCCGACGCTCTTGATCATACATGATGGAGTTCTAGGCTTTATGTGTTTACTTGTGCATTCATTTCATATTGAATTGTGTAATTTCGCCTCTCGGTCATCATGCATTGAAATGCGTGATTGGTGGCCTGAGGGTCGAGAACCTACACTCCCTTGAGTTCATGACATGATAGCGAGGGGTGGTTGTGCACACATATCTTGCAAATACATTGTCATGCCCTTTCTTGCTCTTTGTTGTAGCAAAATTGCAGTTCCACAGCAACAACTGCCCGGCCAGCCAGAAAAACTAGCTGGCCGACCACTTTTCTGGTTTTTCAACAACCAAAAGTGGACGACAGGTGTCTGGAGAGACCAAAAGTGGTCGGCCACCCTCCCACAAGACTACCAAGGTGAAGTTTCAGCTTTCTAGAGCTTGGTGCAAGTTTTTGAGGACAGATGAAAATAGAGGCAAATCGGGGCATCGCATTGGATTTCCGAATGAGGCGACCGAGAATGCATCCAGTCTTCTCCCTCTGAGAACCTCCTATTTTACTGCTTTCCTTAGCTGTCATGCTTAGATAGCTAGTTTATGCTTTGGTTTGTACTTTAATTAGTTAATGCGTTAGCTATTCAATTCGTTTTGTAATAATTAGTTAACTAGGATTAGTTAATTAATTTGTTGTGTAATAATTAGTTTAATTAGCTTAAATTAGCTAGTTAGCTTCTTATTCAGTCTCTCACTCGAGAAGGCCAAGTGTTGTAATAAGCGTGCGTGTGTGTGATGCATGTCTTCCAACCCCCATTTCTTTCTCCCTTTTACTTAATCGCTTACGATGATTAGTTTTAGGACATATTTCATTCCGCATACCTTATGCTTGCATGCGTGCATCCATTCATCTGTATTGCATGCACCGGGTTCAGCGCATCATACTAACTGCATTGTACTTTCAATACATTACTTGAATACGTGTTTAATAGCATGTTATCAAGTTGCATTTCACATGACATGATTAGAATAGAAGAGCCTATTTTAATTACATTTTCGCATGTGTTGCATTAGTCATCTTAACATGAACTAGGATCATACATGATTTCTAACTAGTTTTTTGTTTTGGCTCGGAGTACACTGTGAGTGTTTACACTTTAGCATACTGCATGTGTGTTAATGTTGCCATGTTAGCATGTTTGTCATGAGGCTAATTGCTTATTTGCTATAACTGCCTGAATACTTATGGGTGTACTTGCGAATAGCAAACTTCAAACCGTTTTCAAATGAATATGCAATGTTTTGTTCCAAATTAGGCGATCTAGTCTATACTTGTTTGCTGTACGCATTACATAGTAAGATTAGCTAATTAACCAGAATAAGAACACATGTGTTTTCAAAAACAAGATATCCTGCTTAGTACAGGCCGATCTTTGATCAGGCGAACGGGGGTGCTCATTAAATGATCTTCCCCAATCGTACCCAAGTTCCCGAGCCGAGGCAACTTTAGTGATGACGAACACGTGGCCTTAGGCATGAGTCAGGGTTTCCTAAATTCTCCCAAAATAAAATATTTAGGTGGCGACTCTGTATCTCGCAAAGCAGTCCATATTTGGCACTTCTTTATTAAAAATCAGTTTTCCAAAATGATTTGCCGGATTTGGACTCTTTGGTGATTTATCGGTCTCACATCGCACAATGTGAGATTAGATTTAGAACCGTGACATTTGAGTCCGAACTGTGGTAAGTCCAAATGAACGAAGCGGGATCTTCCCGGGACGTTCGGGGCGCGTCCACAAAGTGTTCAACAACATGTTATCAAGTTGCATTTCACATGACATCTTAGAATAGCCGAGCCTATCTTAGTTGCGTCTCTGCATGCGTCGCATTAGCCATCTTAACATGAACTAGGATCATGCATGATTTCTAACTAGTTCTCTGTTTTGGCTCGGAGTACACTGTAAGTGTTTTCGCTTTAGCATCCTTGCATGTGTGTAAGTGTTGTCATGATTAGCATGCTTGCCATGAGGCTAACTGCTTAAGCGTTTAACTGCCTGAATGCCTGTGGGTGGAGGTTGGATTACTTGAATTAGAACAATTCATCAAAATCATGTTGTTTTTCTAAGCCCACTTGAGGGTGGCAAAATCCACGACTTAGCCTACTTGGGAGTAGCAAACTTTCAAAGATGTTTTGTTCCAACTTAGGCAATATAGTCTATACTTGTATGTTGTGCGCATCACATAGTAATTCTAGGTTAATAACTGGAATAAGAACACATGTGTTTTCAAAAACAAAATATTATGTTAGTAAAGGCCGATCTTTGATCGAGTGAGTGGGGGTGCTCATTGCATGACCTTCCCCTCTCGTACCCAAATTTTCGAGCCGAGGCAACTTTGGTGATGACAGACACGTGGCCTTCGGCACAAGTCAGGGTTTCCTAAATTTCTCAAAAACAAAACATTTAGGTGGCGAATCTGTATCTAGCAAAGCAGTCTATGTTTGGCATTTCTTTATTAAAACTGATTTTCCAAAACGATTTGCCGGATTAGGACTCTTTGGTGATTTATTGATCTCACATATCATTTTGTGAGATTAGATTCAGAACCGTGACACGAGTCCGAACTGTAGTAGCTAATGAACAAACGATTTCGCGCCCTCGTGCGTGAAGCTGGGAGTTCTCGTGCGGTCTACAACAGCTCTATTAGATGCTCATTTATTTCACTCTTTCATTGCTTTTGAGAGTTGTGTCTTGAGTCTTGTTTGCAAGCTAACATATGAGCATGTTTTTCGAGCCTTTCATGCCTTAATCTCAGCATGTTTTAGCCACTGTTTTGGCATATATTAACTCTGTCCAGAGCTGTTTTGGTCAGTTGATCTTTGTATTACATGCCTATAGTGTTGTGATCTTCACTAGCTTAATGAGTTAGACTTTTTAGCATGTATTACATGTGTTGCTTGCATGATTTAGTTTCATTTTGCATGTCATTTCAGTACTGAAATATCTGCAACCTCCCTCATTTCTTCACTTTTCTATTTTCTTTGAGGTTGGTTAGCCTAAAGGTTGTGTTTAAGCTTGAGATTGAGACTTGTGCTTAATGGTTTTAATCCTCTTTTGAGGGTTCTACTAACCAACGACATGATCTCTCTCATGTCTTAAGTCATCCTTTGGTTGACCTCTCTCTTATTAGAGGAAACTCACCTTGGACTTAATCGATTAAAGGACTAATCGGTAATATAAAATCTATAAACAAAATGAACAAAGTAAAAGAGGCAAGATAAGCATGTTGTGTTGCATTGCATGTGTTTGGATCGGACGTTAATCCAAACACAAGAAAAATGGGACGTATCATACTCAAAGTGATGAAACGTGTCATTTTTCTTAGTCATCCTCACCCTTGATCGTGCATGATAGGGTGGTGGTTGTTTTGGTCTTGTTTGTACATTCATTGGCCTTGTACAAGTTTGGTTCTTTGGCCATCATGCATGAAAATGCTTGGTTGATGGCTTGAGAGCCAAGAGCTACACTCCTTTGAGCTTGAAAGATGAATAGGAGGGTAGCAGTACAGACATTTCTTGGAAATGTATTGCTTTGCCTCTGTTGCTTTCTATTGCTGCAAAAGTAGAAGTCCAAAAAAGGGGGTGGTCGACCGGCCACTTAAACTAGCCGACCAGCCAGTTGAGGTGGCCAACCGGCCACCAGTGAATTTTTGTACAAATGTGTTCCTGTGTTGGAGTAGAGGCAATCTGGAAGTTGGTGCAATTTTCAGAGATAAAATGAGTGCAAACAGAGGCATCCGATGGCAAGGCAAGGGTATTTTCGAGTGGAACAACCGAGCATGCATGCATCCCTCGTCCCTCGAGGCCATGTAAATCACTTTACTAGTTGGTTAGCGTAGCTAATAATTCAATTCAAGTGTTGTATTTTAATTAGCTTAGCATAGCTAGTTATTCAATTGTGTTGTAATAATTAATTAGCTTAGAATAGTTAATTAGTTTCGTTTTGTAATAATTAGCTTAGCCTAGTGTAGCTTAGCCTATTCATTCGGACCCTCCTTCGCTAGGGCGCAATGTTGTAGTAAGTGTGTATGTATGTGTGTGTGCATGTCTTCCAACCCCACGTCTTTCTCCCTTTTATTTATCTGCTTTCGATGGTTAGATTAGGGACATATTTCAATTAGCATCCCTTATGCTTGCATGTTTGCATCATTCATTTGTCTTGCATGCACCGAGGCTGGGTGTATCATTCAAACTGCATTGTATTTCAATACACTTCTTTGAATACATTTTTATCACATGTTGTTCAAATCGAATCATATGCCATATTAGTAGCCGAGCCTATTAATTGCATTATTTCATGTGTTGCATTAGGCATCTAACATAGTTAGGATCATGCATTGTTTCTAACTAGCTTTTGTTTTGGCTTGGAGTACTCGGTAAGTTTTATGCTTTAGCATACTTGCATCAGTGTGAGTGATGCCTTGTTTCGCATGCTTGGCATGAGGCTATTTGCTTAAATGATTAATTGCATGAATGCCTATAGATGAAGGCTTTGTTGCTTGAATTGGAACAATTCAACGAATGAGAGTTTTAAGCCCACTTTGCAAAGTGGCAAATCGTGTTTTAAGCCCATTTGAAGTGGCAAATCTGCATTTTTAAGCCCACTTGAGGGTGACAAATTCAAACCATTTTCGAAAACAAACATGAGTTGAATTCGTTCCAAGTCTTGCGATTTAGTCTACTTGCTTGTGTGCGTCACATAGTGAAGTTAGCTAATAACTGGAATAAGAACACATGTGTTTATATAACAACATATCATGATAGTAGAGGCCGATCTTTGATTGGGTGGGCGAGCGGGGGTGCTCATTTCAGGACCTTCGCCTCTCGTACCCAAGTTCCCGAGCCGAGGCAACTTTGGTGATGACGGACACGTGGCCTTTGGCACGAGTTAGGGTTTCCTAAATTTCCCAAAAAAAAAAAAACATTTAAGTGGCGACTCTCTAATCTAGCAAAGTAGTCCAATTTTGGAATTATTTGATTTAAAATCGATTTTTCAAAATGATTTGCGGGATTAGACTCTTTGGTGTTTATCAGTTTCACAGTGCACTTTGTGAGATTAGATTCAGAACCGTGATAGCAGTCTGAACTGTAGGACCAATTCGAGCTCTCCGAAAGGGGGCGCGAAGAAAGTCGAGTCTATAGTTTCTGGCGACTCCACTGGGGATTTGGAGAACTTGACTCGAACTCATGATATATTATTTTATCTACACTTATGTGTTTCTTTGCATTTGCATTTGCATCGGTGTACTTAAGTCACAGTGTTTGCCATCTGCAATTCCTGAACGGTTTGCCGGAAGCTTATTTGGAAAAAGCGTGCCATAAGGCTAACTAGTTGCGGGCTCTGCCACGATGGGAACACAAACCTTGGATCTGGACTACCAACAGGCTGAGTTAATCGCTAGGCTTTAATAGCAACAGGGACCACAACAAGCAGCAGTTTCTGCTTCGCATCCACCCCCAGTCAGGGTTCCAATACCCGGGGATACAACTAATGTCCGAGAGAATGCGGACATTCCAGTAGGGCCAGTCCCACCGCAGACTTCCAAAGCACTGGTCTACCCAATGGAGGCGCCGTTCGAGTTTAAGTTCGATCCTACCGCTCTGAAAGTGAGCAAGCTTGAGAAGCTTTTCAAACGCGCTCAGGGTGTCAATTCAATCCCAGATATAGAGGACGACTATACAAATTCGGTGGTGACATTGCCGGATAGATTTAAAATGCCACACATAGACCGCTTCGACTGTTCGGGTGATCCCATGGTCCACTTGCAGCTATTTTCAGATATTTTGCGGCCGATGGGCCTGACTAGACTGCAGAAGCTTTCCCTCTTTGGTTAGACCTTGTCGGGTATTGCAGCTATTTGGTATGCTAAACTGGAAGATTCTATGAAGAGGAGCTGGGAAGAGATGGCAGAGGCCTTTATCGCCCAATATTCCTATAACACTCAAATCGAGGTCATAACTTGTGATCTCGAGGCTACTCGTCAAGAGCCGAAGAAGGGCTTCTTCGATTTTGTCACTCGGTGGAGGGCCAAGGCCTCCATGATGACCACTCGGCCAGTTGAAAGGGACCAGATCAGAATGGTCGTGTCACGACCCAAACCCGGCCCTATGGGTTTAGCACCGTAACCGGCCAGTAATCCGAGATTACCGAAGGCCTGCAGATACAGTAATACAGTAAAATAGAGTACAGGGCCTGGCGGAAGCCAATACAGTAATTAAACAATGTCCAATGAGCTGTGACAGTCTGTATGCAAAAGATTTTTCCATGCATTCATACATAAACAGTATGTACAATACTTACATCCATTCAAACTAGGGACTCAACCCTACATAACAGTACAGAAAACATTCCGTCTGTACAAAATTTACAGTCACACAGTACAGGGACCTAATCCCTTGGTAACAGTACAGTAACACCCGGTCTGTACAGAACAGTCAAACAGTACAGAAGGGGGAAAACAAACAAAACACCCCCAAGCCATAGCATGGCAACTCGGAACCTCGCAGTGAGGCACAAAGGCTGGCTTGACAAAACTGGAGTCTAACCCTGACGCTCCTAGCTCCGATCTGGTGCCTGTACACCTACATATATATATGAGCAGTGAGCTAAAGCCCAGTGAATAACATAAAGCGTAAAGGGGTTTAGGATGAATGTCCTTACAGTAACGAAAACAGTTCAATTCAATCAGTATTTCAGTTGTTCAGTACAGTAAACAGTCATATGTGGTACATCCATTAGTATAACAGTAACAGTAGGTCTTAAAAGACCGAACAGTAATAATGGCCATCAGTCAGTAAACAGTAGTGGTTCCACGAGGGAACCGACAGAGAATTCTGTCGCAGTAACAGTAACAGTAAACAGTAGGTACTAAGGATGCCACAGTACAGTTCAGAAATAAAGGACATACATTCATTCAGTAAATAATACCAGTTCAGTAAACAGTTTAGTTCAGTATTCAAAAGATAATCAGTTGAACATATCTTTACACAATTGTTACTCACAGAGTTCTGGGCTACAGTATGCTAGAGCGCGTCTCCCCAGTTGCCAACCCTACACAGTTAACAGGTTGAACACACTAAGCTACACAGTTGGGAAATCTCATAACTTAATCCCTAATGCCTCGGTGTGTTCTACATCTATATCCTCAACAAGATGCCTTAAACTAGGCCTAAGAATGCCTAGAACGGGATGAGGATGCAAAGATGCACATTTAAAAGCATTTTCAGAAAAACAGAGTCCCGCTCGAGCGCACGTTTCCCCGCTCGAGCGGTCATGCAACAAAGGTACACGCTCGAGCGTAAACTTTCCCGCTCGAGCGTACTGTAAAAGTACTGGATGGGTGAAATCTCCGCTCGATGCCCGCTCGAGCGTGAGACCTGACTCCGCTCGAGCGCCCAATCCTCCGCTCGAGCGTAAGGTAAAACAGTGCAGAGATACTGGATGCTCGAATTCTACGCTCGAGCGGCACTTCCTCCGCTCGAGCGGAAGTGCAAAATCTGGAAAACCCAGATTGCACCTCCAAGTTCAAAACCAAGTTGTTAACAACTCAAAACCGATCCCCTTGGGCTCATTTTCTGGAAAACTCTTATAAACACATAGAATATCATGTTTCAAAGCTCAATTTTAAGAAATCAAAGCCCAATGTGAGTCAATTAAAACCATAATCAAACCCATTTTCAAGAACAACATTCAAACATGCATGGATGAGTTTTAAACCAAATTAAAGCTCTAAAGCTTGCTCAAATGAGCTCATTTCTTTTCAAAACCAGATGAAAACATGGTCTGTAACAACAATATGAGCATGCATGTACTAATGTCCATGTAATCAACCTCAAAATGCAACAATACTAACATGCATGCAAGAGATGAGCTTCAATCTGCCATTAATGAACCAAATCATGACTTAGCTCTACAAATTAACATGAACCATGCATGAATCAACTTAAAGACAAAATCAAAAGATGAAATTCATACCTAGGTTCCTCGAATGCAAGTCTAGAGGTTCAATATAGCAATCTACACTTCAATTCCAAGCAATTCAAGCCAAATCAACAAGAACAATTCTCTCTCTCTCTAACTCTCCTCTCAAGGTCGGCTAAGCTCAGGAGAAATGGCTGATGGAAATGTGTTTTGATACAAGGTGTAATGAGGCTCAAACATGTATGTTGAGTGGGCCACTAAGGGTGGCAATATGGTAAATAAAACAAACTCTTTAATTAGCTTATTTTATCTAATTTAATCATACCTAATCAGTTTTCAGATAAATATACCATAAAATCACATTAATTATGTGGATCATAAAACATCAATCAATTTCTAATTCGGCCGCCGATATGGCCTTCAATTAGCAGTTTAAACATATAAGCATGAACAGATAATCATACGGTCAAACAGATAAAATGCAATTTAACTAACATATACTCAATCAATTCGGTTTCCAATTTCAATCAGTCAGTTCAGTACTTTAATCAGTCCAATTATCAGTCATAATCAATTCAGTTTAACGGTAATCGGTGTTTATCGGTAATCAATCAGTCAGTAATCGGTAAACAGTATGAGGTTTGTTACAGGTCGTCCACAATCTGCAACCGAGGCTGCTACAGAAGATGATAGTCTTACCTCTGCCTATAATTGCTGACTTCTATGAGATAGGGGTGCAGATAGAGGATGCGATGAAACAAGGTCTGATTGACCATGAAAAAGAGCAGCCCAAGAGGGTTTTTACATGCAGTTCAAATGCGGTTACGAGTAGTAACGCAACTGCAAGGACTTCTGATGTTGGTATGGTCACCACCACACTGAAAACAGCCACCCCTTTTACCGGTACATCCGGAACTACCCCACAACCTACAAAGTACCCACCCTGAGGCCAGAGGGTTTTCATCCCACTCTACATGTCTCTCTCTGTGGCCTTGTGGGTCCTGATCAAAAAGGGGCATCTGAAGCCCCTGGAGCCGCAGTCATTACCCAATCCCCTCCCTCTTACACACAACCCGGCCAAGTATTGCTCCTTCCACCAACAGCATGGTCATGACACCGACCTATGCTTTAGACTCTGCCGTGAGATTCAGGATCTCAATGACAACAAAGTGATAGCGCCTCTTGAGAAGCCTAATGTCACTAAAAATCCTCTCCCACTACATAACCAACCCCCTCCTCCACCCAGGAAAGTAAACCTTATCCAAACAATGGTCATCCCATACGACCCCAGCATATACATCACCCCCTCCCACCTGCCTAAGTCGGCGTTGTTCATCCTAGAAAGCACAGACTTGTGCATGATAAGCGTGTCCATATCCCAACCTGAACCTGTGGTGGTGGCTGTGGTAGAAGAAGGCATGCCTACGGGCTCCGTGAGCTTAATTGAGGAAGCATACAACCCCTGCCGCTACATTGTGCCAACAAGCCAAGCCAGACCAGGGGTGGAACTGCCAACGGGGATGAAGGTTAATGTAGTCTGGGAGGACGGGCCAAGCCAGGGACTGGATGACTTAGCTGAGCTTGAGGAGGACATCAGTAATCTGTAGTTCTTTGATGAATAGGATCTGGGGAATGTACAGATTGGTTGGTTTGATATGAACGGATCAACGGAAAATACAGGGTGGCTCAGTGATGAACCAAATGTGGATGAGGGGTCTCAATCGAAGCAAGAACAGTTGGAAACGGGGATTGTTGCAGCGGCCGGAACGGTCGACAACAAGGGGAAGTTGCCAGAGAGCACCAGTACTAAGAATTTTACTCAAGAATTAGGTAGTATTTGTACAGCCGATACAGAACAGGAGGCCATGCTGAAGCGGTTCGAGCAGGAAAGAACTGAGACTGATCAGAAGGCTAGAAAAGCCAGAGGTTTTGCGGGGACTGATTATGTTGCGAATACAGGAATGCTTACAATGGAACTGGACAGTTGCTTGTCGGTTGTTGAAGGAATGTGATGGAAAGATGAGGATTTACATCTCGCCCACATGGATGACGATTGGGGATAGAATTTGCCAGATGATACATGGTATGCCGAGGAAGCCGATCACATGACTCGGAGTGGGTGGTACTTTAAGCCCCCATACTTGGACCAACCAGAAGCATCAGGGAAAGATAAAGAAGCTGAGAAACAGAAAGATAAACTGTTGAAAGAGGAAGCTGTACTAAAGCGGCTAAAAAAGATTTAGGCGGACATATCCATTTGGGGATTGCTCATGGCTTCACGGGTGCATAGACAAGCCATCCTATCAGCAATGGATAAGGTTAAGCTCTCTATTGACACAACCCCTGAGCAGTTAGTGGGATTGGTTTTCTCAGGTGACGCTTCAGCGACTTTGACTTTTACCGATAAAGAATTGCCGCCTGAGGGCTCTGAGCACAACAAGCTACTATACATCTCTGTTGAATGTAAAGAGAAATGGATACCAGTCATCTTGGTTGATACCAGGTCTATAATTAATGTGTGTCCGTCGCGCACGGCCTATGCTATCGGTTTGAAGCCGACAGACTTTGCACCGACAGCCCTGGTGATTCGGGCTTATGACAATACAAGTCGGAAAGTGATAGGGATAGTTCGGATCAAAACTTAGGTTGGCCCGACGCAACAGGACATTGAGTTTCACGTCCTAGATGTTCCAGCCACCTTTAATTTACTCTTTAGACGGCCGTGGCTGGACCAAGTGAGAGTTGTCTCTTCCACTCTACATCAGATGCTAAAGTACCCCCATGGGAAGGGGGTAGCTATTGTTTTTGGGAACTCTTCCATACATCCTCCGCCGGAAGTCACTACACCAGTACTAGGAATTGTACACGGTGAGCAGGATGTCTTTTTATCTGGGTTCACCTTGGCCGAGGCTCGGGTAGTGCAAGATATTCTGGCTATTGATGAGGGGTAATATGTCTGTGCTTAATCCGTCTACCTCATGAATAAGCTACAACATATACTCAGAATGGGATTAGGAAGGAGCGGCCAGAAGGGCGTCGCTGCGTTGGCCGAAGTGCCACACAACCTTTATACCTTTGGTCTAGGTTACACGCCTACCAAAGAGGATTGGGTAAGAAAAGGAAATGAAATGGCAGGAAGGGCCAAAGCTAAGCAAGCTGGGATGCATTATGAGTTGGTGCATAGACCCATTCAAGGAACCCTGAACGGCCGCTTTGTCTAGGAGGGAGAGGATTTCCTATTTTGCGGCTTCCCTGAGCCATGACTGAATTTAGAAAAGCAGCGTTTGCCCAGTTTCGAGATCTTTTTTGACCTACAGTTACAAGGGGATGAGGTTGCAGAAGAGCAGACTGACCTACCCGCTGAGGCTGAACAGTGTATAGA
Organism: Camellia sinensis; assembly: GCF_055761805.1. Lineage (NCBI taxonomy): Eukaryota > Viridiplantae > Streptophyta > Magnoliopsida > Ericales > Theaceae > Camellia > Camellia sinensis. Next base: position 210,185,593 of record NC_138965.1, read on the forward strand.
GGATGCGTCCGATGGCATAGAACTCGGGATAGGAGCAGCACTGGCTTGTCTTCTCTCAGATCCTTAGATCACACCAGAGACCTTGGGTGATGACTTCTCTGTTTCCAAGATTGGAGATCAATCAGTTGTGGGCCCTTCTTCCGGCATTCTGGATGCATCTATCGCACCCTCCCTCGTTTGGCAGTTCGAGGAGGCCTTTTTGTCCAGCAATTCTGAATCAGGTAGTGAACCGAAATCTGATTCCACAGAGTCTGTAGAGTCAGAATCAGATTCTAGTTCTTCTGAGTCAGAGTTCGATATTCCTAGGGTTGATAACCCGGATGCCGTTGTTTTGTCCAGGTCGTCTTTTTCCTTTTCTTTTGAGTCAGTTGTAACCGAGCAATTGGATGAACTGAAAGTTGTGAATGAGAATGGTACCACTGCTGTTTCTGAGTACTTTGTTGTGCCACTTGTTTACTGCATTAATCAGGACTTTCAAAACTTTGATAAAAATGACGAGAAAGAAATTCCTCCGGTTTCGAAACATTTGATTGATCGAGAGGAGAAGAGGTTTGTAAAACCCCTTGTTTATGAAATCACTTCAATTAATGTTGGTACTGAGAAGGATCTGCGTCTGGTCCAGATCGGGTCCACGTTGTCTTCGGAGGAACGCGAGCGCTTAGTCGCTTTATTAAAATATTTCAAAGATGTTTTCGCGTGGTTCTACGAAGACATGCCTGGAATCGATCCTGAGATTGTACAGCACCGGATCCCTCTTGACCCTGAGGCCCGACCCGTCAAGCATAAGCTTCAGAGAATACGCCCGGATTGGGCTCTGAAAATCAAGGAAGAGGTCACCAAAGCAGATTGATGCAGGGTTCTTGCTAGTATCTGAGTATCCTACTTGGGTGGCCAACATTGTTCCAGTACCGAAGAAAGATGGCAGAATTCGGGTGTGTGTGGATTTCAGAGATTTGAACAAAGCTAGTCCGAAGGACGACTTTCCTTTACCGCACATCGACGAATTGGTGGACTTCACCGCAGGCCATGCGTTGCTCTCCTTTATGGATGGGTTTTTCGGGTACAACCAGATCTTGATGGCACCCGAGGATAGGGAAAAGACTGCCATCACTACGCCGTGGGGAACCTACTGCTACAGGGTGATGCCGTTCGGTCTAAAAAATGCTGGGGCTACTTATCAACGAGCCGCAACCACGATCTTACATGATATGATCCATAAAGAGGTTGAGGTGCATGTGGATGACATGATTGTAAAGTCCAAGGAAAGAGAGGGCTACTACACCGCCTTAAAGAAATTTTTCCAACGGATCAGAGAATATCAGTTGCGATTGAATCCTCAGAAATGTACTTTTGGTGTCACAGCGGGAAAAATGCTGGGGTTCTTGATTACACAAAGGGGCATCGAAGTCGATCCTTCCAAAATCAAAGCCATACTAGGAATGCCACCACCAAGGACTGAAAAGGAGGTGCGAGGCTTTCTGGGTAAAGTGCAATTCATAAGACGGTTTATTGTAAAATTAGCCTTAACTTGTGAACCACTATTTGGTCTCCTGAAGAAAGGAAAGAAATTCCAATGGGATGACCGATGCCAGGTTGCTTTTGAGCAGATCAAGCAGTATCTACAGAACCCACCTGTGTTCTCGCCGCCATAGCCGGGGAAGCCGTTGATTTTGTATCTGTCAGTAACCGACATTATAATAGGCTGCATGCTTGCGCAAGAATCTGGGGATAGAGTGGAGAAGGCCATCTATTACCTGAGTAAGAAGATGCTGGAATATGAGACCCATTACACGCCGCTGGAGAAGGCTTGTTTGGCCTTGGTATGGGCTACTAGGAAGTTGAGGCACTACCTGTTAGCTCACTTCGTAATTCTAGTTTCAAGATTATATCCTATCAAATATCTCTTCGAGAAACCAATGCTTACGGGTAGGCTAGCTCGTTGGTTGTTTCTTCTCTCTGAATTGGATTTGAAGTACATGACTCGCAAGTCTATAAAAGGGAGAGCGGTAGCGGAGTTCCTAGCCGATCACCCAGTGAAGGGAGATGAAGCAGTAGAGTATTTGTTCCCAGATGAGGCCATTCTGCAGGTCGAAGAAGAAATTTGGACTATGTACTTTGACGGAACATCTAACCAGTACGGTTATGGGATAGGGGTGTTGCTGATAGCGCTCGACAATTTCCATATACCTTTAGCTTTCAAACTCCGGTTCAAGGTATCAAACAATGAAGCAGAATACGAGGCATGTATCGCTGGCTTGGAAGCCGCCCTAGAACTAGGGGCAAAACGGTTGGATGTCATTGGGGACTCAAACCTGGTTGTATCTTAAGCGAAAGGAGACTGGAGGGTTAAAGAAGAAAGGATGAAAATCTATCACCAAACCCTGGACGTTGTGATTCCCAGGTTTGAGAAGCTAACCTTCACGCATTTGTTAAGAGAGAGCAACAGGTTTGAGAAGCTAACTCTATCTTCCATGATAGACATCCCTTTGGGAGTCCAGATGCGTCCAATCATTATTGAACAGAGGTATGTGCCAGCTTATGAGTTAATCGCCACAATAGATGAAGTACAAGATCAGAACCGCTAGTATCATGACATCTGGAACTTTTTGGAAAAAGGAGGCCTATCCGCTAGGGGCAAATGCCAAAGATAAAAGGGCAATACGGTGAATGGCTGCTCAGTTTATCATCTGCGAGGGTAAATTATACAAACGAGGCTATCTAGGAATGCATAAACTGTGTGTTGATGTAGAAGAGTCGAAGCGCCTAATGGAGGCCATCCACAGAGGAGAGTACAGATCGCACATAAGCGGAGTAATGCTAGCTCAGAAAATTCTCAGACAGGGTTATTACTGGTCAACCATGGAGGAGGATTTTATTGGTTTTGTTCGGCGATACCACAAATGTCAGATCCATGTAAACCGTATGAACATCCCGCCGTCAAAGCTGTACAACATGACTTAACCATGGCCATTTTCAGTCTGGGGAATTGATGTTATTGGGGCAGTTACTCCGAAGGGATCAAATGGGCATGAGTATATCCTGGTGGCAATAGACTACTTTACAAAGTGGGTCAAGGCCCAATTCTACGCAGTGCTGAAAGCATCACACGTAGCAAAGTTCATCAGGAATAATATCATCTGTCGTTATGGGGTCTCGAATGAGATCATCTTGGACAACGGTTCCCACTTTAAGAAAGAGGTGATCGACTTGTTGGAGAAATACAACGTGGCTTTTCATAAGTCATCTACACATCGGCCGCAAACCAATGGAGCTGTTGAGGCTGCCAACAAAAACATCAAACACATTCTACAGAAGATGGTGAAAACCTACAAAGACTAGCCAGATAAGCTGCCATTTACTCTCTGGGGCTACAGGACATCAATCCGAACATCTGCTGGGGCAAATCCGTATTTCCTGGTTTATGAGATAGAGACTGTTCTGCCAATCAAAGTTGAAGTTCCATCGCTACAGGTTATGGCCGAGTGCCAAATAGCAGAAGCGGATTGGCAACAAAGCAGGTTCGAGGAACTAATGTTGTTCGACGAGAGGAGGTTGAAAGCACTATACCATGTCCAAGGTTATCAACGCAGAATCGCCAGGGCTTTCAACAAGAAAGTTAAGTCCAAGAATCTGAAAGAAGGGGATTTGGTGCTCAAAGACAACCGAGCTCCCATCCATAACCTTGGGGGCAAGTTCAGACCTAATTGAACTGGTCCTTATATCATCAAATCTATCTGGTCGGGTGGAGCTGTCACTTTTATGGACTTAGATGGCCTTGAATTCTCCTAATCAATCAACATAGATAAGTTGAAGAAATACTACCCTTGAGTGGCTCGCTAGGCCGAAAACCCGAAAGGGCGACCTAGGCAAAAGTTAGAGCACAAAAAATTGGAAATAAGAAAAACTGAGCTCGCAAGATTGAAAACCCAGAAAGGGCGGCCTTGGCAAAAGTTAGAGCACAAAAGGAGAGTGTTAATACCCGAGTGAACCCGAACCGAACTACGTAAGGCTTGATTCCTATCTTCGAGATACGTAGGCAACTTCATACTGAAGTCCAGCCATAAACACTTCCAAATCAACTGTGTCCATAAGATTGTTTTGGTTATCTTTGTCTTTTCTACATCCAAGAGTTCGGTTGTGATCTCCAGTGCAGTGCTCTTCAGACAATGGGCAACTTTCCAGTTATTGGATTCGGGGTTGTACATCTCAATGATAGATTTCGGGTGTGTCCAGTTGATATCCTTATCGAAAATGGTTTTGAAAAGTTTTAATAAAAGTTGATTTTGTTCAAATTAATCTTTTTACAACTTAGACCATTTTTGGACCAAAAAAAAAAATTTCAGTACCCACAACCTTCGATTTCATTGATTTTAATACAGAGCTCTCTACCTCTTGATACAAATCGAAGTTGCTTTTTATTACATTCAAAAGGAAAACTTGAAAGTATAGATTAAAGCAATAAACTTGAGGCATAATTGAGTCAGGTGTTCCTGCGTCCTCTCCCAGAGCTTGTAGAAGCTTCAGATGCTAAACTAGGCTTGGTTTGTGCCTCATTTTCAAGCCAAGCTGTGCATTGGCTAGAAAGGGTGCAACTGAAATTGGGAGTGGGAGCCAGAAGTTCTCTTGTCCTCCAAGCAATGGGGTATCAAGCAAGGTGTGAACCTCAGATTAGAAATGAAGCCGGGTACTCTACACCCTCTTCTGAGCAAGTCTGGTCGTGCCCAAACTGACGCTTGAACCGGAATGGAAAATAAAAGACACAGTGTGTCAAACCAACCAACTGGATGCCAGGTTGGTGAGACATGCTGTAGTTCATCTCGGGAAGATCAAACCAGGGGCAATGCCAAGCAATGTCGATAGTAGACCTATTGCACATCCAGTGGCACCACCACCCCTCGTTCGGGAAATCAACTAGTCATTGGCGAAAGAAATAGCTGCGTGCTGAATATGCAGGGAAAAAGTCCACTATTTTCAAATTATCCATGAGCCATATCTGGTGAGGGATGAAAAATAAGAGAGATTAAAGAATAGAGAGGTGTACATGGAGAGAAAAAGTGAGAAAGGGTTTTTGAGAGAAAAACAAAGCCTGAGGGCCGAGTGATGTGAGAAACACATGTGAGAAGGGTGGGAAACATTACCTGTAAGAGTAGTGGACTTCTTGCGAACTTGGCTGTCTCTCGGTGATGGAAAGCATCCAAGCCCATCAAAGTCTCGGCTAGTGTCAACCCAATACAGCTCTTGCCCTCTTTCAAGCCTTGGGCAACTTCGATCAAGCGGACGCTAGACCCTCCGAAACCAAGGGCAAGCAGAAAATGAGCCAACATGCACAAGCACAGGGCATGCTGCCGAAAACCTTGCCAGAGGCGGTCGTCGCTATCACCGATGTTAGAAAATCAATGAATAAGATTAGGGATATCCCACTCTCCATTGTGAACTAAAGATCGGGCATCATTTAAAGTGAGCCCACACATCCGTCCTAAAGCTTGGATACGGCCAAAACGAGACTGGGGCAAGACTTCCTCGTCACGCCGGGATTCCATCAAAGCTTGGAATTCTTCGATTATAGGGCACATCTCGTGCCCCCCGAAGCTAAACACATGTCAATATCTAGCTGCAGCATGAAGGAACTGAAAACACAGTGGAGTACGACTTAGCGGGAATAGTGCATTTATCCTGAAACCCCGGAAATTCACTTTTTTCAAGCCATCTAAAGTTGCAATCCAAGATGAGAGTTTTTCGTTGAAGAATGGCTCCATTTGTGGCAAAAACAGAGCTGGAATGAAGAAACTACGAAGTCCTAACTTTTATAGAAGATAACGCACTGAGTGGAAGATAGGTGGCAGCAATCTGGAGACTCCCTGTATCACTAGCCAACCGGCCAGTTAAGGTAGCTGACCGACCACTTTAATGGCCGACAATGACCACCAAGTGGCCGACAGCCACTGTTTATGTCCAGCAAAATACCTTTGGTCTTCCTGTGTGTTGAGAATGCTGAGAACCTGTGTTTTGTTCTACTCTGGATGCATTCTGCTGTAGTTTTGTTGAGTCGTTCTCAAGTTTGCTTCAATTTCTTTATCGAGTTGTCGCAATTTGTTTATCGAGTTGTTTTGTCGAGTTGTATTTGTTTCGTTTATCGAGTTGTTGTTTTGTTTATCGAATTGGTGCATTAGTTTTTTTTATTTTATTTGAGTTGTTTTACTCTATTTGTTATGTTTTGGTCAGTTCACTACCTGACTAAGCAATTGTCAAGACAATGTACAATATTCAATTTACATCAATCCCGTTTTGTGTAAAGTGGTGCAATGCGATGCTCAGAATATAAAATGCAACACATTTTCATCAAAAAAGTTATTTTCATTCGAATCATGGTTTCTTTTTACAAAGAGTACAAGTTTTTAAGAAAATAAAATTGCCCAAGGATGTACAATGTGCTAACACTACTAGTAAAAAGAAACAAAGCAAAAACACATGAATCAGCGCTGGCTATCTCAAGCTCTAGAGGCCCTCTTCGTCCTCTTCCTCGGTGGAACGGACTCTGTAGAGCTATCTCCATCCGCACCACTGTTTGAACCCAATGAAGAATCAGAACTGGAGTCGTCATCCTTTGCGACAGAACCTGGCTCAACCTCATCTCCACTAGCGGAACCCAAGTAGGTATTCTCATCTCCGCTCTTGGATGACTCGGTGTGCTGATCCCCGTCCTTCTCGGTCTCGACCTCGTTGGTCTCATCATCATCATCGCGCATGATGGGCTCCCGATGCCTCCCTCGGATGCATACCAGAACCTCTCTCTCTCTCTCCCTGCCGCTGGAGGGGGCGCTGATGGTCTTGCTTCTGTCGCCGCCAATCCTGTCTGTAGAGGTGTGACCTGAAAAGGCAGTTTGAATGTATCAGCCATAGTATGTGTATCAGATGCAAGTATGGTGTGCAAAATGAGTACATACAGAAGTCAGATACGGTATGTGAATGCAATGTGTCAGATATGATCTATGCATGGAATATATCAGTGCAGTGTAAGAAAATGTTAAGTTGAGATGTCAGTTTCAGTAAATTAACATAAATATGATGATCGAAATGCAAGAAAGCTGAAAAATTACCTGAATACCATGGGAGCCGATGTTCGACTCCCTCCTCAAGATCATGCCCTCAAATGAGGCCAACATCTTGAGTAACCCCTCAACGTACCCTATGGAGGGCTGCAAATGCAAGTTGAAATAATCAGTAAATGAATGAATGTCTGAGTATCTGAGCGAGAATGAAAAAATTACAACTGTAGTGCATACCGGTAGTGAGTCAGGTGTCTTGACATATCGATGACCAGGCAGCGGAGGCTCAATCAGGATTTGATAAGGCTCTCCAGCGTACCGCCAACCCGTCAGCTCGGTCGAAAGATCTGGCCATCCAACACTCTACCTAGCTGGGGGTATCCCTTTAGCCCTGCCCCTCAGTGCTCGGGCCCTGCTCGTTGAAGGGGCATCTGCTGCTCGAGCCTTGCTCGACGAAGGGACATCAACTGCCCTCCCTGTGTGAGCACCAATACCTGTCAAATGAGGCATGAGGTACATCTAGATATAAGTCGTATAGTCTCCCTCCCCAATGAAGAGGTCTACATCTCCACCCTGCATGAAGTCAATGATCTCCTAAGGGGAGAGACTCTCTGTGGCTCGCATAGATGGCGGAGGTGGTAAGGGAACCGACTGTAAGGGCAGACCCAACGTCTGGCACATGAAGCACTCGCCTAGGAACCAGGCTCGGCCTACTGGTCCCTCGAGCAAGAGTTGATACCGGGAAGCGCCCCAAGCTTCAGCGAATTGAAATCTGGCACCCTCTGGCATCGTCATCCAAGGTTGCCACGTAATCTGCAGACAACAAGTGCATAGATTGATAAGTTGCCATTAGATATGTAAAATGAATTGGGGCTGAAAGCAGAAAGAACTGTGAGTTTTGAGTTACCTCTACCGCCCTTATTGTATCAAAATACTGGCGAAGGAATGAGAGGGTCTCCTGGGTCCTCGGCTGGCACCGACCGTCGTATCGATGCGAATATGGCACCCTAAGAGGCATCTCAACCTCCGGCTCTGAAGCAAGCGTAGGGAAATAGGCGTACACCCATAGGTATGAAAAGCAATAGGGCGATAGTGAGAATACAGATAAATACAGATAATGCGGAAAGTAGAGTATGTGTGCAATGTCCAGAAAATACAGAATGCAGAGAATACAGAATACAGAGAAAATGCGAAAAGCAAAGTATGTAGTACAGTGTAGAAAAAGTATGAGTGCAGAACAGAACTTAGACCATGTGTGTGTGGTGTGCAGTGTGTGTAGTGTACAAAAAGTGCAAAGCAGAAAGTACGACAGAAAATGTAAAATAGAAAAGTAAAGCATACCTCCCAAGCTCTCCAATAGCCGCCAACACTATTCCCGCTCCTGCGAGAGGTTGAGCTCATGTAGTAGTAGAGGGTAGCGCGGCCAGCGCCACCCCAATCATAATGCCGAACCTGAGATAAGTCCACCAAGGCGCTCAAAAGATACAGCTCGACTGTGTTCGCCCTGTCGGCGAACAAGGTAGTGCCGAAGAGGAACATCAGGAAACCTCGGGCATACTGCTCAGTCTCCTCTATAGTCGTTGGGGCTGTCCTTCTGTAGTGGTCTGCGAACTAGGTGTATCAGACCATCCCTGATCAGAAGATAGGTGGGTGTGCTCCCAGCAAATAGGTCCAGGCAGCCTCCCACTTGCCCATATCGGTATCATATGGGATCGGCCGGCCTCCTATCCCGAGGGCCGTCAACATGGCAAAATCATATGAGGTCATCATCATATCCCCAGCAGTAGAGAAATAAAAAAAAAGAGTTGGTGGTATCCCACCATCTCTCTACCAGCGCGCTCAGAAGGATTCTGCTCGGACAAAATCATATGGGGTCATCGTCATATCCCCAATAGTAGAGAAATAGAAAGAGTTAGTGGTATCTTACCATCTCTCTACCAGCACGCTCAGAAGAGTCCTGCTCGCCATGAGGTGCGACAGCCCCATGCAGAATAAACCGAACCCCGCCTCATCGATGATCTGCCGGACACTATCGGGGAGGTCCATGTACCACTCCCTTGCTAAGGTGGACCCATATCCTTGGGTAAAACGGGAGTCAACCTGTGTTCAGAATGAGCAAAAGAAATACAGTGTGTAAGTGTGTTTAGAATGAGCAGATGAAATATAGTGCAAAAGTGCGAGCTATGCAAGAAATGTAAAGTACATCACAGAAAATGTAAGAATACAGTGTGTACCTCGGAGGCACCATGAGACAAGTGGGACTCTGGCTCTCGCAGCAGGAGATCTGCTGGTGCACCTCGTACAAATCCGCTGAAATGACGGACTATGCTGGGCGGTAGTGCATACGCCTCGGGGCGGTACCTCTCCGAGTCGAAAGGTCGGACTCTAGGTGGCAATGGTATGTACTCAGGCTCTCCATCCATCCTTGGCGAGCCCCCATCATGAGGAACGTCGTCTGCTATCTGAAAAGAAGGAGAGAAAGTAGGCGAAAATGATCAAAATAGGTGGAAAATGTCAAAAGTCAACTTTTAGAGAGAGGAAATGAGAGAAAAAGTCAAAGCCCTAGAAAAGGCGTCAAACTCACGACAAACTTGAGGGAAACAAACCTCAAGTGGCGAAAATAAAGAAAAAAGCTTCAAAAACAAATTTTAATCGGTTCAAAATAGAGGAAATCGAAAGGTTTTAGCGAATCAACTTCGCGAGGGGCGTTAGAAAACGCGTGTGGAGCACGGATCTAGGAGGAAAAAGTGTCTAGGGATGAAGAGCAAGTAATTTCGACAATCGAGGTGTAAGGAAATGTGATTTGGAAATGTGTTTTTAAAGATCTCCATGCAAAAACACCAAAATGGCCTATATTTACCAAAACTGGCCGACCGGCCAGTTTTTGTGACCGACCGGCCACTTAGGTGGCCGACAATATTTGCAATTGGCCGACACTGCTTCAGGGTGGCTGGCAGGTGTCTAGTGTTCTCCCTGTGTGTTTTTATGCTGTTTTGTGTCCTTGACTCTCGAGAAAATGCAAAAAAAGGTTCACTTTTCAACTCAAAGTGTCTTTGCAGGAGTTTCGAACCATGTCTTCGATGCATGACTCATCGTCAGCTGGCATGAACGAGGTGTATCCTTTTGAAATATAGTGTAACTCCTCCAAGAGGTAAACCGGGGGTTGCAACTGAATTGGTTCTATTAAGGCACGTCCTGTTTATCATTACATAGAACGTGTATTTCTTTATTCGGTGTTTTGCATTGAACATGCTATTGATGTTGCATTGAATATGCATTGTTATTATTGTGCACAGAATGTGTATGTTGCGTTGCATTGTATTACACATGTTCTCATGTTTTGCATAGAATATGCATGTCGCGTTGTATTGCATTGTGCATGCATGTACATTCGTATAGAAGATGTTTGTACCTATTGCATTGAACATGCATTTGGTGTTGTATAGAACATGCTCCATTTTTCGTTGCATAGAATATGCTTCCATTTTGTTCCTCGCATGATGTGCATGAAGCATGCCTCTAAGCATTGTGTCATGGTTATTTGCCTCGCATAGAACATGCATTCTTATTGTATTATACCAGTCAAGTTTCTTTCTTATGCAGTCACGATATTGTACGTACGGTTCATTCAAAGCTGGTGCAACCAGACAATATTGTATGTACAATTCATTCAGAGGAACTCCAGGTAAGATCATTCATGTCCCTTGAACACCCTGTTTTGGTTAGAGACACTCGGGTATGCCCGGTGTTTATACCACTCTACTTTGGTTAGAAACATTGGGACGTACGCCCGATGTTTATACCACCCTTCCGGTTAGAAGTGTTTGGGATGTGTGCTCGATGCTTATACCACCCTCTTTGGTTAGAGACATTGGGACGTGTGCCCTATGTTTATACCATTCCCTGGTTAAAAGCGTTTGGAATGTGTGCCCGATGCTTATACCACCCTCTTTGGTTAGAGACATTGGGACGTGTGCCCGATGTTTATACCACCCCCTTGGTTAAAAGCGTTTGGGATGTGTGTCCGATGCTTATACCACCCTCTTTGGTTAGAGACATTGGGATGTGTGCTCGATGTTTGTACCACTCCCCTAGTTAGAAGCGTTTGTGATGTGTTCCCGATGCTTATACCACCCTCTTTGGTTAGAGACATTGGGACGTGTGCCCGATGTTTATACCACTCCCCTAGTTAGAAGCGTTTGTGATGTGTTCCCGATGCTTATACCACCCTCTTTGGTTAGAGACATTGGGACGTGTGCCCGATGTTTATACCACCCCCTGGTTAGAAGCGTTTGGGATGTATGCTCGATGCTTATACCACCCTCTTTGGTTAGAGACATTGGGACGTGTGCTCGACGTTTATACCACTTCCCTGGTTAGAAGCGTTTGGGATGTGTGCCCGATGTTGATACCACCCTCTTTGGTTAGAGACATTGGGACGTGTGCCCGATGTTTATACCACCCTCCTTGTCATGACCCGAACCCGCCCCTATGGGTAAAGGACATAACCGGCCAGTAATCAAGGGATTACCTACGGGCTCAAACCAAACAAGACATAACTCATCAGAGTAAAGGAGCCAAACGGAAGCAAATTTAAAACTTTTGTCCATAGAGCTGTGCTTACGTGGCACATCATAACAGTCCATATATATATATATATATACCTTTTAATAACTCACATCAAAGGGACAACAACACAAAGTTCTGTACATACACAGGATCATTCAAGTCTTTGTCAGCCTAACCAAAACTCATATACAAAGGTAATCCAACATTCTCGCCAACATAACAAAATGTAACAAAATGACAAAAAGGGCGAAAACAAGTCTCGTGCGTGAGACGTATGGGCTGACTCTTCAAAACCTTGACTGTTTCTCACATATTTCACCGTGGCTGAGTTTGGACGTCCCTTGGCTCACCTACATAGACATGAATGAGCATGAGCGAAAGCCCAGTGAATAATATCAAATAAGGAAGATACATGAACAATCTTTGAAACAGTTACGTCTGACGGCCTTGGGCCCAATTCATGTTTCTATTTAATGTACCAATCGACTAAAGTTATAGACGTATCAAACGGCCTCGGGCCCAATTAACTCATACCCGACGGCCTTTGGCTCATCCATTCATGTCTAACGGCCTTTTTGGCCCAATCGTTCGTATCTGATGGCCTTTGGCCCAATCGTTCAGATCCAACGGCCTTTGGCCCAATCGTTCATATCCGACGGCCTTTGGCCCAATCGTTCAGATCCAACGGCCTTCGGCCCAATTGTTCATATCCGACGGCACTTGGCCCACTCGTTCGTACCAAACTATCATTCATGTCAGACGGCCTTTGGCCCAATCATTCATATGTCAGACTATCATTCATGTCAGACTATCATTTGTGTCAGACGACCTTTGGCCCAATCATTCATATGTCAGACTATCATTCATGTCAGACTATCATTCGTGTTAGACGGCCTTTGGCCCAATCATTCATATGTCAGACTATCATTGATGTCAGACTATCATTCATGTCAGACTATCATTCGTGTCAAACGGCCTTTTGGCCCATTCATTCTTTCATTCATAGCGGACGGCCTTAGGCCCAACCATATGGCATAGCAAACATTTGTCCACAATTCAAATTAACAAACTTATAAGACTTATAGGGAAATAAGTAATTAGACAAATAACATACTTCAAAATATCTTTATTAAGATATTATTCACAGTGATCTGCCAGTGGATTTGCCCTCGTGCTTGACCTTAGGAGCTTTAATCCTCACAATTGAAGTTAATTCTTGAGCCTAGCTTTCCAATCTCACAACCTTAAGCCAAAATACACAATTATCCCCCTTTCTCTCTCTAGAGCTGGCCTCTCTCTCTCACTAAAGTGTAAAATCTGATTTTGAGCTCAAACAAATGAAGGTGAGTGTATAATGCCCCTCTTTATATAACCTCTCTTAATCAAATTCCCTTAGCACTAATTAGTTGAGCATTATTAAATTAATTTAATCTAATTAATCTGATCCGAATCAATTTTCAATTAAATTTCACCGTAGGCTCTAAAAATTACGCCAATAACAATGGCATAGTCAATTTCGATTTTTGTGGCCGATAAGGCCTTCAATTTTCAGTTTATAACAGTAAGTTGAACAGATATTCCTATGGTGAATAGATAGAAATTCAAAACCACATATATTCATATAAATGGCACTCAGAATAATATCAAACACATAATCACAATCACAATTAAGATTAATTAGCATAATATGGAGCAGGGTTATCACACTCCTGGTTAGAAGCGTTTGGGATGTGTGCCCGATGCTTATACCACCCTCTTTGGTTAGAGACATTGGGTCGTGTGCCCGATGTTTATACCACTCCCCTGGTTAGAAGCGTTTGGGATGTGTGCCCGATGTTTATTCTACCCTTCCAATTAGAAGCGTTCGGAACGTGTTTTGACACTTATACGACTCTATTTTTAGTTAGAAACATTGGGACGTGTTCCGATGTTTATACCACCCTCCCGTGTTTGCACCGCTCCTCTTTCCCTCTCGCGCGTGACGCGTTAGGACTCTTTGGTTAAATGCATATGGACGGATTCCAATGCTTATACCGCTCTTTGTTTTGGTTGCATAATAGTTGGATGTGTTTCACTTGTTATCGCTGTTCTCTGTGGTTCGGAGCCTTAGGGTGTGTTCCTGGGTTTACACCATTTCTTTCCTCGCATGTACCACACGTTAAAATCTTGTTTCACGCCTCGGGTGCGCCCGAGGGTTGTGTTGTTCTTTATCTTTCCTACATAAGGCGCAGTTAAGCTTGCATAATTTTCTTACACCCTTTCTGCATGAAACGTGGTTTGGGTCCGTGTTACTTCCTTATGTACGAGCTTACTGTAGCATTTCTATACCTAACATTTGCATCTAGATGTTTCCTTACAGCCCTCATTGCATGATCATAAGTTATGTTTTGCATCGTGCATATCATTTGCATCTTGCCCCAGAACTACGCTGGTTTAATTTCTTGCAAAGGGATTGTAGACATCCCCGAACGTCCCCGGAAAATCCCGTTTTGTCCATTGGGCTTACTACAGTTCGGGCTTAATGTCACGGTTCTTAATCTGATCTCGCAAAGTGCAATACGAGATTGATAAATCACCAAAGAGTCCAAATCCGGCAAATCGTTTGGAAAAACTGATTTTTAGAAAGAAGTGTCACATATGGACTGCTTTACTAGATACAGAGTCGCCACCTAAATATTTTATTTTGGGGGAATTTAGGAAACCCTGACTCGTGCCTAAGGCCACGTGTCCGTCGTCACCAAAGTTGCCTCGGCTCGGGAACTTGGGTACGATTGGGGAAGGTCATGCAATGAGCACCCCCACTCGCCCGATCAAGGATCGGCCACTACTAAACATGATATCTTTTTTTTGAAAACATATGTGCTCTTATTCTTGTTTATTAGCCTAGAATTGCTACGTGATACGCACAGCATATAAGTATAGACTGGATCGTCTAAGTTGGAACAAAACATCTCATGTTTGTTTTTGAAAGCGGTTTGCTACTCGCAAATAAGCTAAAATGTGGATTTTGCCACCTTCAAGTGGGCTTAAAACTCGCAATCGATGAATTGTTCCAATTTAAATAATCCAACCTTCACCCACAGGCATTCAGGCAGGTATATCACAGAAGTAGTTAGCCTCATGGCAAGCATGCTATCATGGCAGTCACTCACACACATGCAAGGATGCTAAAGCATAAACACTCACCGAGTACTCCAAGCCGAAACAGATACTAGTTAGTAATCAATGCATGATCCTAGTTCATGTTAAGATAGCTAATGCAACACATACGAAATGCAACTAAGATAGGCTCGACTATTCTAAGATGGCGTATGAGAAACTACAGATAACATGTATTCAACTCGGAATTGAAATACAATGCAGTTAGTATGATGCGCCGAGCCCGGTGCATACAAGATATATGAATGAATGCAAACATGTGAAGCATAAGGATGCTAATTGAAACATGCCCTAAAACTAACCATCGTAAGCTGGTAAATAAAAGGGAGAAAGACATGCATCACACACATGCACACTTATTACAAAATTCGCCCTCTCGACGGAGGGTCCGAATAAATAATACAAAACCAACTAGCTAACCTAAGCTCATCTAATTAAACTAGTTATTACACAAAGAAATGAATAATAAGCTATAGTTAATTATTACACAACATTAACTAAGTAAGCAATCTAAATGAGCATACAAACTAAATGAATGTGGGCTGCCTTAGCACTGCTTTGAATGACAAAGGACGCATGCATGTTTGAATTGCCTTGTTCGGAAATCCCTCGCGACGCCCCAACTCGCCTTTGTTTGCAATTAATCTCAGAAACTTGCACAAAGCTCCAGAGAGATGAAACTCCACCCTGGGAATCTGTAGGAAGGCTGCCGACCAGCTTATAGGCATGGGAGACCAACTACCGACCACCTTTTTCGGTGGAAACCAAAAAAAGTGGTCGGCCTGCCAGTAAATCTGGTCGGCCGACCAGTTTCCTCTCCTGGTTTCTGGTTTTCTGCAAGAAAGGGAAATAGAGATGCGCGGCAAAGTATTTGCAACACATGTGTGCACGACCACTCTCCCCATCATTGCATAAGCTCAAGGGAGTGTAGTCCTCGACCCTCGAGCCACCAATCACGTATTTCGATGCATGATGGCCGATTGCACGACTCAATATGAAATGAATGCACATACAAGTACCTAAAGCCAACAACTCCATCATGGGTAGTCAAGAATGTCGGCGACCGGGAATCGAGGCACATTTCGTCACTTTGAGTACGAGACGTCCCTCGTTTTCCATGTTCGGACTAACTCCTATCCCAAACACTATGCAACAAACATGGCATGCACAAATGCAACTCTAGCATGCAATCCTAATGCAATGCAATCTAAGTGATGCAAACATGCAAGGGATAACATGCAAACATGCAATTAGCATACACAATGCTATAAGCTACATGGCATGCACAATGCTCATGACACTAGCATACACAATGCACATGGAACTAATATACACAATGAGATGAACAAGGCATACACAATGCAATGATCAATCATGCGACAACGTGGCATACTCAATGCTATGAACTACAATGGCATACTTGACGCAAAATGGACTTAAACCAAAATGGATGGGCTTCAGCCACACCCAAATCAGTGGCCAAAGATGATGAAGCTCATGCAATGGCTCACAAATAGGGTATAAAAGCACAACTCTCAAGGGCACATAAAGAGTGGAAAAACATGGAAGTATGACATCCTTGTATGCTCTAAAATATCATGCTCAATGATGCCAAAACATGAAAATACCTCAAGCTAAGCATGCAAGGGACTTCAAAACTCAAAGCTAGTCAAGGCTATTACACTACAAGCATGCATGGCAAGCATCATTCGACCAAGAGGCCTCAAAAAAGAGCTAAGGCAGCCCAAAATATGAACAAAATCAGTTTGGATCATGGCCAAAATATACTAGAATAAAGGGCCAAAACATCATGCATTTCAAGCTAGTAAACATGATTTACACTACAAGCCTATGAAGCATATGAGAGGCTACCAAACCAACCAAAAACAGAATCATGGCATGCCAAATGATGGCCAAAAACCCACTGAAACATGACCAATACATGCAAGAATGAGGTGCTACTTCGATAGGCCATGAAAATGATTATTCTACACATGCAAGAGGCAAACACAAGGTGACCAAACTAGCCATAGACAGAGTCTAGGAAGGTCCCAAAAGTCGCCAAAAAGGGCTTGAACCAAGCATTGGAAGTATGAAAGTGTGTGCTCCTTTGAAAGGCCGAAAATGCTAACAAACAAGGCCAAAAGAGAGAGGGTCTCCCCTCTCTAATTTAGGCCCTCAAAACCACATTCCAACCACTGAAAATCCGCTGGATTTCAGTGGCTAAAAGACTAAGCAAAGATCAACACAAAGGTCTCATGGCATGGCACAAAACAAGGCTAAATAGAGCATGCAAGAGGGTAGATGACCCTCAACACCAAAAGAGCCTTAAACAAACATGAAAAACACTTAAATATGAAGCTTTTTTTAGTTGACAACAAAGCCTAAATATGTATGTAAGTATGGCTAAGATAATGACCAAAACAAAGCTTGAAAATGGAGAAAAGGAGGTTACCCTTGAAGCACAGCAAAACCAGCAAGTGTTTGGACCAAAAACCAACTCTTCAACCTCCAAAAATGTTCTCAAAGAACCTCAGATCAATGGTGGGGGTGTATGGCTATGAGGTGTGGTGCAATAGGTCAAGAACAACACACTTTTGAACCCAAAATGTACAAATATAGAGAGATATATATTTTTCCCTTAACAAATTTTCAAAACCTGTGCAAAGGAGAGGGAGGGCCTCTCTTATAGAGGTTTGAAGCTAAAGCTTCCTCAAGAAGCTAAAAGCTCTGCTGCAAATCCTCCATACACGTGTATGGAGGATACAATCTGTGCCTTCCAGCTGGCACAGCTAGCATTCACACAGTCTGACAAAATAGGAGAAAACCAGCCGACCGGAAAAGGTGGTCGGCCAACCACTTCCCTGGTCGGCCAACCAGGGCAAGTGGTCTCCCAGATAAAAAGTGGTCGGCCAGGGCAAATGGTGGTCTCCACACTAAAAGCAAGCCAATGGTGGGGTGGGAAACCAGAAAATGTGGCCCAAAGACCAAGAAAACCAGTTTCCCAACCAGAAAACTGGCTGGCGGGGAGAAAAGTGGTTTCCGAGGAGAAAGCTGGTCTCCCACCCTTGTACCACCTTCCAAAAAAGGAAAACAAGGTTCGTGCCAAGAACGAACCAACACAGATGCAAAACGAGAGTTTGGGAGGCAAGACGCGCGGCCGAGGGCCTCAAAAACTGGCTGTTGAGCACAAAAAGTGACGTTTGACCACAAAAGTGGTCTCCCGGACCACAGTGTCCCTCTAGACAGAGGAAACAAGATGTGTTCCAAAAAACGTGCCAAACGGAGAATGTTAAGCGATCTCGAACTGAGGCGCATGGCCGACGGCTCCGAAAACCAGAAACTAGTCTCCAAACGGGAACAGTAGCCTACGACCACGAAAAGTAGTCTACGACCACTGAGAGATAGTCTACAAGACCTCTCCCTCCCTCTGGGAAGAGAAAACAAGACTTAGTCCGCATACCGAGTCAAAGTACATAGAGTCCCAAGGTCCAGAGGTAAGGCTCTCAGCCAAGAACTCCGAATCCTCGAAACGAGCACAACATGCGCAATCACCGAGCGCTCAAACGATGACGTCTGAGTCTTAAGGTCGGTCAAAAATGGGGTGTCTACAGTTGCCCCTCTTTGACAGAACTCAGAAGTCAAGAAGTGACGGGAGTGAATGTCAAAGCCCAAAGACAATCCATTTTTGACAAGGCCGAAGATTTGGACAAACAAACAAAATACAAATGCAGTTGGTTGAACCCACAGGCTGCCTACGTATCTCTTTGCAAGGAATCAAGCCAGCGTAGTTCAGGGACAGGATGCAAAATGATATGCAGGAAGATTTTGATAATTGGACTTATATGCTACGCGAAGCCGATTTGAAAATTGAACTTATACGCCACGCGAAGCCGGTTTGATAATTGGACTTATACGCTGCGCGAAGCCGGTTTGATAATTGGACTTATACGCTACGCGAAGCCAGTTTGAAAATTCAGGATTTATGCAATGCAATGTAATTAAACAATGCAAATGATTTGTAATGTATCGAAATAATCAAACCACAAGCAATGCAAAACCACACAAATATCATAAAGGGATGGAGATGCAAAATCAAACTACGTGTAATATAGAAAAGGTGCCGGAGCGCTCTAACCACAACTCTCTTAGTGGAATAGGTGCATGCACAGACAGAACTATGCATTTCGCAGAAAGAATACAAGTAATTGGGTGGCATGATATAAGTGAGGAATGATCTACTAAGGAAAGATCGTGATCCTACATGCTGAATGCGACAAACTACAATGCAATGGATGGAGTGAATAAGGTGCGCGGCCAAACCACATTTTGCCTAGAAAAGGCATAGACACAAAACAGACCACGTTTAACACAGAAAAGGTGCCGACACCCTCAAACAACAATTCTCTTAGTGGAATAGGTGCGTACACAAAATCACAGAACCATGCTTTAACGCGAAAAGTATAGGCACATGCCAGACTAAGTTTAACATGGAAAGGATACAGGCGATACAACGGATATGCAGTACAGGCATGCAACATATTCTATATGCAATGCAATAGACATATTAGATGATGTAGTAGTTAGGAAGCGAAGGTACCTTACAGGGGCAATTGGCAATGACCTACCTCATGCTGCTGGGGACCTTCCCCTTCTTCTCGGTTGAACCGCAGGTACTACTTTTCTCCCTAACTATGGTCGCAGCTTTCCCTATTCTCCAACAAGGTGATAGACTAAGTTGGTTCAGTATCCAAAATTGAGGCGCATACACATGCTATCTCAATCTATGGGGCTGTCATACAGATTTCAAGCTGAGGATATACCCCTGGGTATTTAAACCAGACTTTAGTCTCGAAAATTCCGAACCTTTGCGTTCTAAGCATGAGCCATTCGAACTCTAGTTCCCACCGTCTCAGTTGGTCTCCTAGGAACTCACCGTAAACACGGGCTGGTGGCTATACCAGACCATTGGAAGTCATTCGGGCATGACAAACACCAGAGGAATTGCACCTTTAGAGGATTTAAGATCTCCTAGACCGGAGAGTGCACAAGACAGTGCGATGCAGAGGGAATGCACAAAATAGTGCTATACAGGTGCACAAGACAGTGCGAGTGAAATGCATGCACAATGCAGGTAAGGTGCACAAAATAGTGTGATGTGCAAAATAGCGCGATAAAATGCATCTTCTATGCAAGTAAAGGTGCACAAAACAGTGCGATACGCAAAATAGCGCGATAAAATGCATCTTCTATGCAAGTAAGGGTGCACAAAACAGTGCGATGCACAAAATAGCGCGATAAAATGCATGCATAATGCAAGACTTGGCACACAGCTTACGATATAGCATTCCATTCATTTGGCACACAGCTCACAACATAACACTTTGTTTGTTTGGCACGCAGCATACAAAACAATATTCTGTTCATTTGGCATACAGCTCGAAACACAGCACTCTATTTATATGGGCACACAGCTCTTTTGGGCACACTGCTCATTTCGGGCACACAGCTCATTTTGGGCACACAGCTCATTTCGGGCACACAACACATTTCGAGCACGCAGCACATTTTGGGGCACACAACACATTTCGGGCACATAGCAGATCTCGGGCGCACAGCTCATCTTGGGGGCACACAGCTCATTTTTCGAGCACACAGCTCATTTCGGGCACACGGCTCGTTTGGGGCACACGGTTTATTCTGAACACACAGTTCATTTCGGGCACACAACACATTTTGGGGCACACAGCACATCTTAGGCACACAGCACATCTCGGGCACACAGCTCATCTTCGGGCACACAGCTCATTCTCGGGCGCACAGCTCATTTTTTAGGCACACAGCTCATTTTTCGGGCACACGACTCATTTTGGGCACAAAGCTCATTTTTCGAGCACACAGCTCATTTCGGGCACACGGCTCGTTTGGGGCACACGGCTTATTCTGAACACAGTTCATTTCGAGCATACAGCACATTTTTCGGGCACACGGCTCATTTCGGGCACACAGCTCATTTCGGGGACATGGCTCATTCATCGAGCACATAGCTCATTTCGAGCACACAGCTCATTTTCGGGCACACGGCTCATTCTTCAGGCACACGGCTCATTCTTCGAGCACACAGCTCATTTTTCAAATTTGAACACCCAGCTCAGGGTATTTTCATTCTGAACACACAGCTCATTCACTTCACTTTGAACATGCAGCTCACACATTTAAATTCTGAACACGGAGTTCATACATTTTCATTTGCACGCAACTCATTCTTAATTCTGAACACGCAGCTCATAAATTTTCATTTATGAACACACAGCTCATTCGCTTCATTTTGAACACGCAGCTCACACATTTCAATTCTGAACACGCAGCTCATACATTTTCATTTGCACGCAGCTCATTCTTAATTCTGAACACGCAGCTCATAAATTTTAATTTCTGAACACACAGCTCATTCACTTCATTCTGAACACGCAGCTCACACATTTCAATTCTGAACATGCAGCTCATACACATTCATTTGCATGCAGCTCATTCTAAATTCTGAACACGCAGCTCATAAATTTTCATTTCTGAACACACAGCTCATTCACTTCAGTTTGAACACACAACTCACACATTTCAATTCTGAACACGCAGCTCATACATTTTCATTTGCACGCAGCTCATTCTTAATTCTGAACACGCAGCTCATAAATTTTCATTTTTGAACACACAGCACATTCACTTCATTTTGAACACACAGCTCACACATTTCAATTCTGAACACGCAGCTCATACATTTTCATTTGCACGTAGCTCATTCCTAATTCTGAACACGCAGCTCATAAATTTTTATTTTTGCACACACAGCTTATTCACTTCATTTTGAACATGCAGCTCATACATTTTTATTTGCACGCAGCTCATTCTAAATTCTGAACACGCAGCTCAAAAATTTTCATTTCTGAACACAGAGCTCATTCACTTCATTTTGAACACGCAGCTCACACGTTTTAATTCTGAACACGCAGCCCATACATTTTCATTTGCACGCAGCTCATTCTTAATTCTGAACACGCAACTCATAAATTTTCATTTTTGAACACACAACTCATTCACTTCATTTTGAACACGCAGCTCACACAGTTCAATTTTGAACACGCAGCTCATAAATTTTCATTTGCACGCAGCTCATTCTTAATTCTGAACGCGCAGCTCATAAATTTTCATTTCTGAACACACAGCTCATTCACTTCATTCTGAACACGCAGCTCACACATTTCAATTCTGAGCACGCAGCTCATACATTTTCATTTGCACGCAACTCATTCTAAATTCTGAACACGCAGCATATAAATTTTCATTTCTGTACACACAGCTCATTCACTTCATTTTGAACACGCAGCTCACACATTTCAATTCTGAACAAGCAGCTCATACATTTTCATTTGCACACAGCTCATTCTTAATTCTGCACACGCAGCTCATAAATTGTAATTTTTCAACACACAGCTCATTCACTTCATTTTGAACACGCAGCTCACACATTTCAATTCTAAACACGCAGCTCATACATTTTCATTTGCACGCAACTGATTCTTAATTCTGAACACGCAGCTCATAAATTTTCATTTCTGAACACACAGCTCATTCACTTCATTTTGAACACGCAGCTCACACATTTCAATTCTGAACATGCAACTCATAAATTTTCATTTCTGAACACACAGCTCATTCACTTCATTTTGAACACGCAGCTCACGCATTTCAATTCTGAGCACGCAGCTCATACATTTTCATTTGCACGCAACTCATTCTAAATTCTGAACACGCAGCTTCTAAATTTTCATTTCTGAACACACAGCTCATTCACTTCATTTTGAACACGCAGCTCACACATTTCAATTCTGAACACGCAGCTCATACATTTTCATTTGCACGCAGCTCATTCTTAATTCTGCACACGCAGCTCATAAATTTTAATTTTTGAACACACAGCTCATTCACTTCATTTTGAACACGCAGCTCACATATATCAAATCTAAACACGCAGCTCATACATTTTCATTTGCACGCAGCTCATTCTTAATTCTAAACACGTAGCTCATAAATTTTCATTTCTGAACACACAGCTCATTCATTTCATTTTGAACACGCAGCTCACACATTTCAATTCTGAACACGCAGCTCATAAATTTTCATTTCTGAACACACAGCTAATTCACTTCATTTTGAACACGCAGCTCACACATTTCAATTCTCAACACGCAGCTCATTCATTTTCATTTGCATGCAGCTCATTCTTAATTCTGAACACGCAGCTCATAAATTTTCATTTTTGAACACACAGCTCATTCACTTCATTTTAGACACTCAGCTCACACATTTCAATTCTGAACACGCAGCTCACACATTTTCATTTGCACGCAGCTCATTCCTAATTCTAAACACGCAGCTCATAAATTTTCATTTTTGAACACACAGCTCATTCACTTCATTTTGAACATGCAGCTTACACATTTCAATTCTGAACACACAGCTCATACATTTTCATTTGCACGCAACTCATAAATTTTCAATTCTGAACACACAGCTCATTCACTTCATTTTGAACACACAGCCCATACATTTTCATTTGTACGCAGCTCCTAAATTTTCATTTTTGAACACGCAGCTCATTCACTTCATTTTGAACACGCAGCTCACACATTCCAATTCTGAACACGCAGATCATACATTTTCGTTTGCACGCAGCGCAGCTCATAAATTTTAATTTCTGAACACACAGCTCATTCACTTCATTTTGAACACGCAGCTCACACATTTCAATTCTGAACACGCAGCTCATACATTTTCATTTGCATGCAGCTCATTCTAAATTCTAAACACGCAGCTCATAAATTTTCATTTCTGAACACATAGCTCATTTACTTCATTTTGAACACACAGCTCATACATTTTCATTTGCACGCAGCTCATTCTAAATTCTGAACACGCAGCTCATAAATTTTCATTCTAAACACACAGCTCATTCACTTCATTTTGAACAAGCAGCTCACACGTTTTAATTTTGAACACGCAGCCCATACATTTTCATTTGCACCCAGCTCACTCTTAATTCTGAACACGCAGCTCATAAATTTTCATTTTTGAACACACACCTCATTCACTTCATTTTGAACACGCAGCTCACACATTTCAATTCTGAACACGCAGCTCATACATTTTCATTTGCACGCAGCTCATTCTTAATTCTGAACACGCAGCTCATAAATTTTCATTTCTGAACACACAGCTCATTCACTTCATTCTGAACACGCAGCTCACACATTTCAATTCTAAGCACGCAGCTCATACAATTTCAGTTGCACGCAACTCATTCTAAATTCTGAACACGCAGCTTCTAAATTTTCATTTCTGAACACACAGCTCATTCACTTCATTTTGAACACGCAGGTCACACATTTCAATTCTGAACACGCAGCTCATACATTTTCATTTGCACGCAGCTCATTCTTAATTCTGAACACGCAGCTCATAAATTTTAATTTTTGAACACACAGCTCATTTACTTTATTTCGAACACGCAGCTCACACATTTCAATTCTAAACACGCAGCTCATACATTTTAATTTGCGCGCAGCTCATTCTTAATTCTTAACACGCAGCTCATAAATTTTCATTTCTGAACACACAGCTCATTCACTTCATTTTGAACACGCAGCTCACACATTTCAATTCTGAACACGCAGCTCATAAATTTTCATTTCTGAACACTCAGCTCATTCACTTCATTTTGAACACACAGCTCACACATTTCAATTCTCAACACGCAGCTCATATATTTTCATTTGCATGCAGCTCATTCTTATTTCTGAACACGCAGCTCATAATTTTTCATTTTTGAACACACAGCTCTTTCACTTCATTTTGGACACTCAGGTCACACATTTCAATTCTGAATAGGCAGCACACACATGTTCATTTGCACGCAGCTCATCCCTAATTCTGAACACGCAGCTCATAAATTTTCATTTTTGAACACAGAGCTCATTCACTTCATTTTGAACATGCAGCTCACACATTTCAATTCTGAACACACAGCTCATACATTTTCATTTGCACGCAGCTCATTCTAAATTCTGAACACGCAACTCATAAATTTTCAATTCTGAACACACAGCTCATTCACTTCATTTTGAACACACAGACCATACATTTTCATTTGCACGCAGCACATTCCTAATTCTGAACACGCAGCTCATTCTTAATTCTTAACACGCAGCTCATAAATTTTCATTTCTGAACACACAGCTAATTCACTGCATTTTGATCACGCAGCTCACACATTTCAATACTGAACGCGCAGCTCATACATTTTCATTTGCACGCAACTCATTCTAAATTTTGAGCACGCAGCTTATAAATTTTCATTTCTGAAAACATAGCTCATTCACTTCATTTTGAACACGCAGTCACACATTTCAATTCGGAACACGCAGCCCATACATTTTCATTTGCACACAGCTCATTCTTAATTCTGAACACCCACCTCATAAATTTTCATTTCTGAACACACAGCTCATTCACTTTATTTTGAACACGCAGCTCATACATTTCAATTCTGAACACGCAGCTCGTACATTTTCATTTGCACGCAGCTCATTCTTAATTCTGAACACGCAGCTCATAAATTTTAATTTCTGAACAAACAGCTCATTCACTTCATTTTGAACACGCAGCTCACACATTTCAATTCTGAACACACAGCTCATATATTTTCATTTGCACGCAGCTCATTCTAAATTCTGAACACGCAGCTCATAAATTTTCATTTCTGAACACACAGCTCATTCACTTCATTTGGAACACGCAGCTCACACGCTTCAATTCTGAACACGCAGCCCATAAATTTTCATTTGCACGCAGCTCATTCTTAATTCTCAACAGGCAGCTCATAAATTTCCATTTTTGAATACACAGCTCATTCACTTCATGTTGAACACGTAGCTCACA
Source organism: Camellia sinensis (assembly GCF_055761805.1). Classification (NCBI taxonomy): domain Eukaryota; kingdom Viridiplantae; phylum Streptophyta; class Magnoliopsida; order Ericales; family Theaceae; genus Camellia; species Camellia sinensis. The sequence goes on from NC_138965.1 coordinate 210,211,362, forward strand.
CATTTCAATTCTGAACACGCAGCTCATACATTTTCATTTGCACGTAGCTCATTCTTAATTCTGAACACGCAGCTCATCAATTTTCATTTCGGAACACACAGCTCATTCACTTCATTTTGAACACGTAGCTCACACATTTCAATTCTGAACACGCAGCTCACACATTTCAATTCTGAACACGCAGCTCATTCTTAATTCTGAAAACGCAGCTCATAAATTTTAATTTTTGAACACACAGCTCATTAATGTCATTTTGAACACGCAGCTCACACATTTCAATTCTGAACACGCAGCTCATACTTTTTCATTTGCACGCAGCTCATTCTAAATTCTGAACTGCTCATAAATTTTCATTTCTGAACACACAGCTCATTCACTTCATTTCGAACACGCAGCTCACACATTTCAATTCTGAACACGCAGCTCATACATTTTCATTTACACGCAGCTCATTCTTAATTCTGAACACGCAGCTCATAAATTTTCATTTTTGAACACACAGCTCATTCCCTTCATTTTGAAAACACAGCCCACACATTTCAATTCTGAACACGTAGCTCATACATTTTCATTTCCACGCAGCTCATTCCTAATTCTGAACACGCAGCTCATAAATTTTCAATTTTGAACACACAGCTCATTCACTTCATTTTGAACACACAGCTCATACATTTTCATTTGCATCCAACTCATTCTAAATTCTGAACACGCAGCTCATAAATTTTCATTTCTGAACACACAGCTCATTCACTTCATTTTAAACACGCAGCTCACACGTTTTAATTCTGAACACGCAGCCCATACATTTTCATTTGCACGCAGCTCATTCTTAATTCTGAACACGCAGCTCATAAATTTTCAGTTTTGAACACACAACTCATTCACTTCATTTTGAACACGTAGCTCACACATTTCAACTCTGAACACGCAGCTCATACATTTTCATTTGCCTGCAGCTCATTCTTAATTCTGAACACGCGGCTCATAAATTTTCATTTCTGAACACACAGCTCATTCACATCATTCTGAACACGCAGCTCACACATTTCAATTCTGAGCACGCAGCTCATACATTTTCATTTGCACGCAACTCATTCTAAATTCTGAACACGCAGCTTATAAATTTTCATTTCTGAACACACAGCTCATTCACTTCATTTTGAACACGCAGCTCACGCATTTCAGTTCTGAATACGTAGCTCATACATTTTCATTTGCACGCAGCTCATTCTTAATTCTGAACACGCAACTCATAAATTTTAATTTTTGAACACACAGCTCATTCACTTCATTTTGAACACACAGCTCACACATTTCAATTCTGAACACGCAGCTCATAAATTTTCATTTCTGAACACACAGCTCATTCACTTCATTTTGAATACGCAGCTCACACATTTCAATTCTCAACATGCAGCGCATTCTTAATTCTGAACACGCAGCTCATAAATTTTCATTTTTGAACATACAGCTCATTCCCTTCATTTTGGACACTCAGCTCACACATTTCAATTCTGAACACGCAGCTCACACATTTTCATTTGCGTGCAGCTCATTCCTAATTCTGAACACGCAGCTCATAAATTTTCATTTTTGAACACACAGCTCATTCACTTCATTTTGAACATGCAGCTCACACATTTCAATTCTTAACACACAACTCATACATTTTCATTTGCACGCACCTCTTTCTAAATTCTGAGCACGCAGCTCATAAAGTTTCAATTCTGAACACACAGCTCATTCACTTCATTTTGAACACGCAGCCCATACATTTTCCTTTGTACGCAGCTCATTCTTAATTCTGAACACGCAGCTCATAAATTTTCATTTTTGAACACACAGCTCATTCACTTCATTTTGAACACGCAGCTCACACATTTCAATTCTGAATACACAGCTCATACATTTTCATTCACACGCAGCTCATTCTTAATTCTGAACACGCAGCTCATAAATTTTCCTTTCTGAACACACAGCTCATTCACTTCATTTTGAACACGCAGCTCACACATTTCAATTCTGAACACGCAGCTCATACATTTTCATTTGCACGCAACTCATTCTAAATTCTGAACACGCCGCTTATAAATTTTCATTTCTGAACACACAGCTCATTCACTTCATTTTGAACACGCAACTCACACATTTCAATTCTGAACACGCACCCTTATACATTTTCATTTGCACGCTGCTCATTCTAAATTCTGAACACGTAGCTCATAAATTTTCATTTTTGAACACACAGCTCATTCACATTATTTTGAACACGCAGCTCACACATTTCAATTCTGAACACGCAGCTCATACATTTTCATTTGCACGCAGCTCATTCTTAATTCTGAACACGCAGCTCATAAATTTCAATTTCTGAATACACAGATCATTCACTTCATTTTGAACACGTAGCTCACACATTTCAATTCTGAACAAACAGCTCATATATTTTCATTTCCAAGCAGCTCATTCTAAATTCTGAACACGCAGCTCATAAATTTTCGTTTCTGAACACACAGCTCATTCACTTCATTTTGAACACGTAGCTCACACGTTTCAATTCTGAACACGCAGCCCATACATTTTCACTTGCACGCAGCTCATTCTTAATTCTGGACACGCAGCTCATAAATTTTCATTTTTGAACACACAGCTCATTCACTTCATTTTGAACACGCAGCTCACACATTTCAATTCTGAACACGCAGCTCATGCATTTTCATTTGCACGCAGCTCATTCTTAATTCTGAACACGCAGCTCATAAATTTTCATTTCTGAACACACAGCTCATTCACTTCATTTTGAACACGCAGCTCACACATTTCAATTCTGAACATGCAGCTCACACATTTCAATTCTGAACACGCAGCTCATACATTTTCATTTGCACGCAGCTCATTCTAAATTCTGAACATGCAGCTCATAAATTTTCATTTCTAAACACACAGCTCGTTCAATTCATTTTGAACACGCAGCTCACACATTTCAATTCTGAAGACGCAGCGCATTCATTTTCATTTGCACGCAGCTCATTCTTAATTCTGAACACGCAGCTAATAAATTTTTGTTTTTGAACACACAGCTCATTCACTTCATTTTGAACACGCAGCTCACACATTTCAATTCTGAACACGCAGCTCATACATTTTTATTTGCACACCGCTCATTCTTAATTCTGAACACGCAGCTCATAAATTTTCATTTCTGAACACACAGCTCATTCACTTCATTTTGAACACGCAGCTCACACATTTCAATTCTGAACACGCAACTCATACATTTTCATTTGCACGCAACACATTCTAAATTCTGAACACGCAACTCATAAATTTTCATTTCTTAACACACAACTCATTTACTTCATTTTGAACACGCAGCTCAGACATTTTAATTCTGAACACGCAGCTCATACATTTTCATTTGCACGCAGCTCATTCTTAATTCTGAACACGCGGCTCATAAATTTTCATTTCTGAACACACAGCTCATTCACTTCATTTTGAACACACAGCTCACACATTGCAATTCTAAACGCGCAGTTCATACATTTTCATTTGCACGCAGCTCATTCTAAATTCTGAACACGCAGCTTATAAATTTTCATTTCTGAACACACAGCTCATTCACTTCATTTTGAACACGCAGCTCATACATTTTCATTTGCACGCAGCTCATTCTAAATTCTGAACACACAGCTCATAAGTTTTCATTTCTGAACACACAACTCATTCACTTCATTTTGAACACGCAGCTCACACATTTCAATTCTGAACACGCAGCTCATGACACAACACTGCTTGATCTGAACACACGGCTCATATCACAGTATTCTTTTAATTTTGAACACACAGCTCATTCTGAATATACAGGATGCGATGACAAAACTTGCAAAAGTTGAAACAAACTTAGATGCCCGACATTTTCCCTTTTTTCTTTTGCTTCAAAATCTAGAACCTATATAGCTTCAGATAGGTCCTAGTTTTATTGTTCCTACATGACCCGGGTTGAACCCTACGGTTTTTGAAAGAACAAAATCTTGTTTCGCACAAATGTGGAGAACGACACGGCACTCTGAGCACAAAATGATTTTTTTTTTTTTTGAAATTGTAATGAGAAAAGGGTTCTCAACAGGGTATTGACCCAACGACTGAGCACAGCGCACCACGACTCAATAAAGGAAAAGAAAAGGGCAAATAACCTAAACACGTCGAGACACACTCGGAACGACTCAAAAATGAGAATCGAGACAAACAAAACAAAAGACATAACACTCAGACGTGTTACATAGGCGAGAGACCTCTATGTTTGCAAAGAGCCAGTTTCTTCGGGTATTATTCCCCACCCTTTCTTATTTGTGATTCTCACATCACTCGACCCTCAAGCTCAATTTTTCTCTCCAAACCCTTTTCTCGCTTTTCCTCTCAGTGCACATCTCTCTATTCTTTAATCTCTTATTTTTCATCCCTCCCCAGGGTGGTTGATGGATAAACAGGAAGTTGCGGGCTCTTGCCCCTAGCATTCTGCTAGATTCTCTTCTTCTGCTCACAACAGTGAACTTTCCCGCAGAGGGGTTGCGCTACAACTGGGTGTGTAGCAAATCTGTAGTTGACATCGGTTGATGATGTTCTGCTGGGGAGTTTGGACATGATCAAATGTGTCCAGACAAGGGAGTGAAATATCTTGATCCATTCCAGTTCATGCTTCGCACTTGGCTTGATACCTTGCTGCTTGGAGGATGTTGAGAGCTTTCAGCCCGTTGTTGTTAGCTTCAGTTATGCCCTTTTCTGGCAGGTAGAGTGCCATTTCTGGCAAGTAGAGTGCCCTTTTCTGGAAAGTATGTTGACAACGGGGAAAAGACAAAACACCTGACTCTACTATGCCCCTAGTTCATTATTTTGACCATTTTTTGTTTTGGTTTTCGAGTTAGATTAACATGCTTGTTCGATTTTCTGATTTAAAATCATGCAAGTTAGGTTATGAGCACTAAAAATTTTCCTTTTTGGGTCCAAGAAATAGTCCAGTTTTGGAAAAATGGAATAATTTTCGACAAAATTAATCAACCTCAATAAAAATTCTCAAAAACTATTTTTTTGCAAATGGCCACTGCTCGACCAACACAGAACTTACTCTTGAGATGCACAACCTCCAATTCGAAGGAAAATTGCCCCTTGTTTGAACGGCACTGTATGGAAATGGAAAGTTGCCCCTTGTTTGAATAGCACCGCAGTGCACTGAACCGCAACGGAAAGTTGCCCCTTGTTTGAATAGTACCGCAGCACACTGTAACCAGTTCTCATAATGAAGGTCACAACTGAACTCTTGGATACAGAAATGACAAAGATGATCAGAACCATGGGCACGATCGATTTTAAAGGGTTTTACGGCTGGATTTCAGAATGAAGTTGCCTACGTATCCCAAACATGGGAATCAAGCCTTACGTAGTTCGGGGTTAAGGTACACTCGGGTATTAACCTCTCCTTTTGCGCTCTAACTTTTGCCAAGGCCGCCCTTCCGGGTTTTTAACCTTGCGAGCTTTATTTTTCTTTTCTTTCCATTTATTTTCTTCTTTTTTTCATCTTTCATTTTTTTCATTTTCTTTTCATCTTTTCTTCATTCTCTTCTTCTTCTTCTTCTTTTTTTCTTTTTTTCTTCTTTTTTCTTTTTGTTGCTCTAACTTTTGCCTGGGTTGCCCTTTCGGGTTTTTGGCCCAGCGAGCCTCTCAAGGGTAAAAATTGTAGCTTTGTCCATGTCAAATGGTTTTGAGATCTCGAAGCCATCTTAATCCAAGAGAGTGGCTGTTGTCCGCTGATGATGTAGAAATCCATCCAATGGGGGCTGAATTTGCCCCTAGTGTTGTGGATAGGAACTCAGTTGTCCTTCAGCAATACTTTCTTCTTTACTCCCTTCTAGGATTTGGTATTCTTGCCGATCTTCATTAGCTTGAGCAATGTCCCAATTTTTGACTCTTCGAGCACATCTGACATTCTTTGCCCTTAGTTTGAGGGGTGCTTTTGATCTAACTTTGCAAGCTTCTTTTGATGACGTCTGACCTTCTTGATCTGACTTTCTTGCCCTTAGTTCGTGGGCTGCTTCAAATCTGGCCACACAGGCCACTCATTATGATTAACCGTTGAACATTCTGAATCCAAGTTCAAGGTTTGAAAGTAAAGGGGTCGAGTCTCGAGGCTGAGAGCGATCCTAGGCTGCACAACCTCAAGAGCAATTCCACACAGGTCTTCGCAGGACCGCGCAAAATATTTTTTTGAAATCATTTAAGAAAACGACAAATCGCTCACACTGAAGACAATGTAGAACCAATCTAAATCAAGCCAGGATCCTTCTCAGTACTCACATTAATAGGCATGATCTCATTCATTAAGGGCTTAGCACGCCTATCTTTCTCTTAATTGATCAAATTTTGCAAATCCTAAGGAATTCCTTCCTTTTTGTTTTCATCACAATGTTCAAAAAGTTTTGAAAAACTTAGGTCAATGCAATGATTTAAAAGGCACAGAAGAGCAGGTGAAATGCACTGACATTTCATTCTAAACTTGTTGGCACAACAGGCTCAAAGCAGAACTAAGCACAAAAACATGAAAACCATTGTTGTTTCATTCAGATCTCCTAGTGTAACTGGCTCCACGACAGAAACAGACTCAAAAGAAAGCGAAAAGACAAACACAAAACAAAAATAGTGATGTCCGAGGTAACACCCTCGGAATCACCCGACTCCAACAAAACAGGACTGACTCGATACAACAAGACAGACCCAACTAACTCAGTAAGAAAAGACTAACTCTGTACAACACAACAAGACTGACCCAATACCCAAGTCAGAAAGTAAAGTAAACATCATTCGCAAATGCTCAAAATAGTGTGTGCTATCTCCACAGCTGGAGTGAGCTGTGTGCCATCCGCAGGTGGTTCATCTCCCGATCACATGGTCACATTATCCCCTAAGTTCACCGATCCAGTGCCGATAGACTTTGCAGAGCTTGGCGTGACAATGACACCGTCGTCAATCAAATCTTGCACTTCGTGGCAAAGACGAAAGCAATTGTTGGTGCTGTGACCGGTTTGTTGATGGTACGCACAGTACTAGGTAGTATCATGACCGAGTGGAAGACGACCAGGGAGAGGCCGAGGTTCAAGGGGTTTGAGATGGCCTTTTTCAACAAGGATTTGAAGAGCCTTGGACAAGGGCATATAGAGGGCATGGAAGACCCTGCGACCTCGGGGTTGGTACTTCGAGGTTTGTGGATTTTTGCTGGGCGCGCTAGCGAAAGGGTCAGCAGGTGCTAACTTGGTTTGCCGATCTCTTCCGAGTACAAGATTAGAGCTCAAAGGATCGTTTCTGGTATGACGGCCCTTCTCCCGGTTTGCCCCTTGACTCAGACTGTTCTCGTTCTAAGTGGCAAAAGTGCCATCCACAATATATGCAATAACTGTGATCACTTACTATTTGTTCAGCCCCTCGGCTTTCAAAGCCTCAATAGCCCACCGAAGGTGTTCATGGGGACCAATGTCTGCCCCAACCTTGTTCTTACCACTAGCCTCCATTTTGCCAGGAGACTGGCCTTCTTCCAATGCAGCTAGTCCCAAGATTGGGGAGCCCTTTGGTGTGAAATCCCTGGTAGGTGATGTGGTTGATGATGGAGCCAAAACTCCACAGGCTAAATCTGCCGCTATTCTCTGAAGATCTTCAATCATCCTCATCAGCTCAGAAGTGGTGGGTTCACGGGTTTGAGATGATTGGGATTCTCAGACTGGATGTGTGGTAGGTGCCCCAGATGGGTGTTGCATTTCGACATCGATCTCACCCTGCATGGCGATTCCCTGGTTTAACGCTGCTACATGGCCACAACTTCTTCCGAACTCTGTGCCATCACGGTCTGCTACGTTTGGACGAAGGTGATGCGGCTGGTGAATAACAGATCAGATGAACCAATAAGCCTTGACTGGCCTTTCTTTAACTTGCCTCAGCGAAGGAAAATACTGGCTGCTTTGAATTGAATCTCTGAACTGAAAGAGAAAACAGGCAGCGTCTCAGCCTAATTTCACCAGAATAGATATAAGCATAACTGAATAACTGTATTCGATCAATGATCACTGCTCCCCAAATTACTGCCCCAAAACTGAATTTGATACCCGCAGATATAACTGATTCTCAAATACCGATGCCCGCAGGCCTGATACCCAGACTTGTAAACATGATACGTGCAACTTGTAGAGACACACTCTAACAGTACATAGCAAGCAAGTGAGAACCAAAAACACCCCTATGGAGGGGTAGGGTTTCCCTGTCCTATTTTGTCAGGAGCTAGGGTTTCACTATGCACACAGCGGTTTCAAACAACCTATAATCGGGTAAGCAATCTGTCTTAGTTTGGGATGGTCACTATGGATTCCGAATATGCACTAGGTCGAATGGTCAAAAAGAGTGCCCCGATAAAAACTGGGGTTTGTATTCCCATTGTGGCAGAACCCGTAACTGGTGAGCCTCATGGCACGCTTTTCAAAGCGAGCCTCCGGCAGACCATTCAGGAATAGCAGATGGCAAACACGGTGTCCTAGGCGTACCAATGCACATGCAATGCAAAGAAACACATAAGTGTAGTCAAAACAAGATATCATGAGTTCGAGTCAACTTCTCTAACTCCCCAGCGGAGTCGCCAGAAACTGTAGACGTCCCCGAACGTCCCGGGAAAATCTCGTTTTATCCATTGGGCTTACTACAGTTCGGGCTCAATGTCACGGTTCTTAATCTGATCTCGCAAAGTGCAATACGAGATTGATAAATCACCAAATAGTCCAAATCCGATAAATCATTTTGAAAAACTGATTTTTAGAAAGAAGTGCCAAACATGGACTAATTTGCCAAATACAGAGTCGCCACCTAAATATTTTATTTTGGGAGAATTTAGGAAACCCTGACTCGTGCCTAAGGCCACGTGTCCATCATCACCAAAGTTACCTCGGCTCGGGAACTTGGGTACGAATGGGAAAGGTCATGCAATGAGCACCCCCGCTCACCCGATCAAGGATCGGCCACTACGAAACATGATATCTTGTTTTTGAAAACATATGTGCTCTTATTCCGGTTTATTAGCCTAGAATTGCTACATGATGCGCACAGCATATAAGTATAGACTGGATCGTCTAAGTTGGAACAAAACATCTCATGTTTGTTTTTGAAAGCGGTTTGCTACTCGCAAGTAGGCTAAAATGCGGATTTTGCCACCCTCAAGTGGGCTTAAAACTCGTAATCGATGAATTGTTCCAATTTAAATAATCCAACCTTCACCCACAGGCATTCAGGCAGGTATATCACATAAGAAGTTAGCCTCATGGCAAGCATACTATCATGGCAGTCACTCACACACATGCAAGGATGCTAAAGCATAAACACTCACCAAGTACTCCAAGCAGAAATAGAAACTAATTAGTAATCAATGCATGATACTAGTTCATGTTAAGATGGCTAATGCAACACATGCAAAATGCAACTAAGATAGGCTCGGCTATTCTAAGATGGCGTATGAGATGCTACAGATAACATGCATTCAACTCGGAATTGAAATACAATGCAGTTAGTATGATGCGCCGAGCCCGGTGCATGCAAGACAGATGAATGAATGCAAACATGCGAAGCATAAGAATGCTAATTGAAACATGCCCTAAAACTAACCATCGTATGCTGGTAAATAAAAGGAAGAAAGACGTGGGGTTGGAAGACATGCATCAAGCACACGCACACTTATTACAAAATTCGCCCTCTCGACGGAGGGTCCGAATAAATAATACAAAACCAACTAGCTAACCTAAGCTCATCTAATTAAACTAGTTATTACACAAAGAAATGAATAATAAGCTATAGTTAATTATTACACAACATTAACTAAGTAAGAAATCTAAATGAGCATACAAACTAAATGAATGTGGGCTGCCTTAGCACTGCTTTGAATGACAAAGGACGCATGCATGTTTGAATTGCCTTGTTCGGAAATCCCTCGCAACGCCCCAACTCGCCTTTGTTTGCAATTAATCTCAGAAACTTGCACAAAGCTCCAGAGAGATGAAACTCCACCCTGGGAATCTGTAGGAAGGCTGCCGACCAGCTTATAGGCATGGGAGACCAACTACCGACCACCTTTTTCGGTGGAAACCAAAAAAAGTGGTCGGCCTGCCAGTAAATCTGGTCGGCCGACCAGTTTCCTCTCCTGGTTTCTGGTTTTCTGCAAGAAAGGGAAATAGAGATGCGCGGCAAAGTATTTGCAACACATGTGTGCACGACCACTCTCCCCATCATTGCATAAGCTCAAGGGAGTGTAGTCCTCGACCCTCGAGCCACCAATCACGTATTTCGATGCATGATGGCCGATTGCACGACTCAATATGAAATGAATGCACATACAAGCACCTAAAGCCAACAACTCCATCATGGGTAGTCAAGAATGTCGGCGACCGGGAATCGAGGCACATTTCGCCACTTTGAGTACGAGACGTCCCTCGTTTTCCATGTTCGGACTAACTCCTATCCCAAACACTATGCAACAAACATGGCATGCACAAATGCAACTCTAGCATGCAATCCTAATGCAATGCAATCTAAGTGATGCAAACATGCAAGGGATAACATGCAAACATGCAATTAGCATACACAATGCTATAAGCTACATGGCATGCACAATGCTCATGACACTAGCATACACAATGCACATGGAACTAATATACACAATGAGATGAACAAGGCATACACAATGCAATGATCAATCATGCGACAACGTGGCATACTCAATGCTATGAACTACAATGGCATACTTGACGCAAAATGGACTTAAACCAAAATGGATGGGCTTCAGCCACACCCAAATCAGTGGCCAAAGATGATGAAGCTCATGCAATGGCTCACAAATAGGGTATAAAAGCACAACTCTCAAGGGCACTTAAAGAGTGGAAAAACATGGAAGTATGACATCCCTGTATGCTCTAAAATATCATGCTCAATGATGCCAAAACATGAAAATACCTCAAGTTAAGCATGCAAGGGACTTCAAAACTCAAAGCTAGTCAAGGCTATTACACTACAAGCATGCATGGCAAGCATCATTCGACCAAGAGGCCTCAAAAAAGAGCTAAAGCAGCCCAAAATATGAACAAAATCAGTTTGGATCATGGCCAAAATATGCTAGAATAGAGGGCCAAAACATCATGCATTTCAAGCTAGTAAACATGATTTACACTACAAGCCTATGAAGCTTATGAGAGGCTACCAAACCAACCAAAAATAGAATCATGGCATGCCAAATGATGGCCAAAAACCCACTGAAACATGACAATACATGCAACAATGAGGTGCTACTTCAATAAGCCATGAAAGGGATTATTCTACACATGCAAGAGGCAAACACAAGGTGACCGAACCAGCCATAGCCAGAGTCTAGGAAGGTCCCAAAAGTCGCCAAAAAGGGCCTGAACCAAGCATTGGAAGTATGAAAGTGTGTGCTCCTTTGAAAGGCCAAAAATGCAAACAAACAAGGCCAAAAGAGAGAGGGTCTCCCCTCTCAGATTTAGGCCCTCAAAACCACATTCCAACCACTGAAAATCCACTAGATTTCAGTGGCTAAAGGGCCAAGCAAAGATCAACACAAAGGTCTCATGGCATGGCACAAAACAAGTCTAAATAGAGCATGCAAGAGGGTAGATGACCCTCAACACCAAAAGGGCCTTAAACAAACATGAGGTGTGGTGCAATAGATCAAGAACAACACACTTTTGAACCCAAAATGCACAGATATAGAGAGATATATATTTTTGCCTTAACAAATTTTCAAAACCTGTTCAAAGGAGAGGGAGGGCCTCTCTTATAGATATTTGAAGCTAAAGCTTCCTCAAGAAGCTAAAAGCTCTGATGCAAATCCTCCATATGGAGGATACAATCTGTGCCTTTCAACTGGCACAGCTAGCATCCACACAGTCTGACAAAATAGGAGAAAACCAGCCGACCGAAAAAGGTGGTCGGCCGACCACTTCCCTGGTCGGCCGACCAGGGCAAGTGGTCTCCCAGATAAAAAGTGGTCGGCCAGGGCAAATGGTGGTCTCCACATTAAAAGCAAGCCAATGGTGGGGTGGGAAACCAGAAAATGTGGCCCAAAGACCAAGAAAACCAATTTCCCAACCAGAAAACTGGCTAGTGGGAAGAAAAGTGGTTTCCAAGGAGAACGGTGGTCTCCCACCCTTGTACCACCTTCCAAAAAAGGAAAACAAGGTTCGTGCCAAGAACGAACCAACACAGATACAAAACGAGAGTTTGGGAGGCAAGACGCACGGCCGAGGGCCTCAAAAACTGGCTGTTGAGCACAAAAAGTGGTGTATGACCACAAAAGTGGTCTCCCGGACCACAGTGTCCCTCTAAATAGAGGAAACAATGTTTGTTCCAAAAAACGTGCCAAACAGAGAATGTTAAGCGATCTCGAACTGTGGCGCACGACCGACGGCTCCAAAAATCAAAAACTAGTCTCCAAACGGGCACAGTGGCCTACGACCACGAAAAGTAGTCTACGTCCACTGAAAGATGGTCTACAAGACCTCTCCCTCCCTCCGGGAAGAGAAAACAAGACTTAGTCCACGGACCGAGTCAAAGTATAAAGAGTCCCGAGGTCCGGAGGTGAGGCTCTCAGCCAAGAACTCCGAAACCTCGAAACGAACACAACATGCGCAATCACCGAGCGCTCAATCGATGACGTCTGAGTCTTAAGGTCGGTCAAAAATGGGTTGTCTACAGGGATACGTAGGCAGCCTGCGGGTGTAACTGTTCTTTGTTTTGCTTGCTTGTTTGTCTGAGTCTTTGGCCTTGTCAAAAATGGGTCGTCTTTGGGCTTTGACATTCACTACCGTCATTTCATGACTTTCGAGTTCTGTCAAAGAGGAGCAACTGTAAACACCCCATTTTTAGACGTCATCGTTTGTGCACTCGATGATTGTGCTTGTCTGTGCTTGTTTTGAGAGCCCGAAGTTCTCGGCGGAACGCCTTGTCTTTGAGCCTCTAAACCCTTTTTGTTTTGTGCTTGTTTTTTGGCCAAACCTTGGTGCCTCTTGCCTGGAAGGGGGAAGGGCCATGTCGGCCACTTTTCCCTCTTGTCGACCACTTGAAGTGGTCGGTCGGCTAGTTGAGGTGGCCGATCGGCCACCTAAAGTGGCCGACGACCATTTTTCTCCTTTTTCAGATATTTCTTTGCCAGTTGTGCCTGCTGTTGTTCACTGAAAGCCATCTCCATACATGTGTATCGAGGGATGAATACAAACCTTTAGCTTGATTTGCTATATATAGGGGGTCTTTCTCCCATTTGGAGAGGTTGGATATTTTTGAGCAAATTTCTCTCTCTCTCTCTAGAATTCTCTCTCTCTCTCTCCCCTCTTGTTTTATGCTTGATAGTTAGAATCCTCTACACATTTGCATTCTAGCCCTTAACCAAATTGGACCACCTTGGAGCTGAGGCCTCTTGGGACCTATTTTGGGCTATTGGAAGGTTGTTTAAGCCTAAGAGAGTAGCTGTTTTGTGCTGTGTTTCAAAGGTATAAGACTTACCTTATTTAAGCTCTTTGTACATACTTGTTTTGCCATCGCTTTATACTGTTTTGGGCCTAGTTTTCAACTACAAAAATTTTTGATTTTTAGGCCTTAACATGTTGGTTTGAAGTCATTTTGTGCTAAGGGATTGTCTACCCGTCTTGTTGCTTATTTGTGTGAATCTTTGCACCATCTTTTAGCATATTAAAGTCAAACTTTTTGGGCCTTTAAACCACTGAAATTCAGAGTTATTTCAGTGGTAAAAAGTATGTTTTGAAGTCCAAAAATGGAGGGGTTAGCCTCCCCTCCTTGTGTCTCACTTGCATGCCTAGTTAGCATCACATGGTAGCATGTTTCTGTAGCTTAACTTAGCTTATTTCCAGCATGTGTTTGCCTCTGTTTTGGCATGATTTAGCTCTATTTTGGGCTGCTTTGGTCATGTAGGCTTTGTTTTGTATAGTTGTAGTGCAAATGGCTTCACTAGCTTGGCATTTCAGGCCTCTAAACATGTTTTGCTTGGAATGATTGCATGTTGTAGTGTCTTTGAACATGTAATTTCAGTGTTTACAGCTCTGTCACATGCTCATTTATTTCACTTTCTCATTACTTTTGAGAGTTGTGTCTTGAGTCTTGTTTGCAAGCTAACATATGAGCATGTTTTTCTATCCTTTCATGCCTTAATCTCAGCATGTTTTAGCCACTATTTTGGCATATATTAACTTTGTCCAGAGCTGGTTTGGTCAGTTGAGCTTTGTATTACATGTCTATAGTGTTGTAATCTTCACTAGCTTAGTGAGTTAGACTTTTTAGCATGTGTTGCATGTGTTGCTTGCATGATTTAGTTTCATTTTGTATGTCATTTTAGTACTGAAATATCTGCAACCTCTCTCATTTCTTTACTTTTCCATTTTCTTTGACGTTGGTTAGCCTTAAGGTTGTGTTTAAGCTTGAGATTGAGACTTGTGCTTAATGGTTTTAATCCTCTTTTGAGGGTTTCTACTAACCAATGGCATGATCTCTCTCATGTCTTAAGTCATCCTTTGGTTGACCCCTCTCTCATTAGAGAACACTCACCTTGGACTTAATCGATTAAAGGACTAATCAGTAAGGTAAAATGTGTAAACAAAATGAACAAAGTAAAAGAGGCAAGATAAGCATGTTGTGTTGCACTGCATGTGTTTGGATCAGACGTTAATCCAAACACAAGAAAAATGGGACGTTTCATACTCAAAGTGATGAAACGTGTCATTTTTCTTGGTCACCGTCACCCTTGATCGTGCATGATAGGGTGATGGTTGTTTTGGTCTTGTTTGTACATTCAGTGACCTTGTACAAGCTTGGTTCTTTGGTCATCATGCATGAAAATGCTTGGTTGATGGATTGAGAGCCAAGAGCTATACTCTTTTGAGCTTGAAAGATGAAAATGAGGGTAGCAATACACACATTTCTTGGAAATTCATTGATTTGCCTCTGTTGCTCTCTATTGCAGCAAAAGGAGAAGTCTAGAAAAGGGGGTAGCCGATTGGCCAGTTGAGGTAGCCGACAACCACTTTTTGTGGCCGACCGGCCACCAGTGAATTTTAGTACAAATGTGTTCCTGTGTTGGAGCAGAGGCAATCTGGAAGTTGCTGCAATTTTCAGAGATCAAATGAGTGCAAATAGAGGCATCTGATAGCAAGGCAAGGGCATTTTCGAGTGGAGCAACCGAGCATGCATGCATCCCTCGTCCCTTGAGGTCATTTAAATCGTTTTACCAGTTAGTTAGCATAGCTAATTATTCAATTCAAGTGTTGTTTTTTAATTAGATTAGCATAGCTAGTTATTCAATTGTGTTGTAATAATTAGCTTAGCTTAGTGTAGCTTAGCCTATTCATTCGAACCTTCCTTCGTGAGGGCGCAATGTTGTAATAAGTGTGCGTGTGTGTATATATGTCTTCCAAGCCCACGTCTTTCTCTCTTTTATTTATCCACTTTTGATGGTTAGATTAGGGACATATTTTAATTAGCATACCTTATGCTTGCATGTTTGTATCATTCATTTGTCTTGCATGCACCGAGGCTCGGCGCATCATTCAAACTGCATTGTATTTCAATACACTTCTTTGAATTTGTGTTTATCACATGTTGTTCAAATCGAATCATATGCCATATTAGTAGCCGTGCCTATTAATTGCATTATTGCATGTGTTGCATTAGGCATCTAACGTAGTTAGGATCATGCATTGTTTCTAACTAGCTTTTGTTTCGGCTTGGAGTACTCGGTAAGTTTTACGCTTTGGCATACTTGCATGAGTGTGAGTGATGCCATGTTTTGCATGTTTGCCATGAAGCTATTTGCTTAAATGATTAACAGCATGAATGTTTATGGATGAAGGCTTTGTTGCTTGAATTAGAACAATTCAACGAATGAGAGTTTTAAGCCCACTTGAAGTGGAAAATCCGTATTTTTAAGCCCACTTGAGAGTGACAAATTCAAACAATTTTCGAAAACAAACATGAGTTGAATTCGTTCCAAGTCTTGCGATTTAGTCTATACTTGCTTGTGTGCGTCACATAGTGAAGTTAGCTAATAACCGAAATAAGAACACATGTGTTTATACAATAACATATCATGATAGTAGAGGTCGATCTTTGATCGGGTAGGTGGGGGTGCTCATTTCAAGACCTTCTCCTCTTGTACCCAAGTTCCCGAGCCGATGCAACTTTGGTGATGACGGACACGTGGCCTTTGGCACGAGTCAGGGTTTCCTAAATTTCTAAAAAACAAAATATTTAGGTGGTGACTCTGTAATCTAGCAAAGTAGTCCAATTTTGGCATTATTTGATTTAAAATCGATTTTTCAAAATGATTTTTCGGATTGGACGCTTTGGTGTTTATCAGTCTCACACTGCACTTTGTGAGATTAGATTCAGAACCGTGACAAGAGTCCAAACTGTAGGACCAATTCGAGCTCTCCAAAAGGGGGCGCAAAGAAAGTCGAGTCTACAAATACTCAAGCAAACATCAAAGGAAAACTAGCAAAATAGCCCTAAAAGAAAAACGCTAGAGCTCCCAAAACAGATCTAGAAGCCTTAAACCTAAAAACGGACTTAAACATATATATAAAGAAAACCGGGGCTGCGTACCCCGCTCGAGCGCAGGACTTGCTGCTCGAGCAGAGTCACTAAAACGCGTGTGATTAAACAGGTCTACGCTCGAGCGCTGGAACTCACGCTCGAGCGCAACAACATGTCTCCCAGTATGTTTGCAGACGAGCCAAACTAGTAAAAAGATGCAAACGCCGCTCGAGCGGGAAGACCAAAAACCAAGGACAAATTACAACTCAATTAAACTAAGTTTGTTTGCGGAATTGGCAACAAGTAGGGACCTAACATTTTAGATATAATTCTTTTGGATAACAGTCAACCTACATGTATTCTAATATATATATATATATATATATTACTGCTATTATAAAAGTGTCAAGAATTGTCATATTTTTTATTTTTTACGTATCTCAAAAATACCCTTATAAACTTGTTAAACATCAATAAAACCACAGACAGTCATAGACATCTTTCAAAATGCAGACACCTTTAAATATCAAGCACCTTTAAATAAACAAATACCTTGAAATATCACAATCTACTATCAATCAAACACCTTGACAAGTTAAATAGTAATAAGCATGAAACTAGAGTTAGATCATGTGTAATACCCCTGTTCCGTAATATGTTAATTGGTCCTTAACATGATGTGATTATGTGTTTTGATATGATTTGTGTTCCACTATGTGAAAATATGTGATTTGAAGTTCCATCTGTTCACCGTAGGAATATCTGTTTGAATAATCAGCTTTGGAAATTTAATTGAGGGCCTTATCGGCCACAGAACCCGAAATCGATTACGCCATTGTGGTTGGCATAATTTTTAGAGCCTACGGTGAAATTTAATTGAAAATTGATTCTGGTCAATTTAAACTGATTGAAATGATAAATTAAGTACCCCATTATTTTATATTATTATATTGACTTAGTGGGACTTAATATATTTGAGCACTACACCTTATTTCTCTCCCTTGGCTTATTTTGGCTGATTCTTGAACTCAATTTGAGAGGGAGAGCCGACCATAGGAGGGAGAAAGAGGGATTATGCAACTTTGGTCTTGAAACTTGGAGATTGGAAGTCTAATTCAAGATTTGATCATAGATTGTGAGGATCAAGCTCCTAGGTGAGTGATTCTTGGATTATAATTGTAATTTTGTGCATGTCCAAGCTATCTTGGTGATCAAGAACAAGATTGTAATGAAGTTGAGTTGTGTTTGTTGAATTGAAGCTTAATATGTGCATGCATGTAAGAAATACTTTGAAATTTGCATGTTTGAGCACAAATGTGTATAACCCATGTGAAATATTAAAGGAAACTCATGTCTTGATCACCATTGGTGTTATCTAAGTTGAGAATGTGGCTAATCCATCACATGCATGTACAAATTGAGAAGATATGAGCTTTGAATGCATGAAATGGCTACATCGGTAATGAGTTGGTGGAAAATGAGCCATGCATGTAAATAAATTATGAAATTGAGCTTCAATGTGTTGTAATTCTATGTTTGTACCATGTTAGTATATGATTATGTGAAATTTGGGCCGAAATCATGCATTTAGAGCCTTTGAATGTCAAGATGAAGCTCAAGAACTCAATCTGGAAAACCCAGATTTTCGATGTACGCTCGAGCGGGTGAAGTTATGCTCGAGCGGAGAAATCGAGCTCCCAGCATTTTCTGCAGATGTGGTGTTCGCTCGAGCGGGGAAGTTTACGCTCGAGCAGGGAGCTGTGTAGGCAGGCAGTCCGCTCGAGCGGCCTAGTTCACGCTCGAGCTGGAATAGAAGGCAACCAGTACTTTCGCAGACTTAAGGGTCCGCTCGAGCGGGTAAGTCCACGCTCGAGCGGGGACCCTATTTTCTGAAATTCTGTTTTTGCATTTTGTGTTCTGTTTTCCGTTCTCTTTCACTTGCAAGCACTCTTAGGCATATATTAAGCATTGTAAATGAGTTAATGAGATAATAATAAAGCCTAAAGAGGAATATGTGAATTAAAGAACGGATTGAACTGTTAATGACCCTTTTGTGTTCATGAAACGTGTAGGGTCAAGCTCCAGGGCAAATCCACAAGCCGATCACTGTGAGTAATATCAATATTTGAAAACTTGTCAATGTCCAATTGTTATTCCCCTATAAATATTATGAGTTGTTAATCGGGATTGTGGACAAAAGTCTGACAAGAATAAATGAATGAATGGGCCAAAGGCCGTTTGACATGAATGAATGGGCCAAAGGCCGTTTGACATGAATGAATGGGCCAAAGGCCGTTTGACATGAATGAATGGGCCAAAGGCCGTTTGACATGAATGAATGGGCCAAAGGCCGTTTGACATGAATGAATGGGCCGAAGGCCGTTTGACATGAATGAATGGGCCAAAGGCCGTTTGACATGAATGAATGGGCCAAAGGCCGTTTGACATGAATGAATGGGCCAAAGGCCGTTTGACATGAATGAATGGGCCGAAGGCCGTTTTGCCATGAATGGAAACCCGGATGGGCCAAAGGCCAGAATGTTTGGAACTACAGCTACTTGACTTGCATTTCGTATAGTTATATATATTTTGCTGTTAAACAGCAGTATGAATTGGGCCCAAGGCCGTTTGGAGCATGTTGATCTACATATTGTTATGTAACTGTTATATTTGATATTATTCACTGGGCTATCGCTCACGCTCATTCATGTATTTGTAGGTGAGCCAAGGGAAGTCCAAACCCAGCCCCAGTGAAGTCTGCTAGGAACAACAGGAGTTTTGGGAGAGTCAGCCTTGTGCCTCGCGCATGAGACCATCCTTGCCCTTTTACTATGTACCTATGTTTTGTCTTGTTGGCAAGGACCCAGTGCATGTCTGTACATAGTCTGTTATAGGTTGACTTGTTTTGGACGATCCTGTCTGTAATGAATTTTGTGAAGCTGTACTTTTGATGTGAGTTATTAACGTATCTGAGTACGGTTTGTTTGATGTGCATATAAGCACGGCTCTATGGACAAAGTTTTTAATTTTGCTTCCGTTTGGCCCCCATTAACTCTGTTAAAATACGTTTAGAACAGTTTGAGGCCGTAGGTAATCTCATGATTACTGGCCGGTTACGTCCTTAACCCACGGGGGCGGGTTCGGGTCGTGACAGAGTGGTATCAGAGCACGAGTTAATAACTCACACACTTGTCCAAAAGAGCAATAAGCGGCTAGAAAAGATCTAGGATGCATTCATGAGATAAGTATGAATTCGAAAGCATCGAGAATATGCTTAAGTGTTTTGATTTGGGCAATTATGTGCTATAAGTTGTGTTGTACTTGCATTGCAAACTGTTTGATTACATATACTCTCTAGTATATGCATATTCGTAGAATCTTTTGTATATTGTATAATGCAAGTTTAATCAGACGGTGAATAAGAACTCCGTAAAGTTGTGTTTAACTTTAAATATTTGTTAATGATATGAAATGACAAAGTCCCCTAAAATGTTATGTTGGTATGAATTAATGATTGTTCAAAATTTTCCTTGAACATAATTGTGGTATCCTTAGCAGAGGCCCTCGCCCAGGGGACATAATACTGTGGCTTATGGTCATGAGGCCCTAGCCCGGGGGAAATGATGCCGTGGCCTATGTATGAGACATGTTGCCAGTATCGAAGATTCCCTTATGGAACTTGATGTGCTTGACCAATATGATATGTTACGCTAAGGGAAGTACCACACATGACTTGAATATGAGATATGAATTGTTACACTAACGTGTCAAACAAGTTTGTTTTGTTGAAATGCACACCCATGAAAAGTTGTTTATGTGCATCCAATTCTGCCTACGGGTGTCTATGTGAAATATGAACATGATTTGAGTATATAATTACTTAGTAAATGTTCAGCATGCGATATTTGATAAATATGCAATTATCTGTTACGTAAGTGATTAATTGCGTGCGATATGTGAAAGGAGAATATAACAATGTGTCTATGTGCGAATGTACTCATGTGATTTTGTGTTTAATTTCGTATTGGGCATCCCAGTATTTGGTAAAGTTTGATAAGAATTTGTGTAGAGTGTGGGCAAATTAAGGGCATACGGGTTGGAAGGTTCTTCCACAGCCCGACTTAATAGTTCGGAAAGAGTAGTACAAGAATTGGCAGAGATCTTGAGACAACAGCGTCAGTTGCCGCTACGGCAAGAACCTTTGCCACCACCAGTGTGAGAAACACCGAGGAGTTTGTTATCAGACTCCTGGGGCTCGTTATAGATATGGTAAAATGGACCATACGGTAAGGAACTGTCCCCGGATTGAACGAAGTGTGAATGAATCCTCTGCCTTGGCTAAATCCGTACCAGTGGTAGGAATTGCTACTCAGGATGGAGTAATCACACTCATCCCAGAAAGCACTCAGAATGTTGTAACCATTATCCCAGGTATCTATACTGTTTACAAAACGAATGCTTATGTGTTGATTGATTCTGAATTAGTACGTTTGTATGTCTTCGCTTGGGATATTACTTGATTCGGATCGGCATATATTTTATATCTGCTGCATGTGTATCTAGATTGGTTAGACCCACATGATCGAGACTGTATTCATTGGAGGTATATGCCCCGTTTGGGAAATTTGTGAAATACGTTTTGGGATATTGATGGACTCTGCACATGCACATATATCTATCTACACCTAAGCTCAGGGTGATTTATTATGTTATCGTCGTCAATGACTAAACCACTGGAATTGTGACCTTGTGATTGTATAACTAAGTTGAGCACCCCAAATAATAAACTCTGCAAATTATGGATCATGTATGTGGAACTGGTAGAAAATTGACTGAACTGCGTGACTAAACTGAGCTTGACTCGTAAGTCTTTGTTTTGTGACCGATTTGGAACTTTTGCGTGACAATCCTAGGTTATGTGTAACTGAGGAACCTTGTTTACCGTGTTACTGTGCACTATGTACTTGCATATAAGACTTATTTGGGAACTGCTGATTTGATTATGATACATACCTTTTTATATGAACAACTGCATGCAAATGCATCTACACCTGGACTTATGTGAACAATGTCGTATTGTACGTGACCTGAGTCATTTTGATATAAACAGTTGTGATGAATGACCCTGATTTGACTTTGAGAACTGATAGACTTAGGACAGTTGTGTAACTATCAACCAAGTACCTAAGCAAACGAAGTATGCCTTACAGAACCGAATGTGCCTATTTGAGAAAATTTTTATCTGATTCGATCCGGTAGAACCTTTGCCTGATATTGTTCCGATGGAACCCTCATTTGATATAATTTGATGGAACCTTTGTTCGATCTAATCTGACAAAACCGTTGCTTGGATCGACCGATAAGACCCTCTATCTAATTTGATTTTGTAAAAAGGGGATTAAGAATGGCTTGTGAATAAATAGCCAGATTATTCTTGGCAGAAAAACTGATAGACCCAAAACTTGAATTCATTTGGGATACTTGATTTATTTGAAAGACCTTTTGTGGGCTATCAACAGATTGATCTGACTATGAACACCGTTGAGAACCAATCCCCAACTATTGAGAACATACGTGTTAAAAACGAACGGAATTGTACAAACCCCGTGATTGGGTGTCGTAAGGAGTGTTGTTCCATTTTGTTTGTTTGACGCTATGGGAACCGATGACGGTAGACTGATTTGATTTTGAGCAGTACTGAACATTTGTCTTTGACTGATCAGAACATGTTTTGTAAGGGAGAGTGGTTGTTTCAGTATTATCAGATTTTGGAGAAATCAGGTTATAGTGAATGGTGTTGTGTTGCTTTGATGACATTCTTAGAGTGTCCTTTTATGCTAGGGGACGTTAAGCCTATGTAACACCTTTGATTGAGATACCTTTTGCCACCGACGGTTTCGTACGGGTGGGTTTGACTAATCGATCTGGAATCGGCCGCCGACGGTCGCAAACGGGTGTGCTTCGATTCCGAGACGATTATTCCTTTGTTTTGTTTGGAATGTCATCCTTTGGCATTATGTAAATGTTATAGACGCCCAAGAAGCTTTGAAAAATCCTGATCAACCATAAGTGTGCGAATTCAGTGCGCCATGTGAACGCCTGCCCAGCGCCATCATATTCTGTAATTGGGGCCCTGAGGATGTGTAAATTGTGCTTAACATGTGATTGACTCCTTTGATACTACCTTTGCCATTATGGAGGTTTATATATGAATTGCCTTATGCTTTTAACGACTATAAGATAAAGTAGAAAGACTTGATGGAACAGAGAATTGAATACTGAACTGAATTGTGAATTGCAAACTGTAAACTGTTGAATGAACTGAGAATACGTGTGTTCTATTAGAAGTCGATTGCCTCAGTGTTATTGTACCTTACAATCAGTATTATGGGGATGTCTGGACTATGTGTATTGTGTGGGTAATTACTTCGATGTTACCTTTGTTGTTTCGGGAATCAGTATCTGGATCCATCTTATGTTCCTGAAGACTGCTAATTGACCTTGGATAATTGTGATGAGTCACTGGACTAAATACCGAATCAGATCGTGAATTGGGGAAATTATTGAAGAATGAATTGAACTTTTGTGACACAGAATAGACCGAACTTCTGTGATAAAGTTAGCCGACATCTAAAATAAATTTGTTGGTGACCTACCATGAATGGGGCAATTAGTGAATTTGTGTTTGAATATTTTCGGTACCAACAGGTCGAAGTCGAATATCAGTGGTGGCAGAACTGCTTCAATCTCTCCATTTTGGAATGGGAATGGGAATATGTGGCTACGAATTTCGTTGTGGGGCTACCTTGAGCACCCAAGGTATAAGTCCCATTTGGGCTATTGTAGGTAAAATTATTGAAGTTGCCCATTTCTCCCTATAAAATTTTGTATGATGCTTGTAGACTAGCCACTGTTTACATCGATGAGATCGCTCATTTACATGGAGTCCCAGTACCTATTGTTTAGACAGAAATTCTAAAATGTGTTTGAATCCGGAAAAGCCTTCAAAAGGCAATGGGGGCTCAGCTTCTGTTCTGTTATGTTACCCGGACCCGAAGGTTCCCTTGTGAAACTGGTTATTCGTAACCTCACATGTATATGTTCTGTACTGTTCCGTTCTGCTCTGTTCTGTTAATGCTAATGGATGTGTCACGTAAACTTAATCATGACTTATGATTTCTGTATATGATCTGGACAAATTACGAATTTGATACGAAACTGAATTATGATTCAGCGCCGTTTTTCCATCCGCAAATTGATGTATGATCAGAAAGAACTTGTTAGACTCTGGGAGAAATGCTCCAAATGTGTACCTTAGATTTTCGAGGAATTGGAAAGATCTATTCATCGTTGGCAGACCTTACTCACGACGACGGCTTACACTTTAGTTTCGGTATGGCACCATATAGGCCTTGTATGGAAGAAAAGGTAAGTCTCTGACCGAGTAAGAACTGAGTTTTGTTTGACTTTGGGGCTAAGTAAGTGGCTATCAAAAAGAAATGGAACCGTTGAATAAGAAAGTATTCCGAATTGTTTTCGACTACAGGTAAATTAAGTTTGGAGGACCAAACTTCCTAAAGGGGGGAAGACTGTAATACCCCTGTTCCGTAATATGTTAATTGGTCCTTAACATGATGTGATTATGTGTTTTGATATGATTTGTGTTCCACTATGTGAAAATATGTGATTTGAAGTTCCATCTGTTCACCGTAGGAATATCTGTTTGAATAATCAGCTTTGGAAATTTAATTGAGGGCCTTATCGGCCACAGAACCCGAAATCGATTACGCCATTGTGGTTGGCATAATTTTTAGAGCCTACGGTGAAATTTAATTGAAAATTGATTCTGGTCAATTTAAACTGATTGAAATGATAAATTAAGTACCCCATTATTTTATATTATTATATTGACTTAGTGGGACTTAATATATTTGAGCACTACACCTTATTTCTCTCCCTTGGCTTATTTTGGCTGATTCTTGAACTCAATTTGAGAGGGAGAGCCGACCATAGGAGGGAGAAAGAGGGATTATGCAACTTTGGTCTTGAAACTTGGAGATTGGAAGTCTAATTCAAGATTTGATCATAGATTGTGAGGATCAAGCTCCTAGGTGAGTGATTCTTGGATTATAATTGTAATTTTGTGCATGTCCAAGCTATCTTGGTGATCAAGAACAAGATTGTAATGAAGTTGAGTTGTGTTTGTTGAATTGAAGCTTAATATGTGCATGCATGTAAGAAATACTTTGAAATTTGCATGTTTGAGCACAAATGTGTATAACCCATGTGAAATATTAAAGGAAACTCATGTCTTGATCACCATTGGTGTTATCTAAGTTGAGAATGTGGCTAATCCATCACATGCATGTACAAATTGAGAAGATATGAGCTTTGAATGCATGAAATGGCTACATCGGTAATGAGTTGGTGGAAAATGAGCCATGCATGTAAATAAATTATGAAATTGAGCTTCAATGTGTTGTAATTCTATGTTTGTACCATGTTAGTATATGATTATGTGAAATTTGGGCCGAAATCATGCATTTAGAGCCTTTGAATGTCAAGATGAAGCTCAAGAACTCAATCTGGAAAACCCAGATTTTCGATGTACGCTCGAGCGGGTGAAGTTATGCTCGAGCGGAGAAATCGAGCTCCCAGCATTTTCTGCAGATGTGGTGTTCGCTCGAGCGGGGAAGTTTACGCTCGAGCAGGGAGCTGTGTAGGCAGGCAGTCCGCTCGAGCGGCCTAGTTCACGCTCGAGCTGGAATAGAAGGCAACCAGTACTTTCGCAGACTTAAGGGTCCGCTCGAGCGGGTAAGTCCACGCTCGAGCGGGGACCCTATTTTCTGAAATTCTGTTTTTGCATTTTGTGTTCTGTTTTCCGTTCTCTTTCACTTGCAAGCACTCTTAGGCATATATTAAGCATTGTAAATGAGTTAATGAGATAATAATAAAGCCTAAAGAGGAATATGTGAATTAAAGAACGGATTGAACTGTTAATGACCCTTTTGTGTTCATGAAACGTGTAGGGTCAAGCTCCAGGGCAAATCCACAAGCCGATCACTGTGAGTAATATCAATATTTGAAAACTTGTCAATGTCCAATTGTTATTCCCCTATAAATATTATGAGTTGTTAATCGGGATTGTGGACAAAAGTCTGACAAGAATAAATGAATGAATGGGCCAAAGGCCGTTTGACATGAATGAATGGGCCAAAGGCCGTTTGACATGAATGAATGGGCCAAAGGCCGTTTGACATGAATGAATGGGCCAAAGGCCGTTTGACATGAATGAATGGGCCAAAGGCCGTTTGACATGAATGAATGGGCCAAAGGCCGTTTGACATGAATGAATGGGCCGAAGGCCGTTTGACATGAATGAATGGGCCAAAGGCCGTTTGACATGAATGAATGGGCCAAAGGCCGTTTGACATGAATGAATGGGCCAAAGGCCGTTTGACATGAATGAATGGGCCGAAGGCCGTTTTGCCATGAATGGAAACCCGGATGGGCCAAAGGCCAGAATGTTTGGAACTACAGCTACTTGACTTGCATTTCGTATAGTTATATATATTTTGCTGTTAAACAGCAGTATGAATTGGGCCCAAGGCCGTTTGGAGCATGTTGATCTACATATTGTTATGTAACTGTTATATTTGATATTATTCACTGGGCTATCGCTCACGCTCATTCATGTATTTGTAGGTGAGCCAAGGGAAGTCCAAACCCAGCCCCAGTGAAGTCTGCTAGGAACAACAGGAGTTTTGGGAGAGTCAGCCTTGTGCCTCGCGCATGAGACCATCCTTGCCCTTTTACTATGTACCTATGTTTTGTCTTGTTGGCAAGGACCCAGTGCATGTCTGTACATAGTCTGTTATAGGTTGACTTGTTTTGGACGATCCTGTCTGTAATGAATTTTGTGAAGCTGTACTTTTGATGTGAGTTATTAACGTATCTGAGTACGGTTTGTTTGATGTGCATATAAGCACGGCTCTATGGACAAAGTTTTTAATTTTGCTTCCGTTTGGCCCCCATTAACTCTGTTAAAATACGTTTAGAACAGTTTGAGGCCGTAGGTAATCTCATGATTACTGGCCGGTTACGTCCTTAACCCACGGGGGCGGGTTCGGGTCGTGACATCATGCATCTTACATTTAGAACTTGTTGGTCAGTCCATAACTTGGTCTTCAATTTGCATCACATCCGGGTATATATTGTTGTATTTTTCTTTCTCATCTCTTCCTCAAACCCTCATCTTTTTGTTTTTGTTTTTAAAATTATTTATACATCGTTTGATTTTGATCATACAAAGATATATATATATATATATATATATCATATTCTTGTAAAACAATTAATTTTATTTGATATACCAAAACAATGCAAGTAAATTTTATATTATTACTAGCGATTGGTGCGAACCCTACAATTGTTTTGGACGGTTTGATTAATGAGGAAGATGTTGAATTTGAAAATAGTTTAGCAGATGTTAATTTTATTTTTTTGTCTCGTGTACTACCTTCTCATGAACATTGAGCATTCAAATATCAAACACCCTAAAACATCATAATATGATTTTTTTTTTTTTTTAATAATTTCACTATCATAACCTATTCAATATTTGTCTCATCCACTACTTCTCACGAATGGCGGGTGAGAGAAATTTTGTTAGATTCAAATCAAGAAAAATCATGAAAATATATAAAGAAAATAAATATTTTTGCAATTGATCTACTCATCTATAAGAATTTCAGCTTTTAATATTAAAAACACTTAAGGTTCATTTTTTAATTTAACTAAATAAATAGGAAAAAAAAATCTAACTACTCGTTAATTCACTTAATAATTTATATTTACAAAAAAAATTAATTATTAATATTTCATACAAATCAGAAAATAAATTTTAAATTAAAATATTAAGATGTATAAAATATATAAAACATTAAGATGTATAAAATATATAAAAATACTTCATTTAAATATTAAGATGTATAAAGTGAGAGTTTAAAAGAAGTTTCGTATTACAATTTTGGAACCATGTGAAATAAAATTTTAAAATTTCTACAAAAATAATTGTTTAAAAGAAGTTTTGTATTCCAATTTTGGAACCACACGAAAGTAAATTTTTAGGGCTAGCGAATGATCACATCACTATGATGGAAGTTGAGTATAAAATCAATCTAAAAAAATAGAAAGATTTATATATATTTTTTTTAATGGATAGGAAATAATTTATAAATATAAAATAAAATAAAATAAAACACAGAAAATACAATGGTGGTAAGATTTAAAAGAAATTCAAACACTTTCAAATATCAAACACCTTCAAATAACCAAACATCTTGAAAAATCATAATAATATTATTACAATATTAATTGGATGTTTTATTTCTTCACCTTAAATAATAATAATATTACAATATTAATTCAGCGTTTTATTTGTTCAACTTTTAATTACAAAATGGTTTCTACATACATATACATAACAAAAGTGAAACAACTTGGTGAATTACATATTTAATAGTAATAAGTCTAATCATGTGATATAGATTACAATTATTTTATGTGATTGTTTCAATCTAGTTGATGAATTTTAATACTTAAACATAAATATAAATGCCCCTTCATATGTAGGAATTCATACATTATTTTCTTGAATTGACAAAAAAAATATTCACATATAAAGGACATGGAGTCCGATTATAAAAAAAAAAAATTATTATATATATATATATATTGTCTAATAATATTAATTTCTTCTACAATTATTTTATTTAACTAAACATTACCTAAAAGTGTAAAAATATATCAACGATCAAATATTCAAAGATTCAAATACTTTGAGTTTTTATACTTTTAAACATAAACATTAAACATTAACAAAAAAAAATAACAAAATGATTCAAAAGGTAAAACTATCACAAAACCTAAAAATCAAAATATATATATATATATATATATATTCACATCACCACTCTTGTATATATGAGTGGGAAAATGAAATTGGATGATATTAGCATAACTTTAATCTAGCTTTTAGTTGTATTGTATTGTATTAAGATTAGATTTATAGCCATTGAGTTGCGCAAATCCACAATTCATATAACTTTAGCCCAAAGCCAAAGTAACTTAAGGACTATAGTAGCCTAAAATAATCGGTGGAGCCTGGTCAATAATCAATTTTTCTACATTTTCTTTTGTTAGATTTGTTTAGAGCTTTTGACAATATGTTAATCAGTTGATATCAGTCTTTTTGGCACAAGAATTTACACTTTTAGCGACTAAATTTTTAGTTGTCAAAAGCCATCTTTTAGTTGCCAAAAATTTTTAGCGACTAAATATTTTGGTTGCAATAGTAGTCGCTAAAGTATTGTCGGGGAAGGTAATTGGCGACTAAAATTTTTAGTCGCCAAATATAATGCAATGTCGACTAATTTTTTAGTCGCCAAAAGTATTGAAAAAAATCAAATATCACCTTTTGAGCGACTAAAAATATTTGTTGCGAAAAACGTTACTTATATTTAGTGGTGGAGCCAGAAAATTAAATTAAATGGGGCACTTATTAAATTACAATATAGAGAATTTTTACAACAATCTTTCACTCAAGTTTTTACGATTGCTTTCAAGAAACATCAAAACAATAATATTATTTGTAACTAGTGTATCATGGACAATACAAAAAAAAATATGGATATAAGTCTTAAAATAAATTATATAATGATAATTTCTTTTTATATATAAAATTTGATTAAAAATTCAATATAATGGTAATATCACGTTATCATTGATAAGTGATATCACCAACTAATAGTACACAAACACATAAAGAGTGAACCTCGCATGTCAAATGCAACTAACAATCTAATAAATTTCATATCTTTATAGTGAGATTACTTATACTTGCATGTCAATAATAATGACATCACCGTTACGTTCAAAAAATTTCATAGATAATATGGTTTATAGTAGTCTCTTCATTTTCAATTAAAATAACCATTATTGCTCTCATAATTTTTAAAATGTCATTAACATTTCACTCTTATAATATTTTTGTAATTTTTTTTATAAATATTTTCTTTATGTTTAAAAAAAAATTAAAAAAAATCCCAAAATCCAGGAGGGGCACATGACCCCCCCCCCGGGGCCTTCACTCCCTTCGCCAATGCTTATATTTACCTATTAAAGATTTAGTTGCCAAAATTTTTTTTGGTTCTTCCTATTTTTTTTTAGCTACTAAATATATTAGTCGCCTAAAGTGTGATTGTGTTTTAGCTACGAAAAGTTTGGTCGCCTAAAGTGTCACATTTTTGCTACTAAAATTGTAGTCAGCAAAAGTGTTTTTCTTGTTTATCAAAATTTTTTTGACTACAAAATATTTTAATCGCCAAATGTTAGATTATTTTTGACTACTAAGATTTTAGTCGCCTAAAGTCTAGTTTTTTTTTTGCCAATCAATTTTTAGTCTCTAAAATTCTGACTTTTTTTTGCTACTAAACTTTTAGTAGCCAAATAGTTTGTTTTGCCTACTAAACATTCAATGTAGGTGGCCATCATTTTCTTTCACATATTGAACTTCATTTATTTGATTTATTTTTTTAGCAGTTGCACTAAATTTAGTCTGTTATCGATTGTTGTCAAGTGTAGCAAGTTCTCCATCTCTCTAAGTTTTTATTTTTCTCGCTTCATTCCCGCAATAGGTAGTTTTGTACTATTTGTTATGAATTGATAAATTTTGAAACTGCAATGTAGATATTGATTCTTAAACATTCTTTCAGATCCTGTGCATATTTGAGCAAGTTAAAAGCAAATTTTATTGAACACAACGTTCTCTCTTTATTATGATGTAAAATGAACTAATCTATTTGAGTTTGGCTTTAATATTTTGTTTTACATCTACTCATTATATAAACGTGTTAATATTCAACATATTTTCGAGTTCATTAAGTTTCTAAACTAAATTTGAACAATATACTATACTTGGTACGATAACTTTTCATGCACTTAAAAAGCCAAGTTACCTGAGCTCTGTTTGTCATCAGGTCGATTTAAAACTCTTTTGGAATTGGTTTGAATGATAAACGTATCTATCTTAAACACAAACATTTTAAAGAAAAAAAAACTGCATATGATAAATTAGAAGCCCAAAAACATCTCTGAATATATAAATGGATGTTTTATTACTATAAATATGAAAAAACCACTAAACTGATTGAGGGTAATCTGCCTACCTATCCATGATGATAACAATATATACTATAATATTAATAGTTCATAACATCATAGTTAAGCTACTGAAGTAAATAGGTCACTTTAGGGTTATTGGATGTGCTAGATGTTCCATGGGCATTAATGCAAGTGGATTGAATAATTGTTCCCGGCTTCATATCAGGCGCTAGCATTATGTTGATCTAATTCAATGCAATGTCGGTACAAGGTACATTTGAACTGTAGTTGAGTTGGATTGCATGTACTTGTTTTAGTTATTCCACGAAATTCAGTAAATGAAACATTGCTAATTCCTAATGTTGATGTCTGTCATCAAAGTTTTGTTAAACAAATATAAATTTCATCATTATTAAATTAAAAAAAATGATAAACAATAATAACAAATGTACATAACGATATAAGGTATCAATAATAATGTATATACTAATCCAAGGTATATACTCTTACTTGATTTTTGCAAGTGTCATGTGGACAGTAATACTGGTCGATTAATATAGGGTTGCCCATTTCAATAAATATAATGTCAACGAAAATAATTATCTTAGCATATCTGGACCCGCCCTAAGAGACACACAAAAAATAAAAATATGAATTTAAGAAAATGAATAGTGAACAAAATATATAATTAAGTAAAATAAAGTCAAATTAAATTAATTGCTATTTGATAGCAATAACATTTTCGAAAGTAAAGATAATTTGAACATATCTTTATAAGGTTATTACTCACAGTGGTTTGCGGTGACACTAAGCCTCGGACGTTCATCTAAATGAAGCACATAACAAAATACAAATGAAACTCCATTTCCTTTTAATTCAATCCCCTTTATGCGTCTCTAACTTATTGTATGATTATCGGAGTCCAAATGGTGCCTAAGAATGCTTGGAGTGGCATGAGGGTGCAAATATGCACTTAAAAGAATTGGTAAATTTTGCTGAAAACAAGGTCTCCGCTCGAGCGCAACTTCCTACGCTCTAGCGGGGGTTCGAAAACAAAGGTGGTCGAGCGTAACTTCTATCGCTCGAGCAGTCTGTAAAAGTACTGGATACATGAAATTCCCGCTTGATGGTCGCTCGAGCGGAAGATTGAGAAAAATGGTCCTCACTCAAGCGCCACTTTGGTTGCTTGAGCGGATTGTAAAATTTCAAAAACCCTGGGAGCCCGAATTCCACGCTCGAGTGTGGACTCCCTCACTCGAGCGGACGACACGAATTCTGGAATTTCCAAAACTGTGTTTAAAGTTCAAACATGGTACTCAAACCTTCAAATCTTTTGTTTTTGGTATAAAACCATGGAGAGTCACTATATAACATGAAAACACTTCCAAACCCGAAGCCCGAATTATACATATATAGATATATAAAAAAGATTAAATATACATATAAATTATTAGCCATTACATGATATTAAAGTAATTTAGATTATTAAATCATATTGAATATATATTATTATATATATGAATAACATAAAATCTTTTTATTATTATTTTTATTTTCACTCATAAATTTTAAGGACTACTATAGCGGCATCTCTTTTACATTATATAAATTATTTGTTTTGGTGGTATTAATGATTTCCTATATAAAAAAAATGTAAATAGAGTCAAATTTTAAAAATATAATAATGTAGTTGAAAAAAAAAATTGAAATTCATTTACAATTCGGGCAACTCGGGCAATTCGGGTTTAACTCAGGTGGGGCTTGGGCAGGCAACCTTGGATTACAATTCGGGTCTGGTGTCATGTACCGACTCATTGGCGGTGCGAGTTCTACACCAAGCACCTTGCAAGCGCATTAGTTCGTGAGCGGCAAGGCAGACAGCGTAGATCTCTATCGCATCTCCTGGGTTGGTCCTTGGGCATAATGCACGAGGGTATGCAGTACCACTCGTGGAGCCGGCTTCTCGGGAGAATGACAAGCGCCCAATCCGTGACAAGTGGTATCAGAGCCAGCCTAGAGGCACTGTGATAGGGACGGTACGTGGGACTTACACCAAGCACCTTCATTGTGGCATCCGCACCAAGGGTGGCGTCCGCAAGAGGCGGGTTTCCCGAGGATAGGGGAACGAACAAGCATGGAGGCAGGTAGGGTAATATCCCCCGGACGAGGGCGTCAGGGACTGGCGGTAGTAGCATGTCACGTACCGACTCATTGGGGGTGCGAGTTCTACACCAAACACCTTGCAAGCGCATTAGTTTCTGAGTGGTAAGGCAGGCAGGGTAAATCTCTATCGCATCTCCTAGGTTGGTCCTTGGGCATAATGCATGAGGGTATGTAGTACCACTTGTGGAGCCGGCTTCTCGGGAGGATGACAAGCACCCAGTCTATGACACTGGGCAGGTCTAAGCACAACTTGAGTTGGGCTTGGACAATCTCCCAACCCGACCGAACCCGCCCGAGTTGCACCCCTAATCTGCGCTGTCGACATGCCTCAATCCACTTAGCTGAAGGTTGTTACACCGATTGAACATCAAAGCCTGGCAATGAAAATTGTAATTGTTTGAGCTCAAACATCATTAATTTAAGAACAATAGGTGCTTCTAATGCATGCTTATAACAATTTACTCTGATTTTTCAAGATACCCACCATGTAGTATTTTCTTAAACTCAAAGAGAATTTTTAAACTTGTTTAAAAAAATAAAAAATAAAAAAGGTTTAGGGTCAAAGACATAGATTTATTATTTAAAAAATAATATTTTTTTTTTATTTTTAGTTTTTTTATATTTTAATATGCATGTTTTGATGAGTATGAGCCAATAAAGAATATAAATTTCCAGAGAGTAAAAATAGAGATTTTTACTTACAGCAAGCCTCTTCTTGCAATTTGTTTCCTGAACATATGTAAGAAATTTTCAAATGAGTAATGATGTACAAACAAAAATTCTATATAAAAATTTATACAAGAATGATACGGTAAAATTAAATGTGAGATAATTATTGAAATATCGAGCATAATCCAAACAATTCTAAATGTTTTAGAACAAAGGAACAGGGATTTGAGACATATAGATAATATTGTGCCATGCATGAGTTTAATTAGGATTAGATGAGATTAATAAATAACACTCACAGGGATTTGAGACATATAGATAATATTGTGCCATGCATGAGTTTAATTAGGATTAGATGAGATTAATAAGTAACACTCTATTTGGATTGAGGGTTTGGTGGGAAAAGAAAAGATTCAAAGAGAATGAGATTTTTTATCATCCCTTGTTTGTATGATTAATAAGGTGAGTAATTACAAGAAAGAAAGAAAAATGGTGAGAAAAACAAATAACTCCAAACGTAAGTCTTATTTTTCACCAAAAGTTATAAGATTTATTGAAAAACTAAAATTACTTGTTACAAAAAAATTATAATACCTAAACTAACACTCTAAACATAGAGGAAATTAAAATTTAAAAAAAAAACACATGTATCCTCCTCTTTTAATCATTGTCCACCCAAATAAAAAGTGAGAAATTACAATAATATATATATATATATATATTTTATTTTCTAACAAGATGAAAAACTCCAATTATTATTATTATTATTATTTTATCGCACACCAAACAGAACCCACCTTTGGACAGGAATCCCACCAAGATTTTCCAATGCCAACAATTTTTCCAGTTCCATTGGCAATAAACGCATCAACCTTTGAGAAAACAAGCCAAGTAAGAGAGTTAATATCACCAAAATTCATCATGTCTTGTGCTTTAATGTCACCCCAAACCTGTATTTCATCAATGAAAAAAAGAAAAGAAAATTGCATTATAGTCACAGTAGAATTGTTGGGTGTTTTCAAGTTATTAAAAAAAAAAAAAAGAATATTAATGCAAAAATAAATCACACAAACAAAATAAATGTGGGACTTATCATTTGTGAGTCTTATTCCCAAGAAAGAAAACCTTGTGTCCCTATCTGATTTCAGACCTATTAGCTTGATAAGCTCTATATACAAAATTCTTTCCAAGGTCCTTACAAAGAGGCTGAAGCTTGTCCTGCCTAACATTGTGAGTGAAGCTCAATCTACATTCCTTGGAGGCAGAAATATACTAGATGGAGTGCTTATTGCCAATGAGATTGTAGATTGGTGGAGAAAATCAAACAAGCAAGGGGTGATCATCAAGCTTGATTTTGAAAAAGCTTTTAATACAGTGAATTGAGAGTTTCTATTCGATTTGCTTGTAAAGTTTGGTTTTGGTTCCCAATGGTTGGGATAGATGAAATCTTGCCTATCAACTGCAAGTGTTTCCATTCTTGTTAATGGTTTACCTACAGATAAAATTCAATCGGAAAGAGGTCTTAGACAGGGCAATCTACTCTCTCCATTTCTCTTCAACATTGTAGTAGAGGGGTTGAATTTGTTGGGTTTAATTAGAGGGGTTGTTGTTGGACCCAGTGGGTTGGAATTCACTCACCTACAATTTGCGGATGATACTATCCTATATAAGTCAGGTTAAGGTTAGGTTAGGATGTGTGTTAACTTGTATAAAAACACTGCTATACTTACTAATTGTTGTATTGAATATTAAGATCGACATCTTCTACATTCTCTTTATGGTATCAGAGCCCTAGGCTCTTACGAGCATCAGAGGAGTTCATCAATGGCTTCTCCTTTCACCATTGTTGCAGCTTTATCTACTTTTTCTTATGTCTCTACATCATTACCTTCAAATCTTACTCTGTTAATCTCGAATCTCAGTGCATTTGTCACTACAAAACTTGATTCATCCAATTACATAGTGTGGAAAATCAACTTCAAAACATTTTGTGAGCAACAAAGCTTCTTGGTTATGTTGATGGATCTGAGGTATGTCCTTCATCAACCGTGCTTGATTCACACAATCTTGAAGTCTTGAATCTAGCTTACACTCTATGGAATACTATTGATGCACACCTCCTGAATTGTATCACTACTACACTATCTCCATTTATTTTCACATCTGTGATTCTTTGTTAATCGAGCCATGAAGTCTGGATTACTCTGGCCAAAAGATTTTCCTCACTTTCTAGGTCTCATATATATCAGTTAAAGACTAAACTGAGTAAAATTACTAAGAAATGAGTCACAATGGAAGAGTATCTGAATCGCACTACAATAAAAAGCACATTTGGCGACCATTTTTGGCGACCAAATTGGTTTTAGTTGCCAATGACGGCCATTTGGTGACCAAATTACAACTTTTCCCCAAAGGTGAAGAATTGGCGACCAATTGTAGTATTTGGTCACGAGGCGAAAGTAAGCGCGGGAAGAGGGAAAATTTATGGTGACTATTTTTTACCTTTGGTGACCAATATATTTGTCACTATAAATTTATCTTTGGCAACAAGCCAAAATTGGTCACCAAACCATTTTCTTACCTAAAAGTTGTTGTCATTTTTGAAGCCAAACACCAACCGAACCTTTTCATTCGATTGTGAGAAAAAAGCCCTTAGACCTAAAGGCCCCTTTTCTCCCTTCTCTCTTAGCTCTATCACTCACCGTCGCTTACCTCTGTCGTATGCTGGTCCAGCCTCCAGCAACCATCCATACCAACACCAGGTATGTCTTTTCTCTTCTCTCACTCGCTGTCTTACTCTCTTATTGCTTTTCGTCTCTCTCTATCTCTCTCTCTCTCGGTGGAGCATAAAAGTTCTTCCCCCTCTCCCCTCTCACTTAATCTCTATTTTTCCCTAAATAAACAGAAAGCGATGATTATAGTGTATAGATCATTGTTGCTTGAAACTCAAGCATGTATTATTGCCTTCAAGGTTATTGGTGAAGAATTGGAAACACCTTAATTGCTCTGAACTTGTCGATTATCAAGCATCGATCCCCGATAATCTCTACCCCCAATCACAAACCCCAATAAAAACAATTGAGTCACCAACAAGTTTCTCTCTCTACAAAGTGTGAAATGAAACCAAAACAAAGATCAATCAAACGAGTGTATTAAATCAAGAGAGAGAGAGGGCAAAAGACAGAGGAAGAGGTCAATTTATGCCGATTCATTATGATTTGAACCTCTGTTTGCTATTGCCTAACCACCACCATTTATATATATATATATATTTTTATTTTTTTTTTTATTTTATTTTGGTTTTGTTTTGGGTTTAATTTCACAATTTTTGATGTTATAGAACCAACTTGTTTTCAACATAAACATAGTTTCACCCAGGTTTCTTCTCATGCTCAGTTGATCTATTGTTACTTCATGGATTTCATCTCTTTTCCAATTAATGACTCTTTCCCCTATGGCAGTAGAGCTCTAACAAGTCTATTTACGTTGTGTTTGGTTGAGAGATTTGGGAAGAAAGAAGCAAGGTCTGTAATTTTTTTATTACTATATAATTTCTATGATTTCTAACTCAAATACATTGTTATTCTTTGTGTTCCTTTGTTTGTTGGAATGGTGAAATTTGGATTTTGTAAAATTTTGTGAAAATTTTGAGTTACAGGACTGATCTTCTTGTTTTGCATAATATCTAGGAATGTCCCTCTTTTTTCATCTTTTCTTTTTATTTTTCTATATCAATTGTACATTTAATAAGACTTTCTTCCTCATAATATTTCCTAAAGGCATTTAATCAATGATGATGATTTTTTATTTTTA
Organism: Camellia sinensis; assembly: GCF_055761805.1. Classification (NCBI taxonomy): domain Eukaryota; kingdom Viridiplantae; phylum Streptophyta; class Magnoliopsida; order Ericales; family Theaceae; genus Camellia; species Camellia sinensis. Next base: position 210,248,796 of record NC_138965.1, read on the forward strand.
TTTTGAATATGATGTCTTCATTTTGCAATATTGATATATTTTTCCTCATTGGCTCTTAAATCCTATGTAATTCATGAAGATATTCTTTTTAATTTTCATCCCACTTTGCCAAGTAAAACAGAGGCATCTCCAAAATGATAAAGCTGATAATTAAAACAAAACCACTTATTAAACTTACAAAAATGACTTTATCTAGGTAGTGCTATAGAAAAGAACAATCATTTATGCTATAAAAGAACTCAATTCATGATTCACACAGTTTTAATGTGATGCCTAATACCTACCATCATATAGCACATTCTTGTGTGTGCCCTAAGAATAAATGTCTATGTGACACACAATGAACATAGGTGTTTCCTACTTAGTTTCAATATAATATAAAAATAGGAATTTTGCTTGGGATTCTTTGAACTGACTATGTACACCCAAGAATATGTCCTCCTTTCTTAAGCATGCCTAATAAATATATATTGGATGGAAATTTTGTAAACATACATGTCCATATGTGTCTTGTCCAACATGGGTACCTTTGTTTATTTCCAAGATATGTGTATCATGTAATGTATTACAAGCAGTGGTTTTTTATTTTTATATATAATGATGTAGTGCTACTGCATTTCTAAGAATAGGTATTGTTAATTATATGCAATGATTTTTCCTCTTTTTTCTTTAATGCTACAGGTTATAGAGAGATACATGCAGTCAATGTCAGGGAAATGATATTCATAATGATCAATGTCTCTTTCGATATGATTATCGGTGCCTATCTACTTGGTAACATGGCAGCATTGATTGTGAAAGGATAAAAAACAGAAAGGTTTAGGGACAAAATGGCACATCTTATTAAATATATGAATACACACAAACTTGGAAAGCCTTTAAGTAATGAGATCAAAGAACATGTAAGGCTATAATATGAGAACAGATACACAAAAGTTGTTGTTCTTCAGGATATTCCAACACAGAAGTTGTTGACACCTAAAAGTAAAAAATAAAATTTAAAAAACAGTATATACTGATTTAGTGCTTTAAAATAGTTGACCAGTCTCTTGCATTTTGTTGGAAATGTGTACCTGCAGTTTGCTTCGTTACCCAAAAAAGAATCGTACGTTGTAGATTGTTTTGCCCTATTAACTGTTTCTTCTATGCAAATTGCACAAAAGTTATATGAGCCATATGTTAAAGAGGTTCCACTTTTCAATGGGTACTCTTTGGGATTCATCAAACAGATTGTAAGTCATCTTGTTACTAGTAAACAAATGCTAAGATCATACCTGCATTGATTTTACAAAGTCATGCGACATTTATTGGCTTAATTATCTGTGCAAGGTAAATATTTACTGCTAAGGAGGTTAATGAATCTAGCAACTCCTGATCTTATACAACTTCCAACTTATTTAAGAGCATCAACTTACTAATGTCTAGCTGTCTTCAGTGCATCTTTTATAGGATTTTTGGAGTAACCTGAATATTGTCTATTGCATTTCCATACTTGTTCTATCTTTCTATATTATCTATATTATTTTAATAATTACTGGTTTCTTGGTATTCCTTTTTAAAATGCCTCATCTGAAGAGCCATTTTTTTCGTTAATTTGTTGTTTTTGTTGTCTACTGTCATAATTTAATGTCATGTTTATTTCTACTGGAACATTACAGATCTGATAAGATTTGGAGCCTAATATCATATTAATTTATAGTAGTCGGCCTTACTCTTTTTTTTTTCTTTTGATTTTCAGGCAACCAAAGTCCATGAGGAATTTTTCCTCCTAGGAGAAGTAATTATAGAGCAGGTAGATATACTAGATCAACTGTATCTTGTTTGTTTTGGGGAACTGGTATAATTTTTTTCTTACGGGCAACTTGCTCAAGCCTAAATAGACTTGTAGGGACAAACGCGACCTCAATTGGATTTCCGTTTAGAAAATTAGAAAGAAAATTGTAAAACACAAGACTTAAAAGGCTCGTTCGGGGGGGCAAAATTGCAAAATGACCACCGAAACCGCTGATACTTGGCACGAGCAACTTGCTCAAGCCTAAATAGACTTATAAGAACAAACGAGACCTCGATTAGATTTTCAGCTTGAAAATTAGAAGGAAAATTGTAAAACACAAGACTTAAAAGGTCCATTCGGAGGCCAAAATTGCAAAATGACTGCCAAAACCGCCGACACTTAGCACGATGAGCTTGCTCAAGCCTAAATGGACTTTTGGGAACAAACGGGACCTCGTTTGGATTTCTAGTTAGAAAATTAGAAGGAAAATTATAAAACGCAAGACTTAAAAAGCCTGTTCGGGGGGGGGGGGAAATTATGAAATGACCACCGAAACTGCCGAACCTTAACACAGGTAGTTTTCTCAAGACTAAATAAACTTGTATGAAATCAAAATTGGACTTCCCGAATGGACTTCCCGTTACAAAATTACAATCAAAATCGTGAAATTCATACCGAGTTTTTTTTTTTTCAATCTAATATTGTTTTTTCTTTTTCATGTGACAGATTGGCAATGGTGGAAAATAGTTCAGGCTGCATTAGAAGATTTGATTTTGTGTTTTTGGAAATATTTTGACATAGAATTTTGATAAATGACTTATGGGTTAGATGTTTAGTATCAAAATATTTGGTTTTGTGTTTTTGCAAATATTTTGACATAGAATTTTGGTAAATGACTTGTGGGTTAGATGTTTAGAATTTGGTTTTGTGTTTTTGAAAATATTTTGACATAGGATTTGGTAATGGATTTGTGGGTTTGATGTTAATAGTTTGTAAGTACTTTGGTATGAATATTTCAAATTGTTAGAGAATTGTAATTATGTTTATTAGGATGTTTAATAGCTATTAATTTTGAATTATTATGAATGTCTTGCATAAGTGTATTACTATTTACATTGCATTTGTGCGTATATTTTGTAGAGAAAAACAGGTGTTTTGGATTATTTTTAACAAGAAAATAATAAAAATCAAAATTTGTGCAGTGAATTTTTAGTGATAGGTGATATTTTGGTCGTTGTTAATATATTTGGCGACAACATATTGTTTTTGTCGCTAAAAGTTAGTGGCTATTCCAAGAACTTTTTAGCAACCAAAACTTAGTCATCGCTAAAAAGTTGATTTTTAGCGACCAAATTAATTTTGTTGCTAAATAGTTCTTTCAGCGACAAATAAATTCGTCGCTAAAACTACATAGCCTATCCAAATCTTAACCTTTTAGCGACAAATTAGAATTTTACATCGTCGAAATATATGATTTTTGGAGACCAATTTTGCTTGTCGCTAAACGCTTACATACAGTGACAATTTATGATTTGGTTGCCAATACTTTTAGTGACAAGCCTTTGGCGACCAATTGAGTACTTGTCGTCGATTCTTTTGGCGACGAAATTTATACTTTTGGCGACCAATTTTTTGGTCGCCAAATGTGCTTTTTGTTGTAGTGTCAATTCAAGGTGATAGTTGATTAGCTTGCTTTAGTATCTTCACTTGTTGATGATGATGATCTTATTCTTCTGATTTTAAATGGCTTGCCTGATGAATACAATGCCTTGAAGACTACTATACATGCTAGATTAGATCCTATCTCCATGGATCAACTGTGCTCTCTACTTTGTTCTGAATCAATTCATGTAGAGGCTTCTCTTAAGCACATGCAAGCTGCTGAAGCTCCAGATCTTTTCGCTTACAACACACACTGAGGCAATTTTTCCAATAGAGAAGGCCATAAAGGCCATTATAGAGGCAAAGGTAATTTCAGAGGAAGAGATGGAGGTAGGTTTTGAGGAGTCAAGCTAATAAGTCTGGTTATTCTTAGAGAGGTAATACCTTCTGCACTTTTCACAGAGGCAGACAAGGTGTAGACGTGCCCGAACGTCTCGGGCTCCGCATGCGAAATGGCGCGAAAATCCCGTTTTGTTCATTGGACTACTACTGTTCGGACTCAATGTCACGGTTCTGAATCTAATCTCGCAAAGTGCAATGCAAGACCAATAAATCACCAAACAGTCCAAATCTGGCAAATCGTTTTGGAAAATTGATTTTTGTAAAGAAGTGCCAAACATGGACTGCTTTGTCAGATACAGAGTCGCCACCTAAATATTTTGTTTTGGGGGAAATTTAGGAAACCCTGACTCGTGCCTAAGGCCACGTGTCCGTCATCACCAAAGTTGCCTCAGCTCGAGAACTTGGGTACAAGAGGGGAAGGTCATGCAATGAGCACCCCCGCTTGCCCGATCAAAGATCGACCGCTACTAACATGATATTTTGTTTTTGAAAACACATGTGTTCTTATTCCGGTTATTAGCTAGAATTACTATGTGATGCGCACAGCATACAAGTATAGACTAGATCGCCTAAATTGGAACAAAACATTGCATATTCGTTTGTTTGAAAATGGTTTGAAGTTTGCTACTCGCAAGTAGGCTAAATCGAGGATTTTAATGAATTATTCCAATTCAGATAATCCAACCTTCACCCACAAGCATTCAGGCAGTTATATCAACTAAGCAGTTAGCCTCATGGCAAGCATGCTTTCATGGCAATCAATAACACACATGTAGTATGCTAAAGTGTAAATACTTACAGTGTACTTCGAGTCAAAACAAGAGCTAGTTAGTAATCATGCATGATCCTAGTTCATGTTAAAATCGCTAATGCAACGTATATGAGAATGCAACTAGAAATAGGTCGGTTATTCTAAAATGGCATGTGAAATGCAACAATTGATACGTGTATTCAACTTGGTATTGAAATACAATACATTTAGTACGATGCACCGAGCCCGGTGCATGCAAGACAAATGAATGGATGCATACATGCAAACATAAAGATGCTAATCGAAACATGCCCTAAAACTAACCATCATAAGCGGTTAAGTAAAAGGAAGAAAGATGTGGGGTTGGAAGACATTCACACACACACGCACACTCATTACAAAATTTGCCCTCGCGACGGAGGGTCCGAATGAATAATACAAACCGACTAATTAACTAACTAACAAGCTAATTAATTATTACATAACCGAATGAAGAACTAGCTACAACTAATTATTACAAAACTTAATTAATTAACAAATTAATTAATTAATTACAAATTCGAATACTAACTAACAAGTAAGCATTAAAATATGTAAACAATGTTGTTCCAACGCTGGTTGAAGGAGAAGAGGATGCATGCTCAGTTGCCGTCCTGAAAAGCTCTCTGGTTGCTCTCAAGAGGCTCTGTCTGCAGGGTGTCCTTGAGAACTAGCTGCTGGATCTTACCAAAACAGTGCTGAGGAGTGCACCAGTGGCCTGCCGGCCATGAGGAGCTTCTGCCGACCCCCCTGCCGACCAAGAGCAGGTACTGCCGGCCAACAATAAGAGAGTGCCGGCCACTGGTGTGCTGTGACACCAAGCTGCAGCAGAGCACAAAATAGAGAAAATTGAGGGTCTCCTAAGGATATGTATGCACTATGCCACTCCATATCACCTCAAAACATCAAGGGAGAGACATAATCTGATCCAAGACCATCAATCACGCATCTCGATGCATGATGGCCAAAGATCCAACATGTGCAAATTTTAATGTAAAATGAAGGCACAAATAAACATATATGCCTAAAACTCTATCATGCGTTATCAAGAACGTCGGCGACCAAGAATCGAGGCACGTTTCATCACTTGAAGTATGAAACGTCCCTCGTTTCTCGTGCTCAGATTAATACTTAATCCAAACAACAATGCAACACAAGCATGGCAAACATGCAATATGACTTAAGCATGCAAACATACAACTACATGGCATACTCAATGCAATATGATATGATTAACTTAACAAAGCTAATGATATGTAAACAATGCTAATGCATGCATGCACAATGCAATGCTAAAAGGACAAATTAGCCATGTTAGGGGCATGCATACTCAATGCAAGGCAAAATAACTTGGCATACACAATGCAAATAACCACGTGGCATGCACAATGCAATGTAGGATGGCATACTACATGCAATGACCAATATGGCATACTCAATGGACTTAAACCAAAAGGGTAGACCTCAGTCATGCCCCAAATCAGTGGCCATGACACAAAAGTGAAGGCACCAAAAGCATATATAAGCATGCACATGCAATGGCCCATCAAAGAGGCCTAAGAGCACAACTCTCAAGAGTGCTCAAAGAGTGACCAATGTGGAAGTGTAACAACACTAAGTGCACTGAAACAAGGTACTAAATGGTGCCAAACCATTCAATCAATCATAAGTATAGCATGCAAAGGTCCTAAAGCATGAAAGCTAATAAAGAGGACTACAAAGGAGGCGTGCAATACATGGCAAGCATGCATGAACTAACCATGGACAGAGCTGAGATAGGTCAAGACAATGACCGAAACATGCTGAGATGAGGGCTTAAACACCTAGGCAAGCAAGCATACAAGCTAAGCCAAAAACTAGGCAACAATGCACATCACTCAAAGGCACTTAAAGCATGAATGAAGTGAGAACATGGCATTGTTATAAGCTCTGAAATGAAGTATTAAATGATGCCAAATCATCTAAATAGCTTAAAGATAGCATGCATGAGTCGACAAAGCACAAAGCTAGCAAGGCCAATTGCACTACAACTATACAAAGCATGAAGCATATGGCAACGACAACCCAAAACAGTCCTAGAACATGTCAAAATGAGTCTAAAACATGCATGAAAGGAAGTCAAAACAAGCTATCATGAAGGGCATAAGGCATGGTGCATAAAAGGCAAATAAGGTGGATTACACTACACCTATTAAGACCAAGCATGGGATGACTTAACCAACAAAAATTAGAGTTATATCATGGCAAAATAACCCCAAATAAAAACTAAAACGACAGCTCGCAAGCTAAGGCATGAAGGCATACACAATGGTTCATGTTAAGGCATAAAGGGGCCAACCATCCAACACATTGAATGAGTGACAAATGTGAATACATGGACATGAAACATGAACTGAAATCACATTATGAATGATGTCAAATCATTAAAATAGTCCAAGTAATGCATACTAGAAGACTCAATACACAAAGCTAACAAGCTAGATTGAACCAAGGCTATACAAATCAAGTCATGCATGACCAAGATAACATAAATCAGACCTTAAACATGCTAAAACATGAACAAAGTCCTCTCAGAGCTAAGCCAAAAGCATGCTAAAATGACATGTCAAAGCATGATGCATGTTAGGCTATTTCATGGAAATGCACTACAAGTGCATGGAGCATGCAAGGAGCTATTAAACCAAACCCTAACAAAGGTATGACATAGTAAAACGACACCAAGAACATACTGAAATGGACTCAAATCAAGCTAGAATGACATGCTACTTCATGAAGCACACAAGACTAGTTTGTGTGATTTACACTACAAGTGCATTAGGCATGCATGGAGTGACAAAACCAAGCAAAAACAGTGGCATGCCATAGCAAAATAACCACAAATACATCCTAAGATATGGCCAACATAAACTTAACAAACATGCTCACACATGAGGCATTCAAAACAAGTAAACAAGACACAAGGAGAGGGGATGACCCTCTCCTATTTAAGACTCCAAAACCACCTTTCCACCACTGAAAATCCTCTGGATTTCAATGGTAAAAAGGTCATGCAAAGGTTGCAACAAGAGCCTAAAGGGATGGCTCAAAACAAGGCCTAAGAGGGGGTAGATCACCCTAAATGAAAAAGTAACCTTAAACAAACTTTTTAAGCATGCAAAAATAGAACTTTTTCCAGTAAGAAGCTAAGCTTAAAACAGCATGAAAGAAGGGCTAAAAGCTTAAGCAAGAATGGGGGTTTTAAGGGATAGAAACTCACCCTTGAAGACCTTCTTCAAAACTGCAGCTCCAGCAAGCTTTTCAAGCTCAAATCAACCCAAGAACACCAAAAACAACTTCAAGAAGCCTCAGTAACACAAGCAAGGTGTTTGAGTGTGTGTTTGTGTGTTAAACTAAGACAAAGCTACACTTTTGAAGCACAAAACAAGAACAAAGAGAGATATAGATACAAAGCTATATCTATAACTCTCAGCCCGTTTTTCTGAACCTCTAAAATGAAAGAGGAGCCTCTCCTTATATAGAAGAAAGGCAATGCAAAGCTTGTTAAACAAGCTTGAAAAAGGCTTCATCCCTCCATACACGTGTATGGAGGAGGGATGAGTGAAAATCAGCTGGCTCAAAAGATCTGGAGTGAAATCTGCTGAGACAAAGTGTTCTGCCGGCCATCAGTTGTGGCTGGCAGTACCTCATTGATGGCCGGCAGGCTTCATCAATAGCAGGCAGGGGCAAAAACATGGCCGACAGGGCCAAAAGGTGGTTGGCATTGCCTCACAAGAAGCAAGCAGAAAGGGCCAACACATGGTCCAAAAATGGGGCAGAAAGGATACAGGGTTTGAAAAGCTCAAACCTGTGATGTTCCGTTGCGAAGGTCGAGTACTCGACGAGCAATCGAACTTGTGGCTGGATGCACCTACAAGCACAACCAAGTCTTGAGGACGGTCAAAAATGGGATGTCTACACAAGGTTATAATAGCTATAGCTATGCTCCTGCCAGCAGTTCATCTACTTCCTCAGTGACTTGTCAAATCTATGGCAAGTCCAGTCACATTGCCCTAGACTGTTGGCATAGGATGGATACAGCTTTTCAGAATACAGGTTCTTATACCTCACCAAATTCAGGCAACTCTAAAGCCTATGTAGCATCTTCTCATTCCTTAACTTCTGAGGTCAATTGGTTTTTAGATTCTGGAGCTACTAATCATGTGACTAATGATCTTAACCATCTCTCCTTCTGTCAACCTTATCAAGGACATGAGCAAGAAGCCATTGATGATGGATCCACTCTTCCTATTGCTCATACTGGTAAAGGTCTTCTTCCTAAACCTTCATTTCCCTTTCATCTTACCAACATGCTCCATGTTACTACTCTTCCAATTTACTTTCAATTCATCAATTGACTAAAGATAACTATTGTACTGTTACATTTGATGAGCATTCCTTTATCATTCAGGACAAGGCTACACGGTAGATTCTGTATAAAGGCTTCTTCTCCTACTGTTGTGCTACCTTCTTCTCCTACTGTTGTGTCACCTTTTTCACGCATCTACCTTTCTTGTTCTACTGCTGCCTCTCTTATAGTCACACCAAATTGGCATTTTTGACTTGGTCATCCTTTTTCCAAGAAGTTACATCTCATATTGACTCATTATCGTTATAGCGATTCCGGTTTTGGCCCATCACTTGTTGTGTTCCAAACTCGGGTTGTATAGTTCTGAATAGTGATTCATATCTTGTTTCCCTTGTCTCCTCTTTTATTTTGGTTATCGGGTTGTGGTTGTGTGTTTGGAACAAGTTGGTTGCGTGTTTTTCCAAACTTGTGATGCCCAGATTTTGGCTCTTCCACTCGAGTGGCCATTCTTGAGCTCAAGCGCTATTTGTCAACTCTCAATATTTTTGCAGACCTACAAATACTGGGAGAGTGTGTTTAATACTCGAGCAGCATTTCTTACACTCGAGCGAGTGGACACTCAAACGTCCAATCCTACGCTCGAGTAGGGTCCTTCGTTTGCAAAACTTCTGGAAATGTATATTCCACACTCATGCGTAACTTTTCACACTCGAGCAGAACTTTGTGTCTGACGCTCGAGCGTCACTTTCCACGCTCGAGTGGACTGCGTGTATAACAATCCGTGAAATGATGTTTTTGTTCACTTTTTCACTTCTCTCTCTCTCTAAAACCCTTCAAAACCCTAGATCTTGAGTTTCTCTCTCTAAAATACTCTCTCTCTCTCTCTCTCTCTCTCTTTACATTTTGGCCTAGATCCTTTGATCTCTTCACCCTAGTGTCTTTGGAAAAAGAGTAGAGCATCTTGAAAGCTTCATTTTGATCCGATTGGAGTTTGGTTTCGGCACCTTTAAGGTTTCTGTCTTGCTTTTCTTGGTCTTCTAACTTGAGGTAGGGATTTTTTCTACACTCTCATATGGTCTTTAGCTTAGTTATTTGTTATCATGTAACAATGGTGGGATTTGGGGATAATTTAAACAAACCTAGGGTTTAGGTGTGAATAAAAAGAGGGGTTTTTGGCGAATGTGAAATAAATGAGTTTGGGGTTTGAATATGAGGTCATGTTATGTCAAAATGGTGGATTTTGGTACTCGGGTTGATATTTGGAAAAGGGGGGGTTTTTTCCCTAATTGAATAAAATTGTTATTTTCTATAAATAATTGTAATTGACATTGAAAATGTGAAATTGGAGGATTATTGATATGAATGCTGAAATTGGATATGTATTATCTCATACCTTTGGAAGTTTTGAATAAACTATATGTCTTGAGATTTAATATTTGTTTAGAAATAACTGTATTGGGCTATCGGTGGAGGATAACTATGATTGTTGTAGAAATTGCATGAGGATTAGGCAAATTAAAACTAATCCATGGTTGGCTATCATTGTACATGATCATGTTGAAAATACATTGTATATGTATGACTATTTGGGAGGAGAAAATGGATGTACTCCATGTGTGATTATATTTTTTTTTAAATACCACTACAAAAAAAGTGATTTTTTGCGACGGTAAAATGCCGTCGCAAATACTCAAAACGCCGTCTCAAAAGGTTTTTTGCGACGGTAAGTGGCCTTTTGCGACGGCAAGTGGGGGGTCGCAACAGAGGGGGTTGCAAAAGGGCTTTAGCGACGGTATAACACCGTCGCCTTTGGTTTGCAACGACAAAGAAGCCTTTTTACGACGGAAAAATGTCGTCGCCATTAACGCGTAAAAATCTGACTTTTTTTGAGACGGCACTGTTTTGCCGTCGCTAAAAGGGGTATTTGCGACGGCACAAGTACTATCGCTAAAGGGTTATTTGAGACAGCACTTGGTGCAGCCGCTAAAGTACTATTGGCGACGGCAAATTACACCGTCGCTAAAAGTCCTCATTTTCAACCAAATGCCCTATCTTTTGCGACAGCGTTACTGCCGTCGCAAAAAACCCCTATTTGAGACGGTGAATGGGCTGCCGTCTCAAAAAAAATATATTAAAAATATGAAAATAACCTGTATTAAATGAAAAATAACTATAAAAAAAATCAACAATTACATAATAATATAAAAAGTCTAGTATATAAATAAAAATTCATCCATAATTAAAATATTCTTCCATTCATAACAATACATCAGCAAAATTATCCCAATACATAATGTTGCATAATACATACATAATGTTGTTCACAAATCTAAATAACGTAAATCAAAAACAAAAATTTTCGTCATGTTTCTTCCGTGGGTTACAAAAATAAAAGTTAGTCATAATCTTTACACGCCTGCATTCCATAAGAAACAAACTGCTACTCCGAAAATATCTGAAAATAACAAAATAAAAATAATTAATGACAATATAATTGTGTTAATATTTTAATTACAGAAAAACATAAAAAAATAAGTAGTCTACCTTCAAATGCCAAGTAAAGCAACCATCATACCGTCAGTTCTATTAACGACACAAGTCTCTTCATAACTAACATTGGATGACATGTACTCTACCTTCAAATGCCAAGTAAAGCACCAGGGATTTATTCAATATGCACGTAATGTGGGCACATCGTTCAATAATGATAAACACGAGTAGGTGAATTTGTAAAAAAGTACAGGTGATTTTTGTCAAATTTATCAAATCCTGAATAAAAGAAAATGAGAACCAAATTTCCATAATGAATAAAAGTTTGATATGGCTAGCATTTATGGAAATCATCACTCCCATTGATAAAAAGAAAGCAGTTATGATGCACCATCACATGTTCTAAATAGTGGAGGAGCATATACAAACAATATTTTAGAGCACAAATATTGGTATCTCACTCCGTAGTGGAAAGAGCTGACTGCAATACATCTTCAAGGTACTTCTCAGCAGCAGCATACTGCCTTTTCTTGTCCTCAATTACTAGTGCCGCCAAAGGTTTATCCTGCACAAATAGGAGTTTCCGTTATTCATTATTTCATTGGAAAAAAGAAAAAGAAACTCAAATGTATAAATTGAAATATGGAGTTACAGGTGGCAAGTCTTGGTAGCTTCTCAAAGTATCAAGGATGGGCTTTGTTTTCTTCTCCAATTCCTTCCTGTGCTCTGCCATTTCAACTAGCACGCCATGGCTAATCTCTGGGGTGTAGCCCACTCGATTCAGTATTGCCTGCTCCCAAGGATTCTTTGGTATAAGTAATCAACAAAATAATTTAGATAAACCTAAATGAAGATCAATTAAAATTACCAAAAACAAAGCTAAAATATCAACCGCTTGATTGCAAGTCTGATGTCTCATTCTACAAGTTGGTGTCAGCAACAAAAATCCAAAATAGTTAACCATTCTTGCTAATATAGTAACATGTTAGGTCGAAAACAAGATCCAAGATTCTGACCATTGTAGCTATAGAAGCATGAAATTTGATTACTCCAATTCTAGAATCTACCATATCATTCAAATTGTAAGAGCATCTTCCCTGTAAATAGGATCTTTCTTCATAATGTGTCACCATTTATCTTCAACCTGATTTTATCCTCAAAAAAACACTAAGTAATTGTTAAAGAAAGTGTATCTTAACTATTTAAATCCTTAGCATAACTTACCTACCAAAAAACCTTCACTATCGGGTAGCAAAACAAGCTACATAAAGCTAACTAGAAAACTGACCATGAGTGAGATAATACAACCTTAAACTGTTTTCTGTGTAAAACAAATACAATGAGAATTTATGGCATGACAACATTATGACCCAATGCCCACCATAAATAATTGGGACAACCAAATTCAAATAACGAGAAAGATCACCTTCACATTTCTCTTTATTTGTATAAGCAACAACATCAACACAAACAACATGAAAATTATTTTGTTCTTACCTTAGTTGCAGGCACAGTTGATGCGGTGGAACCTTCACTAGATGAGCCCTTATTCTGACATTGTTCAAGCACAAAATGAAAAATCAGTACCAAGCAAATAGTAAGTATTGTTACAACTCAAAAAATATGAGTTCAACTAACACAGAGAAATAAAACAAGACTAACGAGCAACACAAATAAACAAGGGCTAATGATGACTAGTGAGCATTCTGAACCAGGGGATCATATTTCTCTTTGAAAAAAAATTGAATACCACGAATACAATAAAAAAGAATGCAATTCTACAGATCGAAATGATATGGATCAGTCATGGCATCACTATTATCTCAAAACACAAGGGATTTCTTTTCAAAATGAAAGCAAATTAAATAAAATAACTACTTACCATTGGCAGGTCCAATTAATTTATAGCCCTAGAGCACAACCCATATTCACATGAGGATTGGTGATTGATGAGGTTAGATACATAGCTTTGTGAAATAATTCTAGCGCTAGCTACTTGAGAGAACTGAGTTGGTTAAGTTCAGGAAGAATAGATCACATTAATAATTACCCAAAGAGCACATTTCTTCTCTTAAAAGCCTCTTTCTAATACACACTTCCTCGAGCTTCATCATTTCACCGCGTATAGGTTCTAGTTGTTCATTCCATTAGCTACATGAACAACCACACATGGAATAATGTAGTATCTCCAAGAAGCAAAACTCAACTAGGCAATAGAAGCCTTGACAGATCATGAAGCTGACAGCCTTTTGCAATCTCTAAAACCAAAATTTCTGGAATTTCCTTTTAACAGGATTCTTTGGATCTCCTTCAATAGTAAAGACAGATTGACCAAAGCCAATCCCAAAATGGTATGGTCATCGCACTGATATCTAGGGGTGAAATCAGTTCGGTTTAGTCAGCTTTTGCATGTTTTTTGGATAGAATCGGTAGGGTCAGCTTTTTACACCGACCAAACCGAACAGACCGACACAAACAAGTGAACCGCACAGGACCGGCAAGTACCTTTTCGGTCTGGTTCAGTGCGGTTTACCGATTTTGGCATTTGTTCCAAAAATATATATATATATATATATATAAGTAATGAATAACGAATATAACTTTTATTATTTATATCAATCTATCAGAAAATACATCTTGGACAACTATTAAAAACATAAAAGAATTTAAAATAAAATAAAATACACCATAGCAGTTTCATAGAAACAATGGAGAGCAGAGTAGATTAGTTACTATTTGGATTTATTAGTTTCTATCAAGAAAGTGAAATCTTTTGGTTGAAATTTTAATTTGTATAGAGTAGAAAAACAACTTAAGAAAACTCCATAGCAGTTCATAGGAACAATCCAGAATTAAACATACACAATATTGCACTTTAACCTTCTACGTGGAATGCAGAAAAGTAATCAGAACAAAACATCTCTGTTATTGGCTATTGATAAGGCAAAAAATAATATCACAATCCCAATTTTCACCGCCAAAGAGCAGTAAAATAAAACATAAATAAAAAAGAGAGTCAAAAATTTATTTATCATATTCTCAGATTAAGAAACCTTAGTCTATTAACTGATTTTGTAAAAAAAAAATAAAAAAATCACTTAGTTCGAATTACCTTAGATCATATGAGATGTTATTCAAGGAGACCAACGCCGAAGAGGAGATCGACACTGAAGAGCTAAGACGCCGGAGAGTGATTCACGCCACTATCTTCTTTATGCCGGAGGCTGATTCATGCCGAAAGTGAGAGATTGAGGATCAATCGATTAAGAGAACACAAGGTCTTGAAATCGATTGTGATTGCGTGACAGATTGAGATCGAAATCAAGAGACAGAAGATGAAAGAAGATTGAGATAGAGAGATTGAAATGAGAGAGAGAGAGAGAGAGAGCATACTAACTGAGGTCGCGCGAGAGAGAGGGGTCGTACTACGCCGTCGTCGCTCATCGACAGAGAGATCATCGTCGGTGAACAATCGAAATCTCTGTGATTGGGAACTCGAAATCTCTGTGATCGTCCGTGAACACGAACGCGAAATCGTCTCTGAGATTGGGAACTTGAAGTCTCTGTGATTGTGAGGGAGAATGTGTTAGGGATTTGGGGATGAAATTTTTGGGGTTTTGATCGACCGCCAATTTGGCGAAAGGAGGGAGTTGAAAATTCATTACCTTTTGCGACGGTATAGAATAACGGTCGCAACTGATAAAATCCAACTATTAAAACGACGTCGTTTTAATAAGGTTCTTTTGTGACAGCCAATTGCCGTCACAAATGCCCACTATTTGCGACGGTAATTTCCACCCGTCTCAAAAGAATTTTTTTTGGCGACGGCACATAATGCGTCGCAAATACTTCCGTGTTTAAGGCACTTTTTCTTGTCTGCTTATTAGCGACGGGGCAATTACCGTCGCAGATACATTTATTTGAGACGGCTTTGAATGCCGTCGCAAAAGCAGACTTTTTGCGACGGTATACACACCGTCGCAAAAAATTCCGTGTTTTAAAGTCACTTTTCTTGTAGTGTACATTGCATACGTATGATTGTTTGGAAGGGGAAAGGGGATGGACTCCATTATAATTAAGTTGGCCGGAGTGTCCTATGTGAAAGTCCCGAAATTTATACGTGGGTGTCGATCCCGCAGACAAAATATCAGTAAAATGGCAGATTGTAGTGTTTATGTGTGTTTTATGTGCTTAGAAAACTATTGAGTTGTAGTCTCAGTTTGGTTGTTGAAAGATAATGGGTTTGACTCATGAATTGAGGAGTATAAAGGAACTGGAAATGAATTGAAGGAAAATGAATTAAGGTTTGAATTTGGTATCTGTAGACACCCCATTTTTGACCGTCCTTAAGACTTAGACGTCATCGTTTGAACACTCGATGATCATCCATGTTTGTGTTCGTTTTGAATGCCCAAAGTTCTTGGCGGAGTGCCTTGCCTTTGAGCTTTTGAAACTTGTCTGTTTTGTGCTTGGTTGTGGACCAAGAGCTTGTTGCTTTGATTCTGGGGAAGAGGATGACCTATCGGCTAACCCTATAACCCATCGGCCAGGGCTTGTTCCCATCGACCATCAGTGGTGGCCGGTTGGCCACCAATGATGGTCGGCCGCCATTTTTTCTCATTTTTTAGATATTTTATGTGCCAGCTGTTGGTCACTGAATGCATCCTCTATACACGTGTATGGAGGGATGGGAACAAGCTTTTGGCTTGTTTTCCTATATAAGGGGAGGTCTCTCCTCCATTTTGAGGGTTACAAAATTTGTGAGCAAATTTTCCCCCCTCTCTCTCTAGAATCCTCTCTCTCTCTCTCTCTCTCTCTCTCTCTCTCTCCTTATTTTGTGCTTGAAAGTGAGCTTTCTCCATGTATTTGCATACATCCCCTTAGCCAAACACCTTCACCTTAGAGCTGAGGTTCTTGGAGGCTTTGTTTGAGCTTCTCAAAGTGGTTTGAGCTCAGAAATTGTGTTGTTTGTTGCTATGCTTCAAGGGTATTAAGCTTACCCCTTTAAAGCTTTGTTTTAGTTGTTTGTTTGGCCACCTTTGCATGCTATTTTAATGCTGGTTTTAACATCTAAAAAACTATATTTTTTAAGATTTAAAATGTTGGTTTGAGTCTTGTTTGGTTAGGGGGTGATTTCCTCCCTTTGCTCTTTAACTTGTAAAGCCTTTTGAGCCATCTTTCAAAGCTTTTGAAATCCCCTTTTCTTGGCCTTTTAACCACTGAATTCCAGGGGAATATCAGTGGAAAAAACTTGGTTTTGAGGTCCAAAATAAGAGGGGGTGGCCTCCCCTCCTTGTATCTTGTTTGCATATGTGGATGGCCTAAGATGTGAGCATGCTTTTCTACCCTTTTGTAGTTTAGTTCAAGCATGTTTTTGGCTTTGTTTTGACCTACTTCAACTCTATTTGTGGTTGGTTGGAACACTTCTTGTTTGCTTTTTGTACTTGTAGTGCAATCATGCTTACTAGCCTAACATGTTTGATGATTTAGCCTATCATGCTAGCTTGTGTTAGCTTAATTCCAGCACATTTTTGCTACTGATTTAGCATGCTTTGACTCTGTTTGAGTGGTCGTGGTCATATGAGTTTTGCCTTGCATGGCGATAGTGTAGTTAGCTTCACTAGCTTTGTGATTTAAGGCTTCTAACATGCTTTGCTTGGGTTGTTTGCATGCCATTGCATCATTTAGCATGTTATTTCAGTGCATCTATCACTATCACACTCTCACATATATCACTCTTTCATTGTTTCTAAGAGTTGTGCTTTGTGTCTTGCTTGTGAGCCAACATGCGCGCTTGATTTTCCTGCCTTTTGTGCCTAAATTTCAGCATGTTTTGGCTATTATTTTGGCATGTTTAAGCTCTGTCCAAAGTTGGTTTAGTCATTTAAGCTTAATATTGCATGCCTCTAGTGTAGTGCTCTTCACTAGCTTTAATGCTTTTGGCCGTTAGCATGTTGTGCATGTGTTGCTTACATGTTGTTGTATTATTTTTCATGCCATTTCAGCACTGAAAGTCTGCCACCTCCCTCATTTCTTCATTTTTCCATTTGTTTTGAGGATTGGCTAAGCTTAAGGTTGTGTTCAAGCTTGAGATTGAGACTTATGCTCAATGGTTTTAGCCTTCTTTTGAGGGTTTCTACTAACCAAAGGCATAATCTCTCTCATGTCTTGAGTCATTCTTTGGTTGACCCCTCTCGCATTAGAGGACTTTCACATTAGACTTTGTGGGGGCCGAATAAGTTCTATTACGCACCTAGGCCGAATAGATTGAAAAGAGAAACCAAGTTGTGAATTACACGGCTCTATCCCGGAGGGATAAAGGCCGAATAACTAGATCAGCCGAATAGTCAGCTGTAGACCTGGCCGAGTACGAACAGTTAGTCGAATAAGGGATTATTCATTGGAAGAAAAGTGGGCCCAACCGTCAACATCAAGGACGACTATAAATAAGGAGAGTGTCAGCTAACACGAGGTATGTGAGAACAAGTAAGTATAACTGAAGATATAAGCAACCAAGAGAATGGATACTGACTTATCATTCGAAGTGCTAATTCCGCCAACCCCGACCGGAGTGTTCATTCTTTTTCAGGTGACTAGCTAAGGATCACGAGTGCCTTCCAGGATCCGAAGAGTATTTTCGAACCACTTCTCCATAATTGGCGCCGTCTGTGGGAATACTCCAGCATATACATGGCGGGCGTGACGGAAGATCCTCCGGTAGTCGCTGACGACCTTACACCACAAGATGATACCACCCTAAGCAACATGCTTGGACCAGAGAATATTGCCGCACGAAGGGCCTTGAACTTCGACTCACCTTCAACTTCAGCGCACGAGACAATGCAAGCGATTATGGATCAAGCGAAGCAAAATGAACAGAGGTTGGAAAACATTATGGCTAAGAACGAGCGTCTTCGACAGGATTTGGCCCAGGAGGTGGCAAAATCCTAACAGGCTGTGCGCCAAGACCAAGGCCGACCTTTGAGAAAGGACGGTCGACGACCTCGAGTTCGGAGGCACGATAGTGGCAGTGATTCTGACTCATCATCTCCAGAACCTACAAAGAAGGAACGAGTCGTAGTCTCCAGCTCTTCTGAAGGAAGTCGGCGTGCACGAAATAAGCGCAGAAGAAATGATTCAAACGAAGAGGACCAACATGATCCCTTTGTGCGACGGATTGCAAGGGCGGTACTACCCAAAAAGTTCAAAGCTCCATCGTTCACCCTATACAACAGGAAATCGGATCCCACTGATCACACCCGTCATTATAAGCAAGCCATAACGCTGCATGCAGATGACGAGGCCCTCATGTGTCGAAGATTTCTGAGCAGTTTGGGACCGTTGGCCGTCAGATGGTATTACAAATTGGAACCGGCATCGATTAAGACCTTCCACCAACTTCAAAAATCCTTCTGGGCAAAGTTCATCACCAATGAGGTCCAGCCAAAGCAAGCTGATTCTCTTTGGGCAATGCAAATCCAGCCAGGGGAAACCTTACGTGCGTATTCGGCGCGATATTAGGAATGCTTTAATCTCGTCGATAATGCCTGCAATGACTCCATGGCCATCACCGCCTTTAAAATGGGATTGCATCCTGATAGTGCACTCCGCAGTTCCTTGACTAGGAGGCCCTCTAAAACAGCCTAGTCGTTAATGAAGAAAGTCAAGGAATACTGCAAAGTGGAAAATGACTCTTTGCGGGTCAAAGCGGGGCACAAGGCCAACAAGATGGCCCCATCTGAAATCGTTCAGCCGATAAATTCTGTACCACCACGGAGCCCTGAACCATGAAAGCGGACTAAACGAGACAAAAGACGAGATTCACATCGATCAAATGACCAATGTCATCGGGCTAATGAGCAACTTCAAGTGGATAGCAATCGCATAAGGCACGCGGACAAGAAATATACGGAGTTATCGGAGCTGATCAGCACGGTTATGTCTAAAATTCAACATCTGTCATTCTTCAAATGGCCACCCAAAATGGTGGGACCTCCCGACACGAGAAGACGAGATATGCGGTGCGAATATCACAAAAACCACGGTCATGATACCGACAGCTGCTATGCTTCGGAAGATCACCTTGAGGAGTTGGTACAAGATGGTCGGCTTAAGCAACACATCCGAAAGAATAACTCAACCAAAACGGTTGCTTTACGGCAGGATTCACCTCCGCTCGGCGTAATCCACATGATATACAGCTTGCCAACAACATCCGCCGTACACACAATTCAATCGCGTCCTAATCTCCATAAGCAGATCACTCCAGTGAAACGACCCCATGAAGCTGCGAGTATCATCTTCGATGATTCAG
Organism: Camellia sinensis; assembly: GCF_055761805.1. Taxonomy (NCBI): domain Eukaryota; kingdom Viridiplantae; phylum Streptophyta; class Magnoliopsida; order Ericales; family Theaceae; genus Camellia; species Camellia sinensis. The sequence goes on from NC_138965.1 coordinate 210,268,513, forward strand.
ATCTGGTCGGTGTAACGTTCCTCTACATTGATCCCTTGGTCATCGCACTACGCGTAAATCAATTCACCGTTGAACGTGTTCTCATTGACCAGGGGACCACTTCAAAAGTTATGTACTACAAGACCTTCATCAAACTCGGCTTCACTAAGTCGGACCTGTCACCAACCCATTATCCGTTATTCGGCTTCAACGCTAATCTATAGACACCCCATTTTTTACCGTCCTCAAGACTTGGATATGCTTGCAGGTGCATCCAATGACAAGTTTGATTGCTCGTTAAGTACTTGAATTTTGCGGCGGAACATCACAGGTTTGAGCTTTCCAAACCCTGTGTCCTTTCTGCTCCATTTTTGGACCACGTGTTGGTCCTTTCAGCATGATTCTTGCGGTGCACTGCCGGCCTTTTTTTGGCATTGCCGACCATCAATTTAGCCCTGTCGGCCATTGATGAGGCCTGCCAGCCATCAATGAGGCACTGCTAGCCACCACTGATGGCTGGCTGTAGACACCCCATTTTTTACTGACCTTAAGACTCAAATGTCATCGATTGAGCGCTCGATGATTGTGCATGTTTGTGCTCGTTTTGAGTTTCCAAAGCCTTTGATTGAGCGCCTTGTCTCGGGACCTCTTAACTTTCTCCTCTTGGCTCGATTTTTGGACCATGCCTTGATGCCTTTGCCTAAAGGGAAACAGAGGCCTGTAGGCCACTTTTTGTAGCCGTAGACTACATTTCCCTCTTGTAGGCCACCTTTTGTACCCGTAGACTAGTTTTCGAGGCTTCCGGCTGAGTGCCTCGCCTTGCGGACTCTTATCTTGCTTCCTTTTTGGTTTGTTTTTTAACCAAACCTTGTTGTCCTTTGCCTGGAGAGTGGAACAGGGGTGTAGACTAGTTTTTCCCCCTATAAACCACTTTTTGTCCCTGTAGACCACTTTTGGTGGTCGCCCAGCTAGGGTAGGTGGTCTGTGGACCACCTAAGGTGGTCGGCAGCCTGCCACCACCTTCTACTCTCCCTGTAGACCCTCTCTCCCCTTGCCCACCACTTTTCTTTCTTGTAGACCACCTTTTGTGGTCAGTCGACCAGTGGGAGTGGTCGGTCGACCACCTTAACTGGTCGGCCAGATATTTTCCTTGCCAGCTGTGCTAGCTGGTGAGCACAGAAAGCATCCTCCATACACGTGTATGGAGGGATTGCACCAAGCCTCTAGCTTGTTCAACAAGCTTAAGGCTTGGAATTCTATATAAGGAAGCCTCCTCCCTCTTGCTTTAGGTTCAGAAATTTGTTTAGAGCTATAGATATATCCCTCTATCTCTATATTTCTTTTTCTCTCTATATTTGTGCTCAAAAGTGCCATTTCTTCACACTTTTGCACACAAACACCTAGTGAAACACCTTTGCTTTGGAGCTGAGGCACCTTGAAGCTAGTTTTGGTGTTTTTGGATTGCTTTTGGTCCAAAAAAGTTGCTGGAGTTGCTGTTTTGTCCTTGTTCTTCAAGGGTGGGTCACTAGTCCCTTAAAGCTTTGTTTTTGATTAAGTCTTTGGCCCTATTTGCATAATGTTTCAGGCCTAACTTTCAACTGCAAAAAGTTCTGATTTTAAGTGCTTAAAGTGTTTGTTTAAGGCCTCTTTGGTGTTGGGGGTGGTCTATCCCCTTTGCATGCCTTATTTGCTAGGCTTTTGAGCCATCCCTTGGGGCTTTTGTTTTAGCCTTTGCATGGCCTTTCTACCACTGAATTCCAGAGGAATTTCAGTAGTGGAAAGTGTGTTTTGAGGTCTCAAATGGATGGGGGTTGTCCCCCCTCCTCTTCTCTTATTTGCTTGTGTTGATGGCTCACCTTGTTTTGGCTCCATCTCAACCTATTTTTGGCCTTATTTTAGTATGGCATACCTCTGTTTTGGTTTAGTTTATGCCACCCTTGCATGCTTTATACACTTTAGTGTAATCCTTGCAAACTAGCCTTGTATGCTTAAGGTTTTAGCTCACCTTTCTAGCATGTATTGGTTCCATTTCAGCATGTTTTTGGTCATTATTTAACATGCCTTAACTCTGATTTTGGTTGGTAGAGTCATCTCTTGCTTGGTTTTTACACTTATAGTGTAATCCCCTTTGTTGGCCTAGTATGCTCCATGCTTCATGCCTCTAATCCTAGCCTATCTTGGCTCTATCTCAACATGTATTTACTATTGTTTTTCCATGCTTAAGCTGTGTTTTAAGTGGTCCTGATCATTTGTACCTTGCCTTGTATAGCCATAGTTCATTCTTGCTCACTAGCCTTGTGTTTTGAGTCCACTAGCATGTATTGCTTGGGCTATTCACATGATTTAGCATCATTTGATACATGATTTCAGAGCATGTTTCGTTGTCATACACTCACATGTGTCACTCTTTCAATGCTTTTGGAAGGTTGTGCTTTATGCCTTAAATATGAGCCAATGTGCATGCCATCTTGCCTAAGCTTTTGGGCTACCATTTCAGCTTGTTTTTGGTGTTATTTTGCCATGATACAACTCTATTTTTGGTTGGTTAGAGCATCCCTCATTTTCTTCTTACACTTGTAGTGTAATCATGCCCATTGGCCTATTGTACTTGGTGTTTTGGCCCTTCATGCTAGCTTGCCTTGGCTATACTCCATACATGTTTTAGCATTATTTTGACATGCTTTAGGACTATTTTCGGTGTTCTTGGCCTTTCGAAGCTTGCTTTGTATAGCTATAGTGCAAGTGCATATGCTAGTTTTAAGCTTTGAGCCTCCTAGCATGCTTCATTTGTGACATGTGCATGATTTGGCATCATTTAACATGTTATTTCAAAGCATATAGCATTGTCATGTTCTCATTTCTTTCACTCTTTGAGTGCTTTTAAGGGTTATGCCTTTGTGCCTCGTTTATGGGCAATACATATGCATGCATGCCAAGAGGCATGTTTTGGTCTTTGTTTTGACCTATTTGAGCTCTGTCTATGGTTGGTTCAATCATTTGTGCCATGTATTGCATGCCTCTTGTATAGTCCCCTTTAATAGCCTTGTGTGTCAAGCCTCTTGACATGCTATCTTTGTGTTGTTTGGATGATTTGGCATCGTTTCACACATGATTTCAGAGCATATAGTGTTGTCACACTTCCATGTTTGTCACTTCTTGATCATATTTGAGAGTTGTGTCCTTATGCTTAGTTGATGGGCCAATGCATGAGCATGCATTATCTTGCTTTTCATGCCATCATTTCAAAGTATTTTGGCCAACTATTTTGGCATGCATGAGGTTTGTTTAGGGTTGGTTTCATCCGTTGAGCATTGCATTACATAGCCCTTGTGTTGTATCCTTCACTAGCTTTCATGCTTTAGGACTCTAACTTGACACGCTCATGTTGTTTGCATGTTGTTTGGAATGTTGTTGCATTGCATGATGTTTGGATTGAACGTTAATCCAAACACGAGAAATGAGGGATGTTTCATACTTGAAGTGATGAAACGTGCCTCATTTCTCGATCGTCGACGCTCTTGATCATGCATGATAGAGTTTAAAGCCATTATGTGTTATTTGTGCATTCATTGACATTGAATTATGCAAACTTGGCTTCTCGGCCATCGTGCATTGCGATGCTCGGTTGGTGGCCCGAGAGTCGAGTACCTCATCCCTTGAGCTTAAGAAATGATAGGGAGGGTGGTTGTGCACACATACCTTACAAATACACTGTTGTGCCGCTTTTTATTCTCTGTTGCAGTAAATTGGAGCTTGGCAGTAACTTATAGGCGCTGTTTGGGAAGCCTCAACTGAGGCTATTGTAGCCTATTTTCAGAAAATAGCCCAAAAGCAACACTGTTGCCAACTTTTTCAAAAAAAAAAAAAAATAGGGCTGAGCGCTGGACAGTGTAGGCACAGCCTACACTGTCACAGCCGGCAATTGTTACATCAACAGCTCAATTACCATTTTACCCGTTAGCCGGAAATTGAAAAATTATAATTGTAGGGATAAAATGGTCATTTTAATTACAAACATCTTTTCAACACATTTTTTAATACACCAACTCAAAATAAAATTTAACCCAACTTCCCAAACACAAAACTAAAATAGCCTACTAAAATAGTCAAAAAGCCAAATAGCCTACTAAAATAGCCACTTCCCAAACGAGGCCATAGTCGGCAGACCAGAAAAAGTAGCTGGCCGACCACTTTTTCTGGTCTGCAGCATGTTTAGGTGGTCTACAGCACCATTTTCTAGTCGGTAGCCCTCCTGGATGTCTCCATGTTGGAGTAGAAGCTATCTGGAGGTTTGTGCAGTGTTCTGAGATCAAATGCAAACAGAGACAAGTTTGGGCATGGCAATGGATTTCTAAACGAGGCAAACCAAGCATGCATGCACTTCTCGCCCCGGGGGCCTATCTTAACTGCTTTATGTAGCTACTTTACTTAGTTAGCTAGTTTGTCAGTTTTGTACTTAATTAGTTAACGTGCTTAACTAATCAATATGTGTTGTAATAACTAATTAGTTAACTAGGATTAGTTAGTTCATTTTGGTTTGTAATAATTAGTTTAATTAGCTTAGATTAGCTAGTTAGCTTATTATTCGGACCCTCCATCAAGAGGGCAGATTGTTGTAATAAGTGTGCGTGTGTGTGATGCATGTCTTCCAACCCCATTTCTTTCTCCCTTTATTTACCAGTTTTTGATGGTTAGTTTTAGGGCATGTTTCAATTAGCATCCTTATGCTAGCATGTTTGCATCCATTCATTTGTCTTGCATATACCGGGCTTGGCGCATCATTTAAACTGCATTGTATTTCAATACACTTTCTTGAATACGTGTTTCAAAGCATGTTATCAAGTGTTGCATTCATATGCCATTCTAGATAGCTGAGCCTATTTTAGTTTCATTTTTGCATGTGTTGCATTAGGCATTCTTGACATAGCTAGGATCATGCATGATTTCTAACTAGCTTCTGTTTTGGCTCGAAGTACTGGGTAAGCTTTTACACTTTAGCATACTGCATGAGATGTGTATGTTGCCATGTATAGCATGCTTACCATAAGGCTATGTGCTTAACTGCTATAACTGCTTGAATGCCTGTGGATGAAGGCTTCATTGCTTGAATTGGAACAATTCATCAAAATGTGCATTTTAAGCCCACTCTGTGGAGTAGCAAAATCATGTTTTAAGCCCATTTGAGGGTGGCAAATCTGCGTCTTAGCCTACTTGAGGGTAGCAACTTCAAACCATTTTTCAAAAAACAGACATGAGATGTTTTGTTCCAACTTGAGTGATTGAGTCTATATTTGTATGTTGTGCGCATCACATAGTAAGTTAGCTAATAAACTGGAATAAGAATACATGTGTTTTCAAAAACAACATATCATGTTTAGTAGAGGCCGAACTTTGATCGGGCGAGCGGGGGTGCTCATTTCAGGACCTTCCCCTCTTGTACCCAAGTTCTCAAGCCGAGGCAACTTTGGTGATGACGGACACGTAGCCTTAGGCACGAGTCAGGGTTTCCTAAATTTTCCAAAACAAAATATTTAGGTGGCGACTCTGAAATCTGGCAAAGCAATCCATGTTTGGCGTTTTTTTATTAAAATTGATTTTTCAAAACAATTTGGCAAATTTGGACTCTTTGGTGATTTATCAGTCTTACATTGCACTTTGTGAGATTAGATACAAAACCATGACTGCAGTCCGAACTATAGTAGCTAAGAACTACAATTCGCGCCCTCGCGCGTAGAGCGGAGTTTGGGCGGTCTACAGTTTTCGGAATATCCGTTAGGAAAAATCACGCTTCCAGTCTGAGCAAGCTCCCAATCAGTGGATGTGGAATTTTTGGTTGTCAATCTTCCTTCACCGTATAATCTCATCATGGAACGAACTTGGCTACATACCATATAGGCCATGCCAAGCACCTATCATCAACTACTTCGCTTCCCAACTAAACGCGGCATTAAACAAATTCGTGGTTCCCAGAAATCGGCGCAAGCATGTTATCTTCTTGCCGCAAAAACACCAAGAGTGCTGGAAGTGAATTCCATTGAGGTGCCGGATCGAGAGAGCCTCGACAATGTTGGGCGGCCCCTAAGTGAAAAGGAAATCGAGGCCCGGCATCGAGTTGAAATTGACGGAAATCCTGACAAGTTCTTCATGGTCGGTGCTACCCTGAATAAAGTCGACAGGCAGCAGCTCATTTCTTTCTTACTCGATAACCTTGATGTATTCGCGTGGTCGCCGTATGAAATGCCAGGGGTGGATCCATCTGTTTCTCAGCACCATTTAAACATTGACCCCAAATGTAAACTGATTATCCAGAAAAGCTGGCAGTCAGCCGCAGAACACACTATTGCCGTTGTTGAAGAGGTTGACCGGTTGCTTGATGCCGGGGCAATCCGGGAAGTGACCTATCCCCATGGTTGTCGAATACTATGGTTGTAAAAAAGAAAATTGGGACTTGGCGTGTTTGTGTGGATTTCACGGACTTACAAAAAGCTTGTCCCAAGGATTGTTTTCCCCTCTCCAGAATAGACCAACTCGTAGATGCCACCGCACATCATCAACGTATGAGCTTCTTAGATGCCTACAGGGGTTACCATCAAATTTCCATGCATCCGGAGGACCAAGAGAAAACTGCATTCCTCACCCCAACAGGAACCTATTGCTATAAGGTTATGCCTTTCGAGCTGAAGAATGCGGGGGCAACTTACCAAAGACTAGTCACCCCCATGTTCAAGGAGCAACTCGGCTGTACTATGGAAGTGTATATTGATGATATGGTGGTCAAGTCCAAAGAAGAGCAAACCCACCTGGCCGATCTAGAAGAGACATTCGGCATTCTACGCAAGTACAAAATGAAGCTGAATGCCTCCAAATGTGCATTCGGGATCGGATCCGGCAAATTCCTTGGCTTCATTGTTAACCACTGCAGAATCAAAGCCAACCTAAGGCAAATCACAGCAATCCTTGAACTCATCTCTCCTCGATCGGTCAAAAAGGTTCAAAAGCTGATGGGAATGGTCGCTGCACTCAGCACGTTCATCAGTCGCTCCACAGATCGCTGCCGACAATTCTTTCATACTCTTCGGCAGGGTAAAGCTTTTGAATAGACCTCCGAGTGCAAAGCCGCTTTCAACGGTTTGAAGACTTACCTACGATCAGTTCCACTTTTGACAACACCTTTGGCAGGTGATCCGCTCATTTTATATCTGGCAGCTTCCGACCGGGCTGTCAGCGCCGTACTGATAAAGAAAGAACTTGGGGAGTAGCGGCCAGTCTATTATGTGAGCAAAGTAATGGTTGATGCCGAAACACGTTACCTTCCGTTGGAGAAACTCATCCTGGCTCTTGTCATGACAGCAAGAAAACTAATGCATTATTTTCAAGGGCATTCCATTGGGGTACTCACAGACTACCCCCTCCGATCAGTACTCCGCAGTGCAAAAGTATCAGGGCACATTTCAAAATGGGCTTTGGAACTCGGCCAATATGATATTCAATTTTTGCCCAGAACCTCGATCAAGGGGCAAGTGCTCACCGACTTTGTGGCCGAATTCACTGGATGCCTCGCCGACTATAAGTTTGATCAAATTTAACCTAAGCCGAAGTGGAGAATTTATGTGGGGGATATTTGGCAATTTTACTATGACGGATCATCCAACCAACGTGGCAGTGGGGCGGGTGTAGTGATCATGGCTCCCTACGGGGCAATAATCGAGCAAGCAGTCAAACTCGGCTTTGAAGCATCAAACAACGAGGCCGAATATGAAGCACTGCTAACCGGCTTACGGAATACGCATCTCTTGGGTGCTCGGCGTCTGCTTATCTTTTGTGACTCAAAGTTGGTCATCAATCAGTTGAAGGGGGAATACGCGGCCAAAAACGACCGTATGGCAGCTTACATGAAAACAGCGAGTTCCTTGCTGGGAAAATTCAACCACCATGAATTGAACCAAATAACCCAAGATCAGAACACACATGTAGATGCCCTGGCTTGCCTAGCCTCAGCCATTAACTCAGAGATTAAACGGAGAATTGAAGTGGGGTTCATCCCTAAACTGAGCATCGACCCTTCGAAGTCAGTCCAAATCAATGTTATAGAGTCAGGCCCGAGTTGGATGGACCCTATCGCTACATTTCTATCTTCTGAACAGCTCCCGACAAATAAGAAAGAAGCACACAAGCTGCGAAACAAAGCCCTGCGATATTAGTTGGATCCTCAAGGAAAGCTCTACAAGAAATCCCTTTCTAGTCCATACTTAGAATGCGTTCATCCGGATAAAGTCGATGAACTCTTGACTAAAATTCATGAAGTTAGTTGTGGTGCCCATTCTAGCAGACGCTCTTTGGCTCATCGAGCTGTAACATAAGGATATTACTGACCGACAATGAGAGTAGATGCCAAGTGTTACGTCAAGAAATGTGAATAGTGCCAGAAGTTTTCCCCTTTAACCTATCTGCCTGCTAAAGAGTTAAGCTCTATAACCAGTCCTTGGCCGTTCGCCCAATGGGGACTTGACATCGTCGGACCATTACCTCGCGCCCTAGGCAGCAAACGATTTTTTATTGTCACGATGGATTACTTTACAAAATGGGTCGAAGCGGAGGTACTAACATACATTCGAGATACAGATGTGAAGCGTTTTGTATGGAGAAATATCATAACACGATTCGGCATTCCAAGAGTGCTTATTTCCGACAACGGCACCCAGTTGGATTACGGTGTCTACCGAGAATTGTGCAGCAAGTATGGTATTCGGCCCTACTTCTCCACTCCGGCCTATCCACAGAGCAATGGTCAAGCTGAAGCCTCTAACAAAACCATTTGGGACGGCATCAAAAAGAGGTTGGAGAAAACAAAAGTCAGATGAGTCAAAGAACTACCGAGTGTGTTGTGGGCTCATCGCACTACTCCGACGCGATCCACTGGGAAAATGCCATTTGCTTTATGCTTCGGAACCCAGGCAATCATCCCCCTGGAGATCGGCCTCCCAACCTTGAAATAAAAAGTTTTTGATATGGGCCGAAATGACATGATGCTGACTCTAGATTTGACTCTAATTAAAGAACAAAAGATTGTGCCCTAGCATTTGTGACACAGTACCAGCAGCAGCTTGCTAAGTCGTATAATCAGTGAGTTCAGCTACGCCGTTATGCACCAGGAGAATTGGTCCTGAAGAAAGTACTTCCAGCTGCCAAGAATCCGGCTGACGAAAAATTGGGTCTCAACTGGGACGGCCCCTATCAGATTGAGTCAATCGCCAGCACAGGGGCATATCGGCTTAAAGACATGTCTGGGAGAAGTCTGCCACGTCCTTGGAACTCCACGCACTTGCGTAAATTCTATCATTAACCCGACTTGTGGGGCATGATACTTGTTTTGAATGTTCACCGTGTACAAATTTCACTTTTGCAATGCAAAGTTTCTTATTCCCTCACCAAGAAATTGAATTCGCCAAGTTAAAAGCCTCCGAATTTGGAGCCCCATCCGTGTATGACATGTTTAGGCCGAATAAGACTCCGGATTCAGAGCGCCCTTCGTGGATATCACGATTGGCCAAGTGAAAAGCCTCAGAATTCGGAGCCCCATCCGTGCATAACACGCTTGGGCCGAATAAGACTCCGGATTCAGAGCACCCTTCGTGGATATCATGATTGGCCAAGTGAAAAGCCTCCAAATTCGGAGCCCCATCCGTGCATGACACGTTTGGGCCGAATAAGACTCCGGATTCGGAGCGCCCTTCGTGGATATCACGATTGACCAAGCTAAAAGACTTCGGATTCGAAGCCCCATCCGTGCATGACACATTTGGGCCGAATAAGCCTCCGTATTTGGAGCGCCCTTCGTAGATGTCACGATTGGCCAAGTCAAAAGCCTCCGAATTCAGAGCCGCATCCGTGCACGACATGTTTGGGCCAAATAAGACTCCAGATTTGAAGCACACTTCGTGGATATCACGATTGGCCAAGCTAAAAGCCTCCGAATTCGGAGCCCCATCCGTGCATGACACGTTTGGGCCGAATAAGACTCCGTATTCTGAGCGCCCTTCGTGGATGTCACGATTGACCAAGTCAAAAGCCTCCGAATTCGAAGCCCCATCCGTGCACGACATGTTTAGGCCGAATAAGACTTCAGATTCGGAGCGCCCTTCGTGGATATCACGATTGGCCAAGCTAAAGGCCTCCGAATTTGGAGACCCATCCATGCATGACATGTTTGAGGCCGAATAAGACTCTGTATTCGGAGCGCCCTTCGTGGATGTCACGATTGGCCAAGTCAAAAGCCTCCGAATTCGGAGCCCAATCCATGCATGACACGTTTAGGCCGAATAATCCTCCGGATTCGGAGTGTCCTTCGTGGAATTCACAATTGGCTAAGTTTGAGCCTCCGAGTCCAAAGCCCCATCCGTACAAGACCGAGTAAGCATCCGGCTTCGGCACGCTTTTCATGAATATTCTTATTAACAAGCACTAACTCAGTTGAAGGATAGAAGATGATTCTTAACATGTTTAAACATAAACTGAAACCACATGCAACATAAGCTGAAACAACATGCAAACATGTAAAGATAATATGTTTTATTGAATTAATCGATAATACATAATTCGCTCCAAATTTATGTTAGAGTGGTGCAATGTGTTTAATTTTATTCGGCGTCCCTCTCATCATCGCTCTTCTTGACTTCAAAGGCCGCAAAAGGAAAATGACGACTCTGGTGTAATGGCGACGCCAAATCAACTCCTGCTCCACGGAGAGACTCTGCGGCCTGGAAAGCCTTTATCCACCCGTGTTTAAATCCACGGTTCTCACATCGGCAAACCTCCTCAACGAGCTTTTCCTTCGCCTTCTCAATCCCAACTTTTCGGCCCGCATGGAATCCTTGTTCATAAGCTCGAGCCTTTGCAGCTTCTATTGCAAACATGCTTGTCGTGTCGCAATCGGCAATCGCGTGACTTATAAGACGCAGGGGCACCCTTTCATCTACAATCGGGTTAGATAGGCTGGCCGACTGAGTTTCAGTGATTTTGGCTTTTCTTAACTCCCGCTCGGCTTTCTCCGCGTGGTCCTCTAAGCTACGAATGGGTTTATCTTTTTGTTCGATCTCCTACCACGCGGCACGAAAGCGCATGCCAATCTCGTAAGCAGTGTATAGTCTTTTCACCGCTCTGTGAACACCCTCTCGAAACACTTCGAAATCTTGTCGACCAATCATCGATTGCTGGACCTCCGATAGAAAAATCTATCGTGCAAATTCGACTGCCACACTTGGATCTCGGATGATCGAATCTGCTTCCGTCATCAGTTTGTTCCCAATAAAGACTGAAAAAATCAACAGGCGCGGAGGCCCACTAGCCTCGCTTCACGAATGAAGGGAGTTCCCCCGCTGTCGCTTCTCCCTTCTAGGCGACCTGCTTCGACGACGTAGAGAGTGACGCCTCTCCCGCTCCCTAGACGCCCTAGTTCCCGTTCATGAAGGTTCCCCACCTCGATTCATCGTTGAGTCTAGCTCAGCCAATGTCCTACCCTCTCCTCTGCTGTTGAATAATAGTCTACCTGACATTCACACTTAGCTAACCTTCTTCGACAAACTGGTTTGAGTTGAGTCTTAGCACACTAATGGGACCTACGTGCATGAAGCAACTCCCTTTTTATTAACCACAGATGCACTGCTCCCAAAGCGATCCCTTTAACGCTGTCCCAGCCAAATCATAAATGACTGATAATCGGCGGTAACGTTCACTAATCCACTGGGACCGGGGCAGATTAATTAATCTATTCGGCCCTTAAATAGACAGGTTGCCCTAGCCAATTCATGAACGGCCGATAATCGTTATCCACATCCGCTGGGGAAAGAGCAGATTCATCAATATATTTGGCTTAAATATCAAAGCTCCTGGCCAAATATCCACGGTGGCCCAGCAGAGTTTTGACCTGCTGTTTTTGGGACGTCTAATTCATTAATTAGGCAGTCTCGTTCCAACCTACTGGGCCAAGGGCAGATTCATCAATCTATTCGACTTAAATATCAAAGCTCCTAGCCGAATATCCATGGTGCCCCAGCAGAGTTTTGAACTGTCGTTTTTAGGTGATCTTGTTCAAACTTGCTGGGGCAAGGGCAGATTCATCAATCTATTCGGCTTAAATATCAAAGCTCCTAGCCGAATATCCACGGTGTCCCAGCAGAGTTTTGACCTGCTGTTTTTAGGTCTTATTAATTAATTTGGCGGTTCATTATTTGACCTGCCGTTTATAGAGTTATTCGTGAGCTGGATCGACTTTGCAGTTCGTTTTATTCATTTCATGATTTTATATCTCACTTAGCCATTCACAAGCACGTTCATCAAGCAGAAAGGCAAAAGAAAGACAAAAGTAATTTTCATTCATAAAATGAGCACAAACCAAAGTCATCTTACAAATGAAAACTACCCTACATCAGCTTCTCAAAAAACCTGATAACTCTAACAAAACCTACGTACACACAATACCAAAAACAGAATGAAAAAATACTTGACTATAGGTCAGTCTTCAGGGTCAGACACCAGCGGCTCAATGTCTACCTGCTCGTACGGAATCGACTGATCCGATACCACGTTAGCGGCAGCCAAGGCTTTGAGCCAACTGTGTTTGAACCCCCTATTTTCAAACTTTGGCACTTCCTTTACATAGTCCGCCAAGGCAACGTCTTTGCCTTTCTAGAATGACTCAGAAATCTCGGACTCGGCGTTTGCCATTGCCCTCTTTGACTCTTCTAAGTCGGCCTCCAGCTTGGCAACCGTCTCATTAGCAAACTTGAGTGCTTCTTCGTTGGCATTGGCCCTTCCCTCGGCATCCACTCTCAGTTTGTCGGCAGTCTTGGCCTTATTTTCTTCGACATCGGCCTTAGCTCTCTCTGCCACCGCTTTCATGGCCTCAAACTCGGCTCGAAGAGAGGCCTCTGCTGCCTTAACCCTCTCATTTTCCAACTCGGCTGTAAGAAAGTCGATCTGTTCGATAGCGTCGCGCTGGTGACGGCCAATTTCAGCTATCCTCCCCGCCGCCTGCAAAAGAAGAGATCAATAAGCTAATATAAAAAAATTTCTTTGGGTTAACCTCGCAAAATTATAAAGGGGCACGTACCAATATCGCCAATTGAGCGGCTAAAGTGATGGTCAGCAGGTCGGCCTCAGCCCTAAAAGCTGCTCTGTCAACCGGCAGAGAAATGGAAGACGCCAAGCTCAAGGCCACAGCTGGGTCTCTTATAGCCGATGCATCAGACGCAACCGGCGTGTTCCTTATCCTTGGTTGTACTATAAACGGCACAACCAAGTCAGATTCATCCATGCGTGGCCATTTATCAATTGGTTCTTTCGAATAATCGGCCTCATGCTCGGACGGGCATTTTTACCCCCTTTGCTCCGACACTTGACCCTCCTATTGATCGACAACAGGTTCCGTTTCGGCCACTTCGGTCTCAACCTCCTCAACCAGAGCAGGTGGAAGAGTTTCTTCCCTGGTGTCGGGAAGAGGGGGTGGAAGTTGGTTTCGCTCGGCTTCGGCTCTCCTATGCACAGCCATCCTCTCGGCGTTTTTCCGTCTGGCCAATTGAGTGAGCGACTCACCAGCTATGTTGTTAGAATAAGAGCCGGGTAGGTCCCCTAAGTCACTAAAAATATTCTCGAAGGACACGTCCGCTCGGTCGAAAGTGGATAGAGGATTGAGGCCGACTTCCTTAAAAGCAAAATTTAGTGTCGCGTCAACCTCCTCTAGTACGTCGGATCTGTCCAAAGATGGCTGATTCGACTCCTCTTCGACTCCTTCGGCAACTTGTTCAGCCGCTGGCTCTGATTCTAATTCCTCAAAACCGATCTACCTAAGATTCTTGAAACTCAGAAAAGCAAGTGTCGTAAGGTGCTGTTCGCCCCTTGGAATCGGGATATGTTCCGCCGCCAAAAAAGTGGTGCAAGTTAGCTCGTATCGCAGAAGAATGTGGGCCGCCCTCCCTTGTTTTTGGAGATTCGGACAGCCAACAAACTGGAGTACCGTTCTGATCTGTGCAAGTACGGCGTCGTCGGTCGGAACTAGAACTTTCTTCAAGTTGTTTCCTGCACAATTAAAATGGTAAATACATGGAATTTGAATAGAAAATATTTAATAAAAAATTGTGGGAGGTTAAACGGCCACCTGGTTCGCCCCTTCACCTAGGCACTGGATCTTGGCGATCTTCGCCCTTGCCGAATTCCCAGTTTCCATGAACCACAACCATAACATCGTCAACCCGCTTGCCAGAGCTGGCAAGCATAGTGACCAAGTGATGGTCGATGTCCTTGCCCCTGAGAAAGTAGCGCCCCTGTCGTCCAGAGGATTTGGCCAAGGCATAATAATGTCGAATGGCAGGGACTCCAAGGTTAAGCCTAAGGCTCCGGTTTAGTTCTATAATACCCATTATTATTTAGAAAAATTTTACATTTAGCTAAGAAGGGATTAAACCCAAATAACAAAGGACAGCCCTTAAAAGTGGATGAAGGGAGAAACGGACTCCGCCCTGCGCGATTGACAGGAGAGGAAAGACGATTGTACTCTCATCAATCCTCTCTGTGTCAATCACATTTGTAGACACTCCATTTTTGAACGTCCTCAAGACTTGAACGTCATCATTTGAACACTCGATGATCATCCATGCTCGTGTTCGTTTTGAGCTCTCGAAGGTCTCGGCTGCGCGTCTTGCCTTAGGATCTCTCAACTTGTCTGTTTTGTGCTTGGTTGTGGACCAAGGATTTCTGGTTTTGCTTCTGAGGGAAGAGGGTGGCTTGTTAGCCATCCCCTCAACCCACCGGCCAAGGCATGATGCCATCAACCTTGTTTTCTTGCCATCGGCCAAAAGTGGTGACCGATCGGCACTTTGTTTGGTCGATCGGCACTTTGTTTGGTCGATCGGCACTTTGTTTGGTCGATCAGCCATATTTTTGAGCCGAGACCTTTCCATCTGCTTTTTGCAGATATTTTCTACCAGCTGTGACAGCTGGTGGGCACAATTCCCATCCTCCATACACGTGTATGGAGGGATTTGCACCTTGTTCTAGCTTCTCCAAGAAGCTTTGGAATTGAATTCCTATAAGAAGGGAGCTCCTCCTCCCTTCTCAAAGATTCAGAAAATTGAGATATATAAAATATATATCTATCTCTGTATTTCTTCCTCTCTCTCTATATTTGTGTGTGTTTGTGCCTAAAAGGGTGTTTTGTCTTCACTTTTGCACTACAACACCTAGTAATACACCATCCTTTGGTTATTGAGATCCTTAGGAGTCGGTTTTGATGTTCTTGGGTTGGTTTGAACTCAGAAAACCTGCTGGAGGTGTGTTCTTGAAGAGGTTCTACAAGGGTGAGCTCTTAACCTTTTAAACCCCCATTTTTGCTTAAGCTTTTGGACATACTTGCATGCTGTTTTAAGCTTAGCTTTCTAATACAAAAAGTTCTGATTTTTCATGCTTGAGATGATTGTTTAAGGTCACTTTTTGGTTGGGGGTTGTCTACCCCCTCTTAGGCCTTGTTTGGCCTTGTTTTGAGCCATCCCTTTTGGCCTTTGTTCTTGCTCTTGCATGACCTTTCTACCACTGAAATCTAGAGGATTTTTAGTGGTGGAAAGGTGGTTTTGGAGTCTTGTATAGGAGAGGGACACCTCCCTCTCCTTGTGTCTCATTTGCTTGTATTTATGGCTCATAATGGTAGCATGTTTGCTTAGCTTGTTGTGGCTCCATTTCAGTAAGTATTTGGTGTTATTTTTCCATGATATACCTCTGTTTTAAGTTGGTTTGATAGCCTCTTACATGCATCATGCACTTGTCTTGCAATCCTCTCATTTGCCTTAACATGCATCATGCATTTGGAACATCATGCTTGCATATTTTGGCTCAACATAAAGGAACTTTTAGTCATGTTTAAGCTATGTTTGGTGTTGTTTTAGTCATGCATGCATTGTTTTGTGTAGCCTTGGTTCAATCTAGCTTGTTGGCTTTGAGTGTCCAAGTCACTAGCATGCGTTGCTTAGACTATTTTCATGATTTGGCATCATTTCATATGTGATTTCAGTCCATATAGACTGGTCATACACTTGTACTTGTCACTCCTTTAATGCTTTGAAGATTTGGTGTTTTATGCCTGATGAATGGATCATTATGCATGTCATCATACTTGGGTCTTTGGGATGCCATCTAAGTGGATTTTTGGGCTTATTTTGACATGCCATAACTCTAATTTTCATTGGTTAAGTCATGCCATGTTTGGTCTTAATAGGTGTAGTATAACACCCCTTGTTAGCCTTGCACGCCTCATGCCTTTTGGACTTTTGTTCTAGCTTGTTTTGGCCTTGGTCCATGCATGTTTTAGACCCGCTTTGATATGCTTTAGGACTGTTTTGGTTTTCTTGGGCCATTGGCTTCATGTTTTGCATAGCCTAGTGTAAGTCCCTTTGCTATCTTCAAGTTTTGAGCCTCTTGCATGCTATACTTGTGTTGTTTGTGTGATTTGGCATCATTCCTAGCATGATTTCAGAGCTTGTAGTGCTGTCACACTTGCATGCTTTTCACTCTTTAAATGCTTTTAAGAATTGGTGTCTTCATGCCTTAATTCTTGGGCCAATTGACATACATGTTTGTATGTGCATTTCATACCATCGTTTCATCACTTTGGCCACTATTTTTGGTATGGCTGAGGTCCATCCATTTTCAGTATAAGTCCATAGATCATGCGGCTTGTGTGTTGTTGCATGCTTGTTGTTGGTATTGTTGTTGCATGCCTATTACATTGTATGTTTGCATGTTTAGGTTGCATTGCATTTTGCATGCTTGGCACATTACATGTTTGTATGTTTAGGTTGCATTGCATTGTGCATGATTGTTACATTAGCTTGTTTACATGCTTAGGTTGCATTACACGGTTTGCATGCCATTATCATTGCGTCTAACATGCTTGCATTGCATTGTGTTTGGTTTGGGATGTCAAACCAAACACAAGGAACGAGGGACGTTTCGTACTTGAAGTGACGAAACGTGCCTCAACCCTCGGTCACCGACACTCTTGATCCAACATGATAGAGTGTGAGGCATTCGTGAGTTGTTGTGCATTCATTCCATATTAATTTGTGCAATTCCTCTTTGGCCATCATGCATCGAAATGCGTGATTGATGGCCCGAGGGTCGAACACTACACTCATTTGAGTTCCAAACATGATAAGGGGTGTAGTTGCACATATTTTCTTGCAAATGTATTGCCATGCCCTTGTTTGTCCTCTGTTGCAGCAAAAGGAGTATTCTGCAGGAAGAGATGGACGGTCGGCTATCTTCAGTGCTAATCGGCTAAAAATTTTTGGCCGATATCATTAATTGTGGTCGATGACCATTGTTCCCTGGCCGATGGCCTCATATTTTGGCCGATGGCCTCTCACAGTGACCATGAGGTGGTTCAGAAGCATCACAGAACTTTCACAGTTTTTAGAGGAACACAAGTGTGCAAACAGAGGCAACATAAGGCATGGCAACGGATTTCCGAGCGAAGCCGATCGAGCATGCATCATTCAATCATTCTGAGGCGGAGCTGTGGCAGCCTCTTTAATTTCATACTTAGTCTGTTTTGTAACTTAATTAATTTGTTTAATTAGTTAAGAGTTTTGTAATAATTAATTAGCTAGGGTAGTTGATTAATTAGTTGGCTTGTATTATTCATTTGGACCCTCCGTCGAGAGGGTGAATTTTGTAATAAGTGTGCGTGAGTGTGTGAATGTCTTCCAACCCCACGTCTTTCTCCCTTTTACTTACCTGCTTTCAGTGGTTAGTTTTAGGGCATATTTCAATTAGCATCCTTATGCTATGCATGTCTGCATTCATTCATTTGTCTTGCATGCACCGAGCTCAGCACATCATACTAACTGCATCGTATTTTAATTCCTACTTGAATACATGTTATCAAGTGTTGCATTTCATATGCCATTTTAGAATAGCTGAGCCTATTTCTAGTTGCATTTTGCATGTGTTGCATTAGCCATCTTAACATAGTTAAGATCATGCATTGATTACTAACTAGCTATTGTTTTAGCTCGGAGTACTAGGTAAGCTTTTATGCTTTAGCATCTTGCATGCGTGTAAGTGTTGCCATGACAGCATGCCTATCATGAGGCTATTTGCTTAAATGATATAACTGCCTGAATGCCTGTGGGTGAAGGTTGGATTACTTGAATTGGAACAATTCATTGAAATACTAGTTTTAAGCCCACTTGAGAGTGGCAAATCCACGTCTTAGCCTACTTGCGAGTAACACCTTCAAACCATTTTCAAACAAACATGAGATGTTTTGTTCCAACTTAGGCGATCTAGTCTATACTTGTATGATGTGCGCATCACGTAGTAAGCTAGCTAATAAACCGGAATAGGAACACATGTGTTTTCAAAAACAAAATATCATGTTAGTAAAGGCCGATCTTTGATCAGGCGAGCGGGGGTGCTCATTGCATGGCCTTCCCCTCTCGTACCCAAGTTCCCAGTCCGAGGCAACTTTGGTGATGACGGACACGTGGCCTCAGGCAACAAGTCAGGGTTTCCTAAATTTCCCCAAAAATAAAACATTTAGGTGGCGACTCTATATCTGGAAAAGCAGTCCATGTTTGGCACTTCTTTATAAAAATCAGTTTTCCAAAACGATTTGCCGAACTTAGACTCTTTGGTGATTTATCGGTCTTGCATTTCACTTTGCAAGATTAGATTCAGAACCGTGACATTTGAGTCCGAACTGTAGTAGCTGATGAACAAAATGGATTTCACGCCATTTCACGCGCGGAGCCGTGGCGTTCGGGCACGTCTACAACGTTCTCTACCAAAAGTGACAGATAAATGTTGTCAGGGATAGAAAAGTGGCGACAGAAACCAGAGACTCGCTCCGTAGAAAGAAGGGCTCTCAAATTTTTACCATCATAGCATGAAAAACAGACACTCTACACAGCAAGCAAACAAAGAAAAAGGAGTCGAGGTCGAAGAAAGAGAAACTTACAAAAAATGAGAAAGATAATGAAGAGCAGAAAAAAGTTACAGAATGCGAGAAGCGAGGAAGTTGAACTGACAGGCAACGAGAAATCTTGAGCATTCAAGAAAGAACATACAAACGAAAAGACAACGCGGTTTCAAATCATATTAAATGAATGAAATGTACGAAGGGGCGGGAAACTGTAATGATGCTTAAAAGTAGTAGGCGCCCTGACGCTTGCGTTGGAGTAAGGGATACCGCCGTATTTTCTGACTCTCTAGGTCCAAGGACCAAACATGCCGACTAACTAACGTTAATAGGATGTTTGGGAGGCAATTGTGGGGGCCGAATAAGTTCTATTACGCACCTAGGCCAAATAGATTGAAGAGAGAAACCAAGTTGTGAATTACACAGCTCCATCCCGGAGGGATAAAGGCCGAATAACCAAATCAGCCGAATAGTCAGCTATAGACCTGGCCGAGTACGAATAGTTAGCCGAATAAGGGATTATTCATTGGAAGAAAAGTGGGCCCAACCGTCAACATCAAGGATGACTATAAGTAAGGAGAGTGTCAGCTAACACGAGGTATGTGAGAACAAGTAAGTATAACTTAAGATATAAGCAACGAAGAGAGTAGATACTGACTTATCCGTCGAAGTCCTAATTCTGGCACCCCCGACCGGAGTGTTCATTCTTTTTCAGGTGACTAGCTGAGGATCACGAGCGCCCTCCAGGATCCAAAGAGTATTTTCGAACCACTTCTTCACAGACTTAATCGGTTAAAGAATTAATTGGTAAACTAAAATGTGTAAACAAGAATTGAGCAAAGTAAAACATGAACAAGATAAGCATTTGTGTTGCATTGCATGTGTTTGGATCGGACGTTAATCCAAACACTAGGAATGTGGGACATTTCATACTCAAAGTGATGAAACGTGTCAAATTTCTTGGTCGCCATCACTCTTGATCATGCATTATAGGGTGGCGGCCATTTGAGTTTATTTGTGCATTCATCGACTTTGTACAAGCTTGGTCTTTGGCCATCATGCATGAAAATGCTTGATTGGTGGCTTGAGAGCCAAGTGCCACACTCTTTTGAGCTTGAGAAATGATAAGGGGAGTGGCAGTACACACATTCCTTGAGAAATACATTGTTGTGCCTCTATTGTTCTCTACTGCAGCAAAACCAGAAGTCTGGGGAAGCTGGCGGCCGACCCACCACTTGCAGCAGCCAACCGGCCACTTATACTAGCCGACCAGCCAGTTAAGGTGACTGGTAGCCACTTTTTGTGGCCGACTGGCCACCAGTCCATTTTTGTGCAGAAATGATCCTGTTTTGGAGCAAAAACAGTGTGGAGGTTGGTTCAATGTTCAGAAACCAAGGCGAGTGCAAGCAAAGGCAATTGACGGCAAAGCAATGGATTTCCGAGCGGACACCAACCGAGCATGCATATTTCCTTCACCCGCGAGGCCACTCTATCGTTTTAATAGTTAGTTGTAGCTAATTATTTTATTCAAGTGTTGTAATATTTTAATTAGTCTGTGTAACTAATTATTCAATTTCAATTGTGTTGTAATAATTAGCTTAGTTTAGCTTAGCATAGCTTAGCTTATTCATTCGGACCTTCCTTCGCGAGGGCATAATGTTGTAATAAGTGTATGCATGTATGTGAATGTCTTCCAACCCCACGTCTTTCTCCCTTTTACTTAACTGCTTTCGATAGTTAGTTTAGGGTCATGTTTCGATTAGCATACCTTATGCTTGCATATTTGCATCATTCATTTGTCTTCCATGCACCGGGCTCGACGCATTATTTAAACTGCATCACAATTTCAATACATTTATTTGAATATGTGTTTAAAAGCATGTTATCAAAAGTGTTGCAAATGCCATCTTAGGTAGCCGAGCCTATTACATAGCATATTGCATGTGTTGCATTAGACATTTAACATAGCTAGGATCATGCATTGTTTCTAACTAGCTTTTGTTTTGGCTCGGAGTACACTGCAACTGTAACACTTTAGCATACTTGCATAAGTGTGAGTGTTGTCATGATAGCATGCTTGCCATGAGGCTATGTGTTTATATGATTAACTGCATGAATGCCTGTGGGTGAAGGCTTTATTGCCCGAATTGGGACAATTCGATGATTGTGTGTTTTAAGCCCACTTTGCGAAGTGGCAAATCATGTTTTTAAGCCCACTTGAGGGTGGCAAATCCGCGCTTTAGCCCACTTGAGAGTGGTACTTTCAAACCATTTTCGAAAACAAACATGAGTTGTTTTGTTCCAATTCTCGCGATTTAGTCTACTCGGAGAGTTAGTCTACTCGACAAGACACAAAAAGAACGACTTGCCGTACGATTATAAACTCGAAGAATATATACGTTGAAGGCAAAAAAGCAGGGCTATTCAAATTTTTGGCATGACAGCTGTAATAGAAAAACGGGGCTAATGGGGGCACGCCACCTGTCCTTGGGATAACGTCGTATCAGACATGCCGAATTAGTGGAATGGCGTGCTGAGCAATTGACCAGACTTGTTGGGATTGAACGAGTTGTGAGACCAAACAAACTTCCTTAGTTCGACAGAGTTGAACGTTTTTAGCTCGGCTAGAGGAGAGTAATCCCAATCATGCGGCGCAGATGGAATTAAGGGGCAATTGAGAGGGTAATTTCTAAGCAAATTGGGCCGAGCTAGGAAAGTCTTCTTTGGAAGTTGGGCCGCGCAATGGGCTGAGATAAAGGCTGGTGTAGCTCAGTCTTAGGCCAAGAAGACATCTCATATTACGAATTTGGGGCGAACTATGGGCCGAGGGGTTTGGGCTTCGCAAGTTGGACCTCGTCCTTGTTAGTTCAGTCGGAGACTGTTGCAGTTAGCTCGGTCTAAACAGACAAAATCGAGGTATCAGTGGGGGGAGAATCGAGCTAAAGGATAGCTCTACAGGGCGTCATCTCAAAGTCAAGACTGACAGTGGTGCTTAAAGTATCACTGAGCCGAAATAACCTGGTTGACCGCAATGTCAGCCGAGGTAAAGATGTCAGCCAAGGTAAATGAGGCAACATCAATGGCGAGGGTCGAGCTATGTATAGCTCGGCAGGGTGGCATTCGATAGATTGGCTTTCGATCACATAGTCCGAATGGCAGGGGACCGAGATAAGGCAGTTCAGTCAGAAATGTATAACCGAGGTAAAGGGTTCAGCCGTCTCACTTGGCTTGTAGTGATGAGACTCCTAGTAGGACTCTGCTAAGGAGAGTTAGAGTCCTACTAGGATTGTGCAAACCATCTCACTTGGTTGGTAGTGAGTAAGAGTATGACTCCTAGAAGGACTCTGCTAAGGAAAGTAGAGTCCTACTACGATTGTGCAAAACCATCTCACTTGGTTGGTAGTGAGTAGGGTGTGTGATTCCTAGGAGGACTCTCATAGGGAGAGTTGGAATCCTACTAGGATTGTGTCAAAGTAGAGTCTATAAAAGCTCATGACCAGACCTATGGACAGGTATCCCAATTCTTACTCTAGAATACACAGAGCTTATTATCTATTGTCTAGTTGCTGACTTAGGCATCGAAGGGGTTTCCGGCACACACCCGCCAGTTAGCTCACGTTTGTGTTTTCAGGTGGCAAAGCAACGTTGTTTAGAGAAGTGCAAACTTGATCAACATGATCATACAAGAAGAATTATTTCGTGCTCGTACAGACATAAAAACTTTGTGTATTTGAGAGTAAGAATTATGAAACTTGTACATAGGTTTTGCTATAAGCTTTTATAAATTTTGCCTAGCACAATCCTAGTAGGACTCTAACTCTCCTTAGCAGAGTCCTCCTAAGAATAAAATTCCCAAGGATAATGTCTATCCTGATAACACCCTATTCCCTACCAACCAAGTGAGATGGTTGTAACTCTCACCTCGGCTGATACCACACTTAACCGAGCTTACACAGCTTGGTGTTGCTTCAAGCAGCACCGTGGTAGTCCTAACTGTGAGATGGTGTCCTGCAGAGTTACCCTTAGCTCGGTCCTCCTTCCTACTAACACCTTAGTCCTCTATGGGGTTTAGCCTGGGATAGCTAGGTTAGGCCCCTGGCAGCCCATCTCTGACTGACTTGATGCCCAGATGATCCATGATCGTGCTATCCAAACACTTACTTCGGCCCGTAGTTCGGCCCAATGTCTAAGATATTAACTTAGCTCGGCCCACACTATTCACATAAATTACCCTTTCAATTGCCCCTTATTCAACCCAACCGAGCTAAAGCGCGTCCGTCAGTAGGTAGCTCAGTCTTCGAGAACCGCGCCGATTGTACAGTCTGTTATCCTAAGTAACTGACATCGTGTCCTTACTGGGACACGTGGCATGTGCCCATTGCCCCTCCACACTGTAATAGCCATCTCACACTTACGAAAAAAATTGAAAAGGCCCACCATTTTACCTCCATTATAAACACAGCCTCTTAATTTTGAACAGTCACCGTTTATTGTTCATCTTCAAACCCAAAAAATCCTTGCGACCAATACTTGGAATACACATGTCATTTTATGATTAGTCCAAAATATATTTAATAATTGCCAAAAATATATTACTAAAATAAGTGTCATTTCCTTAAATTTTATAATGACTACATAAAGCTGACTTATTTGAGAAAACCGTGCAATATATAAGGAAATTTTATGATGTTTACGTTAATTTAAGGAAATTTTAGTAATAGGTAGTGTTATGTTATTATATGGTTGAAGCAAATATTTTAACATTACATAATATTAACGGCAGCATAATAAAAAAAAAATTAAAGTGTAAGTTATACCAATAGTCTTTATATTTTGGAGTATTTTGGGAAGATGGTAAAAAGTGACCTTTTGACTTTTAACAAAGTTTTTAGTTTTTTTAGACAACTGATTTGGATAATTGATAAAAGTTGTTGTTGCTTTTGCTTTTTTGATAAATACTTGTTTATGATGTCAAATCACAATAAAATGACCAAATTACCCCATTCAATTTAAAATATTTACAATTTCACCCATGTAGCACATTTTGACCCATGAGAGTTGTAATTTCACCAGTACTTCCCAAATGTCTTTAAATACAAAAAATTCAACTTTTGACTTTTGCTACAAACACACAAACGTTGCTAAAAGCCAAATACCCAACAGAGGCCTTTATATCTTTTGTCATTTTGGTTCGTACACTTTTAATTAACTCAATTTTTGTCTAATTGATAATGCCGTTAGTATTTTTGACAAAAAATTGATCACTAAATTAGTTGAAATTTACTCACTAAGTTAAAAAAAACTTATAAGTTTGACCATAAAATCATGACACAAGCTACTTATTGTTCTTTCTCATCTCTTCCTCAAACCCTCCTCTTTTTGTTTTTGTTTTTTTTTTTTAATTATTTATATATTGTTTGGTTTTGGTCATACAAAGATATATATATATATATATATATATAAACAATTGATTTTATTTGACATACCAGAACAATGCAAGTAAATTTTATATTATTACTAGCGGTGGGTTCAAACACTGCAATTGTTTTGGACGGTTTGATTAATGAGGAAGATGTTGAATTTGAAAATAGTTTAGTAGATGTTAATTTTATTTTTTGTCTCCTCTACTACCTTCTCATGAACAGTGAGCACTTAAACATGAAACAACCTAAAACATCATAATATGATTATTTTTTTTAATAATTTCACTATCATAACCTATTTAATATTTGTTTCATCCACTACCTTCTCATGAACGATGGGTGAGAGAAATTTTGTTAGATTCAAATCAAGAAAAATCATGAAAATATATAAAGAAAATAAATATTTTTGCAATTGATCTACTCATTTGTAAGAATTTCAGCTTTCAATATTAAAAACACTTAAAGTCCCCATTATTATTACTCTTTGTTTAATTTTTTAATTTAACTAAAAAAATAGGGAAAAAAATTCTAACTACTCCCTTACGCAACAATAAAATTATCAAAATTGTTCATTAAAAAACTATTTCTCATATCATTAAAAATCGTTAATTCACTTAATAATTTATATTTACAAAAAAATTAATTATTAATATTATAAAAAAAATAGTTATTAATATTGCATACAAATCAGAAAACAAATTTCACTACAAAAAATTTGACTTTTTGCGACGGCATCGAAATGCCGTCTCAAAAGCTTTTTTGCGACAGCAAATGACTTTTAGCGACGGCAAGTGAGAGGTCGCAACAAAGGGTGTTGCTAAAAGGTTTTAGTGACGGTACAATGTCGTCGCCTTTTTTTTGCGACAGCAAAGTTGCCTTTTTGCGATGGAATTATGCCGTCGCCATTAATACGAAAAAATATGGGATTTTTTAAGACGGCACTGTGTTGCTGTCGCTAAAGGTGTTATTTGCAACAGTAAAAATGCCGTCGCGAAAGTATTTTTATTGCGACAAGATACCTGCCGTCGCTAAAAAATATTTGAGACAGCACGATATGCCATCGCTAAAAGATTATTTGCGACAGCAATGTGGTGTCGTCTCAACAAAAAAAAAAATCCTGCAATAAAATTATTAAAAATATGAAAATTACTTGTATTAAATGAAAAATAACCGAAAAACAGAACAATAATTACATAATAATATAAAAATCCCAGTATAAAAATAACAATTCATCCAAAATAAAAATATTCTTGCATTTATTACAACACATTAGCAAAATTATCTCACTACATAATACATGTACAACGTTTAAATACATAATATTGTTCACAATTCAAAATAACGTAAATCAAATGTTGTTCACAATTCAAAATAACGTAAATCAAAAACAAAAGTTTTCGTCATCATTCTTCCGTGGGTAACAAAAACAAAAGTTAATCGCAATCTTCACACGCCTGCATTCCACAATAAGCAAATTGCTACTCGGGAAATATCTAAAAACAAAAAATAAAAATAATTAATGACAATATAATTATGTGTTAATATTTTAATTACAAAAAAACATAAAAAATTAACTATTAAATAATTACAAAGATAATTAAGTAAATAATTTTGGCTAGACGAAAATCCGGCTCTAACTCCCAAACCGGGAACCCGATTGGAGTCCCGTCTTCTCTCACAAGTCTCTCGTGCCTAGGCGGTCGTGTGTGCCAAGTTTCATGCTAAACCGACACCGTTTGGTGATTTTGGGGCGTCAGCACCTCCAATTCAAGTTTCTTAAGGAACTAGTTTGCCTAGAATGAAATTCGACTCTAACTCCCAAACCGGGAACCCGATTGGAGTCCCTTCTTCTCCCACAAATCTCTTGTCCTAGGCGGTCATGTGTGCCAAGTTTCGAGCTAAACCGACGCCGTTTGGTGATTTTGGGGCGTCAACACCTCGAATGAATCAACCATTATAGGAAAAAGGGAAACCAAAACACAAGAACAAAAGGAGCCAAATTATGCAAAAATGGATTGGGGTGGATCACATTCTGGAGATGTAGAAGGGAACCATGAAATAAGGAAAAGAAAAATTAATGTGGCACGCTTATTGGAGCAAACACACTGAGCATCTTCCAAAGTACTTGTCAGTATATCCAAAAAGTATTCATTAGGGACCCCTCCATAGCTAAGAACTGCAATCAAGTTCCTTGACAGATAATTTTTCTTAGGTTTATTGCTGGAAGATGAAAAATGGAACTTAGGAGTGTCAATTTTAACAATAGAATCCAAACCTAAGATAATTTACTTGGATGTCCTATCTCTATCACGATAAATTATTATCATCCTAAAGTATTATTACGATACCAATTATGGGATTTGGAACCCCAATCTTGAAGTAAAAATTAGATAGATTTCCTGGTCTAACTCAAGTATAATGACAATTTGAAGCTAAAGATCATTTATCAATGTAAGATAAGGAAAGACAACTAATTATATCAAGTGCCACTATTACATGACATAGTGATTGTATATGACCACAGTACAAAGTCAATTTTCAAAAAAAATACATACCTAATTCCAACTATCTCCAATGAGTTAAAAGTTTGCACATTTGAGAGTCTTGAATCTGCCTCAACCTTTATCATTGAAGACCTAACCTGAATTGTTTTTTCTGGAAGCTACAAATATTTAAGAGGAAATTTGTCAACTTAAAAACTTTAAATAAATAAATAAATAAATAGAGGCAAAAACTTAAACCTGTAATTCAAAAGTGAGAATATTGTCAATAGCAACAATACAGTGATTAACAAAATGTTTACAACAAACTCTTCCTTTTTGGAACATAAGGAAACTAATTGATTTTTCCATAACCTGTTATTTTCAGCTCACCTCTCCTCCACCATCAACAACTCTATTGCCACTAAAGCACACTGTCAGATAAATGGTTGGATTTCTATTTCTCAAAGAGAAAATTATCACAAAAGAAAATAAAGAGATACACAAAAGGTGCAAGGGTGACAAGAAGTTCACAAAACCATAATCATTAAACGGAAAATACAAATCATTTCTGCATTGGCATCAGGCACTTAACCAAGGACTTGGCAACTACTTTCATGAAGTGAACATATGCATAGTTATGTAAAACACAGAGAAAAGAATGGTGGTGTTGTGGAGGGAGGGGGATATAGAACAATTAAAGATTGGTTTGCATAAACTAGAGTGCTCCTAAAGGCATAGACAATAAAGATTGGAAACTTTAACAGTGGATAGTCAAAAGTCCAAAACAATTTCAGCAAACTAGTCCTAATTGACAAGTTCCCTTTTGTTAGAAGTCCAGTCATAAATTTCTCAAATGGCACCAAACAACCCACAAGGAACATATATTATCTACTATAGGAACCTAATCAAAGTACAATAAAGCGTGAAGTCATGGACACTGTCAGTGTTCCCAACATTCTAAAGTCTACAATTGTTCTCATTAAAAAGGGGATGTTGCACGGCAAATGCATAGGACACCATTCTATATTTCAATAGAAATTGACAATGTAGTAGCTTCACTCCTAGATGCGAGAAGCACATCAAAGCTATAGCCATTCGAGTAAAAATGCACAAGTCATAACTCACAAGCACATGTGCACATACATCATCATAGATATATGATTCGACATAGAATGATAGTAAGCTTTGAAGTTCTTTTCATTCTCAAACAAGCTTTACATGGTCTTCACAAACACACACACAAACGTAAAGGACACTATAAGCACTTATGGTGTATCTATGATCTATCATCATCAACCTAACACCACTATCATCCTTCTCTAAGAAAGCATATGAAATAGACTACACAGAAAAGTAACACATATCAATGAACAAACAGAGCAAAAACCAAGATATATATATATATATAGATATAGATATAGATTCAGAGAGATTCAAATAGATATCAATAAACAAACAACTCAAAAACCAAGGTCTGATTCAACTATCAAACAGAAAACACAACATATATGTAGAGAGAGACAAAGACAGGGACAGAGATGGAGATGACGGAAGGAGCAGATCTGAGGGAAGGGGGTGGTGCGAAACCCTAACCCTAGGTAGATCGCGGCACAGCGCGCGCACATACACAGCTCTGCAATTGCAACAATGGCGATGACCACCATTCCTCTCTATTTCGCCTCTCCAATTCCAAAAAAAAACAACTTTGCAAAGATACACACCTTTTATTCACTTTCTTCTTGCACCTCCATCTCTAAACGCTCGCCTCTCATCTCTTCTCTTCATCACTCGCCGGCAGTAGTCGTGGCTACAACCGCTATTACATTCATGGAAAATGAGTGGCAAACGGCCATGGCTTCGATCTCCACAGATTGGAGCCTGGATACCCTCTTAGTCAGATCTTCTCGTATTCAGTGGAGCCGTAAGAATTAGGGATTTTTGGTTTTTGAGATTGGGGATTTTGGTTCAAGAGATGGGGAGAGGGGGAAGCCGAGCGGGAATGGAAAAGGGGGGGTGGAAAATCGAGCGGGAATATTTTTTTTGTTTTTTGGCTTCCGTCACAAATGAATATTTAAACAACAAAATGGCTCTTTTTTTAAAAAAAAAAATTATTTTTTGTTAAAATAAATTATTTTTTATAGTTAATGAATTTTTTTTTATTCTTTATTTTTTTTAGTTATTAAGGTTGAAAATTTATTTGTTTCATTTTTATTTTAATGAATAAAAAATTATTCTTATACTTCTACTGTAAGGGTAATATTTTAATAAAAAATATTTTCCATTGAAATATTTTTTTTAGTTATTAGGATTAATGGCCTGCATGTAGAGATTGACATTCTTAGGATGAATTGATCAATGAACCCTTACTGCAAAGGATCTAGAAATATAATAAAATGAATCAAACAGAGGTGAATCGATGATGAGCACTTACCGCAAAGGATTGATCGATGATATCGTTGAGAGAGATACAAGGAGGAAGAGAGAGAAAGAGAAATACAGGAAGGATCGATCGATGATATCACTCAACGCCGTCGTCTGCCTTCCTTACAGTCGCGAGAGAGAGAGCGAGAGATAGGGATTTTTGTGGTTCAAAAATTAAGGATTTGAGATATGGGTATTTTTAGTTGAGGGGGAAAAATGAGCGCCAATCAGATTTTGAGTTTTTTTTTTTTTTTTTGCAACATCAAGTATAACCACCACAAATGAAAATTTAAGGTAGCGTTTGGTAACGTTTACGTATTTTGTTTATGCTTACAAAAATTTTATAAATTGGTTTTTGTTTATTTTTAGAAAAACATAAATTACAAACGCGTTTGGTTTGAACAAAATGTTTTAAAAATTTTAAAAACATAAACTAAAAAACATGTTTGTCTAGGCCTGAAATATTTATATTTTTTTATTATTATTATTTATGACGATGGGATCATACACATTATAATTGGAAAAAAAAATTAATTGAAAAAAAATAATTGGAAAAAAATAATTGAAAAAAAAATATTTGAAAAGAGATGAAAGAGATAAAGAAAAGAGATAGAGAAGAGAGATGAGTGAAAGAGAGAGAGAGAAGAGAAATGAGCGAGAGACACAGAGAAAAAGAGACAGAGAGAAAGAGAGACCCATTTCATTTTTTTATTTTTTCCACTTTCAACAACAATGGGCTCAGAGAAAGAGATAAGTGTAATTGAGAGAAATAAACGATGGAGAGAGAAGAGAGATGAGTAAGAGAGAGAGAGAGAGAGAGAAAGAAAAAAAGAGAGAGATAAACAAGATGAGCGAGAGATAGACAGAGAGAGAGAGTGTGTGTGTGTGAGAGAAAGACAACAAAAGGAGATGAATAAGAGATATAGAGAGAGGGAGAGGGAGAAGAAAGATAAGCAAGAGAGATAGAGAGAGCCAGAGAGAAGAGTGATGAATGACAGAGAGAGAGGGAAAAAAAAGAGAAAGAAGATAAGCAAGAGATAGACACACACACACAGAGAGAGAAAGACAACAAAAAGAAATGAACAAGAGATGGGGAGAGAGACATAGAAAGAGAGAGAGAGAGAGAGAAAGAAAACAAAAAGAAATGAACAAGAGATAAAGAGAGAGACATAAAGAGAGAGAGAGAGAGAAGAAAGATGAACAAGAGAGATAAAGAGCGGAGAGAGATAAGAGAGCCAGAGAGAAGAGTGATGAGTGAGAGAAAGGGAAAAAATTTGGGAAAAGATAGAAGGAAAAAGACAAAGAAAGACATAGAGAGAAGAGAGATGAGCGAGAGAAGAGAGATGAGCGAGAGATGAGAGATGGGCGAGAGAGATAGAGAGAAGAGAGATGAACGAAAGAAACAGAGAGAGAAAACAGATAGATAAGTGAAAGACACACACAGAAAGAGAAAGAGAGACAGATAGACAGACAAACAGACAGACAGACAGACAGAGAAGAGTGATGAGTGAGAGAGAGAAAGAGAAGAGAGAGAGGAAGATAAAAAAATTGGTGAAAATAGATAAACAAAGAGAGAGAGAGAGCGAAAAGAGATAAATGAGAGAGAGACAGAGAGAGATGAGCAAGAGAGCGAGAGAGATAAAGAGAAGATAGATGAGAGAGATAGAGAGAAGAGAGATGAGAGATGGGCGAGAGACACAGAGAGAAAGACAGACAGACAGGTAGAGAAGAGTGATGAGTGAGAGAGAGAAAAAGAAGAGAGAGAAAGACAGAGACACAGAGAGAAAGAGACAGACAGACGGAGAAAAGTGATGAGTGGGAGAGAGAAAGAGAAGAGAGACAAAGATAGAGACACAGAGATCAAGAGAGAGACAGATAGACAGAGAAGAGTGATGAGTGAGAGAGAGAAAGAGAAGAGAGACAAAGACACATAGAAAAAGAGAGAGAGACAGACACACAGAGTAGAGTGATGAGTGAGAGAGAAAGAGAAGAGAGACAGAGACAGAGACAGAGAGATAAGAAGATGAAAAAATGTGTGAAAAGAGAAATGTTCAAAAGAGTAAGACGACGTCGTTTTTTTTTTTTTTTTTTTTTTTTGGGTGACAGAAAAATACCATTCCATTTATTTAAACCATTTTGTGACTATATATATATGAAGCCGTCTCAAAGCCACAACTTTTTTTTTTGTAACGGTACCTATTACAGTCGCAAAAAACTCTTTTTTTTTTTTTTTTTTGCGGCATCAGCTGGTGTCGTCATAAAAACTCTATTTTTTTGCGACAGCAATCTCTCCCGTCACAAATACTCTATTTTTTTTTTGCGACAACAATTTCTACCGTCGCAAGTACCCTCCTTTTTTGCGACAACATTTTATGCCGTCACAAATACTCTATTTTTTGCGATGGCAAGTTGTGCTGTCTCAAAAAGTCACATTTTTTGGCGACGGCAAGTTGTGCTATCGCAAAAAGTCATTTTTTGCGACGACAAATGTGACATCGCAAAAAGTTCCGTCTTTTAAATCCCCTTTTGTTGTAGTGTTTTAAATTAAAATATTAAGATGTATAAAATATATAAAACATTAAGTATGTGTAAAATATATAAAAATGCTTCATTTAAATATTAAGTTGTATAAAGTGATAGTTTAAAAAAAGTTTCGTATTACAATATTGAACCACGTGAAATAAAATTTTAAAATTTCTACAAAAATAACAACAATGATTCATTCCTCTTTTCCCCCACCCCCTTTGACCCCCTCTCTTTCATTGGTTACATTTTCTTTTTCTTTTTCTTTTTTTTCATGCTCCTCCAATCACCACTCACCACGTGACAAAGGGAGTGAAGGGGTGACCCCAAAAGGGGGTCCCAATTCCAAAAATAATTGTTTAAAAGAAGTTTCATATTCCAATTTTAAAACGACAAGAAATTAAACTTTTAATACTAGCAAATGATCACATCACTATGACATAATGGAAGTTGCGTATAAATCAATCTAAAAAAATAGAAAGATTTATATTATTTTTTTATTTTTTTAATGGAGAGGACATAATTTATAAATTAAAAAAAAAAGAAAGAAAATACAATAGTGTTAAGATTTATAAGAGAAATTCAAACACCTTCAAATATCAAACACTTTAAAATAACCAAACATTTTGAAAAATCATAATAATATTATTACAATATTAATTGGTTGTTTTATTTCTTCACCTTAAATAATAATAATATTACAATATTAGTTCGGTGTTTTATTTGTTCATCTTTTAATTACAAAATGGTTTCTACATACATATACATAACAAAAGTGAAACAAATTGGTGAATTACATATTTAGTAATGAGTCTAATCATGTGATATAAATTACAATTATTTTATATAATTGTTTCAATCTAGTTGCCGAATTTTAATACTTAAACATAAATATAAATGTCCCGTCATATGTAAGAATTCATACATTATTTTCTTGAATTGATAAAAAAAAAATCACATATAAACGACACAGAATATGGTTATAAAAAAAATATTTATTATATACATATATATTGTCTAATAATATTAATTTCTTCCACAATTATTTTATTTAACTAAACACTACCTAAAAGTGTAAAAATATATCAACGATCAAATATTCAAAGATTCAAATACTTTTGAGTTTGTATACTTTTAAACATAAACATTAAACATTAACAAAAAAAAAAAAAAACAAAACAAAACAAAACG
Organism: Camellia sinensis; assembly: GCF_055761805.1. Taxonomy (NCBI): domain Eukaryota; kingdom Viridiplantae; phylum Streptophyta; class Magnoliopsida; order Ericales; family Theaceae; genus Camellia; species Camellia sinensis. The sequence continues at coordinate 210,301,500 of NC_138965.1, forward strand.
GCTAAAAAGGTAAAACTATTACAAAACCTAAAAACCCAAAAAATAATAATAATAATAATAAAAATAATAATAATAATCACATAAAGAAATATAAGAAAAATTACCAAGTGCAAAGCACGTGCATCACCACTCTTATATATATAAGACTGAGAAAATGAAATTGGATGATATTAGCATAACTTTAATCTATCTTTTAGTTGTATTGTATTGTATCAAGATTAGATTCATAGTCATTGAGTTGCGCAAATCCACAACTCTAGCCTAATACCAAAGTAACTTGAGGACTATAGTAGCCTAAAAGAATCGGTAGAGCCTCCTCAACAATCAATTTTTCTACATTTTCTTTTGTTGGGATTTGTTTAGAGCTTTTGACAATGTATTAATCAGTTGACATCAGTCTTTTTGGCACAAGAATTCCAAGAGTGTCCATGTCAATTTTTCAATGTAGGTGGCCATCATTTTCTTTGCACATATTGATCTTCATTTATTTAATTTATTTTTTTTAGCAGCTACACTAAATTTAGTCCGTTATCGATTGTTGTGAAGTGTTGCGAGTTCTCCACCTCTCTAAGTTTTTATTTTTCTCGTTTCAGTCCCACAATAGGTAGTTTTGTATTATTTGTTATGAATTGATAAATTTTGAAATTGCAATGTAGATATTGATTCTTATACATTTTTTCAAATCTTGTGCATATTTGAGCAAGCTAAAAGCAAATTTTATTGAACACAACGTTCTCTCTTTGTTATGAAGTAAAATGAACCAAACTATTTGAGTTGGCGTTAATATTTTGTTTTACATCTACTCATTATATAAACGTGTTAATATTCAACATATTTTCGAGTTCATTATGTTTCTAAACTAAATTTGAACAACACACTGTACTTGGTACGTTAATTTTTCATGCACTTAAAAAGCCAAGCTACCTAAGCTCTGTTTGTCATCAGGTCAATTTAAAACTCTTTTGGAATTGGTTTGAATGATAAACATATCTATCTTAAACACAAACATTTTAAAGAAAAAAAAAATTCAAATGATAAATTAGAAGCCCAAAAACATCTCAGAATATATAAATAGATGTTTTATTACTTTAAATATGAAAAAACCACTAAACTGATATAGGATAATCTGGCTACTTATCCATGATGATAACAATATATACTATAATATTAACAGTTCATAACATCATAGTCAAGCTACTGAAGTAAACAGGTCACTTTAGGGTTATTGGATGTGTTAGATGTTCCGTGAGCATTAATGCAAGTGGATTGAATAATTGTTCCCGGCTTCATATCTGGCGCTGGCATTATGTTGATCTGATTCAATGCAATGTCGGTACAAGGTACCTTTGAATTGCATTTGAGTTGGATTGCATCTACTGTATTAGTTGTTCCACGAAATCCAGTAAATGAGACACTGCTGATTCCTAATGTCGATGTCTGTCATCAAAGTTTTGTTAAACAAATATCAATTTCATCATTTGTAAATTAAAAAAAAAATGATAAACAATAATAACAAATTTACATAACCATATAAGGTATCGATAATAATGTATATGCTAATCCAATGTATATACTCTTACTTGATTTTTGCAAGTGTCATGTGGGCAGTAATATTGGTCGATCAATATAGGGTTGCCCGTTTCAATAAGTATAATTTCAGCGAAAGTAATTATCTTAGCATATCCGGACCCGCCCTAAGAGACACACAAAAAATAAACATATGAATTTGAGAAAAGGAATAGTGAACAAAATATATGATTAAGGCAAATAAAGTCAAATTAAATTAATTTCTTAACTCGGTTTGAGTTTCTTACTTGCCATGTCTTGATCCTTGCCCCATTTTGAGTTCCATTGAAGGTACAGTTGTTCACATGTAGTTCTTCCACTGTAGTTCTACTTCCATTGATTCCCAAGCTTCCAATGCTACAAACGAAAGAAAAGAAATATATATTTTTTCAAAAAACAACTCATTGGAACTTAATTATGAAATTTTATGCATAATTTTCTCGTAAAATTATGTAGTGGAGGCAATTTTGTAATTAAAGTTCATTTTAATGAGAATTTTGACCTTATTCCATGACCTGGACCGCAATTTACGCCAGTAATATTGATAAATTTGCAACCATCAGTCATAGCAATGCAGTCATCACCTACAATTATTGCAATTTTTTTTGACAAAATTCATATAAGTAAATATGTAGTAATCAACAAACATCAAATGAAAAACTGCTAAAAAGACCAAATAAAAAGTTTTAGAAAAATAAAATACCAGTTCCAATGTAAGAATCGTGAATCTGAATACGAGTGGAATTGTTGATGTCAATGCCATCGGTGTTAGGGCTAGTTTTAGGTGCAGTTATATGAATGCTTGAGATGGTGGCAACTTCGCAGTTGGTAATCGAAATGTGGTTATCAGCGCTATCGACATGCGTCAATCCACTTAGCTGAAGGTTGTTACATCGATTGAACGTCAAAGCCTGGCAATAAAAATTGTAAACATCATTAATTTAACAACAATATGTGCTTCTAATACATGATTATAGCAATTTAATCTGATTTTTCAAGATACCCACCATGTAGTATTTTCTTAAACTCAAAGAGAATTTTTAAACTTGTTTCAAAAATAAAAAATAAAAATTGGGTTTAGGATCAAAGACATAGATTTATTATTTTATTAAAAAAAATTAACTTTTTATTTTTATTTTTTATATGCATGCTTTGATGAGTATGAGCCAATAAAGAATATAAATTGCCAAAGAGTAAAAATAGAGATTTTTACTTACAGCAGGCCTCTTCTTGCAATCTGTTTCCTGTAGATGAAAATTGAGAACATATGTAAGAGATTTTTCAAATGAGTAATGACGTACAAACAAAAATTCTATATAAAAATTTATACAACAATGATATGGTAAAATTAAACGTGAGATAATTATTGAAATATCAAGTATAATCCAAACAATTTTGAATGTTTTAGAACAAAGGAACAAGGATTTGAGACATATAGATAATCTCGTGCCATGCATGAGTTTAATTAGGATTAGATGAAATTAATAAGTAACATTGTATTTGGATTGAGGGTTTGGTGGGAAAAGAAAAGATTCAAAGAGAATGAGATATTTTTTATCACCCCTTGTTTGTATAATTAATAAGGTGAGTAATTACAAGAAAGAAAAAAAAAATGGTGATAAAAACAAATAACTCCAAACATAAATCTTATTTTTCACCAAAAGTTATAAGATTTATTGAAAAACTAAAATAACTCGTTACAAAAAAAAAAAAAAAAAAAAAAAAAATTATGATACCTAAACTAACACTCTAAACATAGGGGAAATTAAATTTAAAAAAAAAAAAAAAAAACACAGACACATGTATCCTCCTCTTTTAATCCTTGTCCATCCAAATAAAAAGTGAGAAATTGCAATAATACTTTTTTAAAAAAAAATTCTAACCAAGATGAGAAACTCCAATTATTATTATTATTATTTTATCTCACATCCAAACAGAACCCACCTTTGGACAGGAATCCCACCAAGATTTTCCAGTACCATCAATTTTTCCAGTTCCACTAACAATAAGCCCATCAACCTTTGAGAAAACAAGCCAAGTATGAGAGTTAATATCACCAAAATTCATCATGTCTGGTGCTTTAATGTCACCCCAAACCTGTATTTCATCAATGAAAAAAAGAAAAAGAAAAAGAAAATTGCATTACAATCACAGTAGAATTGTTGGGTGTTTTAAAGTCATCAAAAGAAAAGAATATTAATGCAAAAATAAATCACACAAACACAATAAATGTGGGACTTACATGCAGTGTGTCTCTGGGGGTGTTTAGTGGTGCTTTTTTTAGCTAACTTATGGCTTCTGGCTTTTAAAAAGTTATTTTGGACTGTTTGGTTAAATTTATTTCAAACAGTTTCTGATTCTAACAATTTATTTTAAGTCAAAAAAGCTGATTCTGAGAAGCTGCTCACCCCTTGCTTCTGATTATCAACTTCTGCTATGGACATGTTAATTTACGGTTATACTCTTAAATTTTTTTATTTTTTATTTTTTTTAAAAATAGAAAAAGACCCAAATGGACTATAAAATATTATTATTATTTTTTATGAGAAATGTAGACAAATAGTGAATAATAAAAAATAAAAATTAATTGAAAAAGTTACTTCACAGCTTATTTAACAAACATTACTCAGCAACTTTTATCTATAATCCAATAGTTATACCAAACAGATTAACAGCTTCAGATTAAAGTCATAATCTATAATCTGTTAAGTTATAATCTGTTTGACAGTTACACCAAACAGCACCTCTGTTTGGTTACTATTAAAAAAGCTTCTTTTTTTTCTGTCTATTCAAACCAAAAGGGAAAAAAAATTGCATGTCTGGACAAGAGATCGTTACTGAAAAAACATGCTAATTTAGATGACAAGATTATAAAAAATAAAATAAAATAAAAATAAAAGAGTTGCTTTTTTAACAAGACACATTACCTTTGGCAAATGCTTAACGGTTATTTTTTTTTTTTTTTTAGTTTTAGTGAAAATTTGTAAGTTATTATTATTATTATTATTTAAATTTCAAGTACTTTTAATTTTGAAAGCTCTAAAAAGGGTATTTTAAACACCAAAGTCACAATTCCATACCCCAGCCCAGCTTTTCAATAACAAAATGTAACGTTACCAATAACTTTATCTTAAAAAATTATTAAAAAAAGGAAAAAGAAAAAAACTATTAAAAACGTAATTGTTAAACCAGCCATGTGTCTCATCCTATGAGTTTCTGTACTACTGATTGAAATTAAGGAAAAAAATATCAAAAAAATTGCAATATAAAGTATACACACATATATAAATGTATTAAACATAAATAAAATGAAAATCATGAGTTTTAATAAATAAATACCTGGACATTGATGGAAGAGGAAAAGCATGGACCTTCAAATTGGACCGGTTGCTTCACCAAGAATGTCTTGTTTCCAGGTATGATCATACTAGGACCGTTCGATGTTGATCCACAAGTTGCACTCCATGCCTTCAAAAATGCCTTTTGTTTTTGGAAAATTAAAATAATTAAGACGTTACTAATCCATAACATAGGATAAAAAATAAAAAATATTTGAAAACCAACACCCCCGAAGCCAACTCTATGACCCAGGAGAGTTCTACGTGGATGGAATTATTTTTTCCAAACTAGATCATTTAAATCACTTAGAGTAGGCATGTGGAACGTTAAAACATACTAGTTGTATTTTATAAAACACACAATTCAAAACAGTTTTTTAAAATTTTGTCACATAATTTTGATTTTCAAAAATATTACTTGAACGAATAACTATATCATCATAACTGCTAATCAGTTTTTATAACCAATTAATATTTTTCATTTTGATTTTCAAAAATATTACTTGAATGCATAAACATATCATCATAACTGCTAATCAGTTTTTATAACTAATTAATATTTTTCATTCAGCGAACAATTCAAAAATTCACATATAAAATTGCACGTGTATAATATGTATACCACCAAATCCATATGAACAGCAATGATTTAGAGCTCTAAATAAGGAGCACTAAATCCACCACTAGTGAGGTGGAAATTGAAAAAAGAAAAAAAAAAAAACAAGGCATAACATACACTGTGGCAATGGGTGGGACTCACTACCACATCATTAATGGTGGCTCTAATTAGAGCTCCCAAGCATTTTTGTCCATATGAAACCACCATCATCAGTCATGGTCATAAATAAAAGTTTTTTTTTTCTGATCAAAATAAAAAATTAATAATAATAAAACACTTACAAAGTGAGTCCATCTCATCTATTGTATAAGCATTCTAAATTTGATTCTATGACATGATTACAAAAAAAAATTAAAAATTAAAAATTCCTAATAAAATAGGACGCTAAACATTGTGTGGACATACCTATCAGAGTATTGTTAAGGTCATATGTAATTATGCGGACATTTGGGGGTGAGTTATAAAATGTCAAAAAGTCTCTTTATTTATTTATTTTTTTATTTTGATGATCTAGGAACTTCCAAGGCTGAGTCCATTTATGATCCGACCCTACAAACCAAGTCAGGGGAAGATGTCGAGAAACCCACTCTTCACCCCGCAATTTCAGTCAAGGACTATAACAAAGTTGGTATAAGTTTCGAACTCAGAACCTTAGGTCACGCAAGCCGTTATCTTACTAAGTCATCCAATCCTTACGGTTAAAGTCACTTATTCTTTTATCATCAGTTAAAAAAAGTCAAATAATACATCAAAAAAATTCTCTCACAAAAAATGGTTTTTTGAACGACTTCCCAAACCTCTTTTTAAAGCTTTTTAAAAAGTTGAAAATTTTAAAAATTACTAAAAATAACCAATGCCATATAGATTAAATTTGTGCCATTATTTTACATATTGACTTCATGATATATTTATATATTTTATAAAAAAATTCTCACGAAGTAGAGTGCGGTTCCTCTGCATGGCATCACCATGCAAACTAATGTAAGGGCATGCATGAATGAAAGAGAGTACCTGGGAATCATCAGCACTTCCATCTCCGATAGCTCCAAAATTTAACACATTTATTAAACTTGTTGTTCTAGTTAATTTGAAGTCCATCCAGTCATATGTGTATCCTAGCATAGCTACAATGCCCATGATAACAAAAATAGCACAACGAAAACCCTACATGTATGTAATACAACATAATAATTTAAATCAACAACACATTAAAGTATATAAAATTTTAAAAAGAAATTACTAAAAGCACATATTCAAAACACGTAACAATTTATAGAAAAATATGTAAAACAGACATTTTGGTGAATCATTCGTTCTGAGCGAGGGAGAGACAAGAGAGGAATATCCATGTTGATTTGAAGAAAAAATAGAGAGAGAAAGAGAGTGAAGTATTGTATTGGACGATGAATGAATTCAAAGTATTTGTGTTGTAAATTGTGTAAAGATATGTGCCATAATGCAAGTATATATAAGCTTGGAAGTGGAAGAATAAAATGGAAATAATAATGTAATTGTTCCTACTTTCCAAAATCATGTTTAAACAGAATCTAGAGTGTGCAACGGACTAATCTTACACATGTGCATTTTAAACAGAATCTAGAGTGTGTAACGTACTAATCTTACACGTGCATTTAATGCTATGATATTTAGAAAATTGTCAATGTTAATAATAATGTTAAAAAAAATAAGAAATTGCTTTTTCATGATTACCGAACCCTCTTCGAAGGGTAAATATCATGCTCAATGGTATCTACACAAAAAATTTCTATTGCATTATCATGTTGCACACTGTATTTGGATTTTTTTTTTAAAAAAAAAAATTGATAAAAAAAGAAAAGAAAATTATATGAACCAAGAAATTTTGTCTTAAAGTTAACCCGACAAGAGATGTGTGGTATACATTTAAAGTAAATAGGATTGGGCTTTACCTAGAATGATTGTGGTTTTTTTTTTTTTTTTTAGATGGTAGATTAACTGTGTATTTGGTTTGGTTTCTACAAACTTGTTTCAGAAAATTTTTCTAAAAAATTTAAAATTAATTTACTGAAATAAATATAAAAAATAAAAAATATTCATCATTTTTATATAATTTTATCTTTTGAAAAGTTTGCAATAATTTTTGTAAAATTTAAAAATATTTTTTATATTTATTTTAATCAAATTAGTTTTATGTTTTTAAAAAAATATATGATTTTTTTTCCTCCAAAAACCAAGCATGGCCGCAGTGGCGGAGCCAGGAATTTAATGTAGGGGGCACCAATTAATTATAATCTCAAAATTTGGTCTCGATCATTAGTATTATAGTCCATAATCCGAGGTCGTAGTCCTAGATCTGCAGGAAGGTCTACTAAGGATGATCTAAATAAGTGTACTTTTTGACTTTTTATGAAATATGGGTTGGATTTGGGTTGAGTTTAAAGTGATGTGTTAGAGAGGTGGTGTGACTTAAATAAGATGATATGACTTAAATAGAATAATAATTTTTTAACTTTTTAACTTTTTTGAAACTTGCCAAACCAGCCCTAAGTTAATTTATATGCGACTTTGTTTTGCGAAAAAATAATTATAATCTTCTTCTTAAGGAAGAGATGATTCTAATTTTGATTTTCTTTTGAAATATTTCTCCATGACTGTTTTAAAAAATCAAAATCAAAATAAAAATTCATAATCAAAATCACAAACTCCCACAAATCAAAATCTCCAATTTTAATATAAATCAAAAAATTTAAATTTAGCTCAAATCACAACAAAGAAAATTTCTAATATACTAATATTATAACAAATGAAAGTCCCTAATTTAAATAACAAATACTATAAATTAATATTTTTAATTGTAGAACAAATCAAATCCCTAATTTTAGCACAAACAACAACAAATCAAAATCCCTTACTTTTAATATAAATCACCACCAATTAAGATTCATAATTTTAACATATCAAAATCTCTTATTTTAACATAAATAATAACAAATTAAAATTTTTTACAAATCAAAACTTAACAAATAATTATAAATTGATACTCATAATTTTTATTTAAAAATAAAAAATTATAAATAAAGTTACATATAAACAATGAAGAGAAGATAATAAGATTATAGTGTGATCCCAAATATGTATTATGTGATCTTAATCTGATGAATCGTGAGTTGATAAATTACAAAGTAACAAAGAGAGATCAATATATATATATATATATATATATTGCTGCCGTTTTTCCCTGAATCAAAAAAATATATATATAATTGAATTGAATTGAATTGAAGGTGTGTCAATGTGTTTGGGTGCATGTGTTAGTGTGTTTGGAAATTTGGTGCATGTGTACGTGTTCAAGTGGGCTGCTGTGTATTATGTGGCACTGCATGTAAGCTCAAACAAAACCAAAAAAAAAAAAATTGAAAAGTCAGGGGGCACGTGACCCCCCGGCCCCCACATCCCTCCGCCCTTGCATGGCCGCACATTTCTCTCATCTTTTTCTTCTTCTTTTTCTTTTTTCCTCCACAAATTTATGACTCAATTACAGTCTTGGTGATGTCAAAGTGATATCACATACATGTAAAATCAATAATACTATATATCCAACAAAAACAAATAAAAAATATCACAAAAGTGACTATAATTTATAATGTATGAATCAGATTTATTCTATGTGCGACTTAACCACATCAAATCAAAACATACACTATAAATTTAAATTTTATGTACGTTTTAATTTTTTTTTTTAGTACAAAACAATTTTATTTCCAAATAGATCAAGAGCAATTCTTACAATGACAAATACTCATAATATTTAATCTAACGTTCAAATTCATTTAAAATGTGAATTATACCATACAAAATTGGGGAAAAAAAAATCAAGAGAAAAGTGATAAATTTAAAGTTTTTTTTTTTCATTTTTTTTCTTCCACACAAATTTACCCTTAATTTTTTTTTTTAAATTCAAATAGAGACTAAATTACCATAATATAATTATATCAAACTACTAAAACTTTGTATAATTTTTTAAACTTCAAAAATATTAGTGTAATTTATTTTTTTATTTTTTTAATTTGAAAATTTAATTTGGATGGAATTAACCTTACGTCACTATTAATTATAATTACAACTCATACTCTACATATGTTCTAATCTTTAAAAAAAAATGAAAGAAATTACTATATATATCTAACATTAGATTAGAGGAAACTGCCACGTTTCAACTTCTATTGATAATTTTAATAATGCCTATTATTATAAAAATAAAAAAATAATATATATGACCGAAAAAAGAAATTTCCATAATAATGTTGAATACAACAATATCAATAAAATTTATCAAAAAGTTTTTTCCATTGAATGCATGGCCAAGTCAAACTATTATATCTATCTACCACACTGTACACTATGCCACCACACCAAACACTTCTTGTTGGAAGCGCATCACAAAATGTGGGCAGTCTCAGACAATTTGAGGTAATACTACGTTGATAACTTGATTAAGGGAGTTGAAACAAGCATTATGGTTTTGATATGACTGCCAGTGGTATCTTATTCTGAGAAAAAGAAAGAAGAAATAAAAATGAAAATTTTAATATGGTTGCTTTTGATTTAATGAATAATATGGTCTTGGTCTCTGTCAAATAGTTGAATTGGTGCTGAATTTTGTCTATGATGCCTCTCAATAATAGTTGAAAATAGATCAATCTTCATCCAATTCTGTCCCTGAACATTAAAGAATCCCAGGGTGCAACAAGGGCATCCTATGTCGAGGTTTCCTGTCCTGCCATTGCTACCAAGTGTCACGCCCCGACAATTTATGTGACACAAGGAGCAGCGTGGGCGATATGCTGAAGGCGCTGGAAGGTTTCGGAATGGGGGAGACCAACCTAGAGTATGCTGGAAGACTCTAGAATGTGGTAGAAGGGTCCGGAGTGGCCTGGAAGATTCCAGAATGTGGAAGAGCCTTGGAGTGTCCAGAAGAGCCTGGATGTGTCTGGAACATCCTAGATTGTCTTGGAGAAGCCTACCATGTACTACACTAGTGTAAGAGAGTTCTAGATTGTAGTAGATAGGGTAGTTGTCCTAGATAGTTCTATGGAATGTTCTAGATGAGAGTTTGTAGCCCTTGGATCAAAGTGATCCTAGCCGTCCATTGAGGAGGGAGATGGCTATATAAGGGTGAGGGGTCTCATTTGCTAGGAACCTAGAGACCTGGAGATCCAAGAGAGCTCTAAGAGTGAAGCACTTGTGAGTGTGAGTGTGAGAGCCTTGTAAGCTTTGTACACGACTATACTTGTAAATGTTAACTTGTATAGTGAAGGCATTCTTCCACCTAAACTGTGTGTGTTAGAGTGGGTGAGTGGCATTCTTCCACCTAAACTGCGTGTGTCAGTGTGGTTGAGTGGGTAAGGCTGACTTAGGTGCAACCAGGAGGGTTGAGAGGCATCTAAGGCCGCACGGTAGGCTTGCAAAGTCTAAGTCCGTGACAGTTGGTATCAGAGCAAAGGTGTACATGGCTACGTCTGGCGACGAAGGGAACGTCCCCAGGGTGAGGAAGCTCTCAACGAAGGAGTCGATGGCGACATTGGAGGCACGACTCGAGGGGATGATGGAGAGTGTGGAAGAGCGGTTCACTAGGCTTAAGGATGCGCTAGTTGGCCCTGGTAAGCCCACATCTCATATCGGTGACTTTTTCTCCAATTTTGCTAGTTTGGTTGCTAGGGTGGAGATGCTAGAGGAGAAGGTAACCCAGCAGAAGGCCCTGGAAGCAAGAGTAGCTAGCTTGGAGTTAGAGTTGGAGTTATGCAAGAAGGCCATTGTCGCTGGCAATGGAGGTTTGGCTTCACCAAAGAGGAGGATTTGTGAACCGGAACCTAAGAGCTATGAGGGTGCGAGCAGTGCCCGAGAAAGCCGTGCCAAAGGTGGGAGGCAGTCTCCTCAGACCACCGAGGATGAGCACAGTGAGGGCGAGGCCCAGAAGAGACGGGAACGCCGAAAGAAGGGGCAACGCACCAGATCTCCGAGGAAGGGGGGGCAGCTTAAATGTTACCTGTGCAACGGACCGCACATGGTGAGAAACTGCCCGAAGAAGAAGAAACAGCTGAGTGCCATGGAAAGGAAGGGAAAGAAGGAGGCGAGGGACTCCGAGAGTAAAGACCCTTCAGAGGAGGTGGCCCAGTTGGGGAGCATCCAACTTCTTGGGTCGATATCCCAGAAGAGTGGGGAGGTGCACATCCAAAAGAAGGATGAGCGGTGCGCGGAGGTGAAGGCCAAGGAGAAAACTTCACATGCGCAGGGGAAGAGAGGTGCCACTCTAAGGTTTGAGTGCACTGACGAGGCTAAGAGGCTGGGCTTGAACTGGAAGGGGCGGCTCGAGTGTTTCCTGTGCAACGGACCGCACATGGTGAAGGACTGCCCGGAGAGAAAGGCACTTGCAGGGACGCAGCGAAGTAGGTTGCATGGCAAGGACAAAGAGAAAGTACTTGCAGGGATGCAATAGAGTAGGCTGCATGGCAAGGGCGAAGAGGCAAGCTCCAGCAGCAGCGGACACAGATCATATCGAGACGTGGTGGCTCGGTATGCTTCTGCGTGACGAGGGCGTCACGGGATTGGGTGGGGGAGAGTGTCACGCCCCGACAATTTATGTGACACAAGGAGCAGCGTGGGCGATATGCTGAAGGCGCTGGAAGGTTCCGGAATGGGGGAGACCAACCTAGAGTATGCTGGAAGACTCTAGAATGTGGTAGAAGGGTCCGGAGTGGCCTAGAAGATTCCGGAATGTGGAAGAGCCTTGGAGTGCCCAGAAGAGCCTGGATGTGTCTGGAATATCCTAGATTGTCTTGGAAAAGCCTACCATGTACTACACTAGTGTAAGAGAGTTCTAGATTGTAGTAAATAGGGTAGTTGTCCTAGATAGTTCTATGGAATGTTCTAGATGAGAGTTTGTAGCCCTTGGATCAAAGTGATCCTAGCCGTCCATTGAGGAGGGAGATGGCTATATAAGGGTGAGGGGTCTCATTTGCTAGGAACCTAGAGACCTGGAGATCCAAGAGAGCTCTAAGAGTGAAGCACTTGTGAGTGTGAGTGTGAGAGCCTTGTAAGCTTTGTACACGACTATACTTGTAAATGTTAACTTGTATAGTAAAGGCATTCTTCCACCTAAACTGTGTGTGTTAGAGTGGGTGAGTGGCATTTTTCCACCTAAACTGCGTGTGTTCACTACAAGAAAAGCTGGCTATAACAACGTTTCTTAGACATCGTTTCTTGGACAAACGTTGTGAAAGACGCGTTAAACACACGCGTTAGATTAAAATACACCCGTTAAACACGCGTTTCACTTTATAACAGTGCTCCGTCTCCCCATATCTCTTTCCGTCTCTATCATTCTCTCTCTATCGTTTGCTCTCTCCGTCCTAGATCTAGGGTTTTCTCCGTCTCTCTCATGCTTCTTGAGAGATTCACCAGTTCGATTACGATTACTTGGTCAGATTTAATTCTAAATCCATCGATTTTGGAATCGATTTGGTTGAAATTTCCAGACGATTTTTTGTTGTTCTTGATTCTGATTCTGATGATTTTGCAGAGAAAGATGGACCGGTTGAGTTGCAGGAACGCGAGGTTACGAGACTGAGGAGTGAAAAAGGATCGAGATCATGGATCGGGATCGAGACAGGGATCGAGACCGAGACCGGTCGAGTCGAAGCAAGAGGAGGAGACGAGATCATGAATACTGGGTTTCTGGTAATCCTCCTAAGGTCTGGTCCTCCCGTCGCTACCGCCCCTCAGGTCTCATCCTCTCTCTCTCTCTCTCTCTCTCCCCCTCTATTGCTCCATCAGATCTAGTCTCAAACACGACTCACTATCTTCCTCGCTCTTCCTACTGGATTTCGAAATTTCTTATTCAATAACATATGTTTCAGATATGAGATTTCTCATTCAAAAATATGCTTTGAGATTTGAAATTTCTTATTCAAAAACATATGTTTCAGATCTAAAATTTCTCATTCAAAAATATATGTTTAAGGTTTGAAATTTGTCATTCAAAAATATTTGTTTGAGATTTGAATTTTTTCATTCGAAACAATATCCTTGATTTTTTTTTCCTTTAAATGGTTTGATAATGCTTCCCTTAGGAACTTGTCGTGGTCAGTTTTGGTTTCATTTTCTTCTTGGTATGGCAAATTCTATAACTTTTCACTGAAATATTTGGTATCTGTGTGCATTGCAGGTTTGCACAAGCTCTCTCTATTGAACATGGAAGGTTGCCCTGTTACTGCGGTATGCTTGGACTCTCTTGCAGGTTCACTTTTACCTTTTCTTCTCCTCTGAGCCATCGCCATTGTAGTTATGTTACTGGATATTGTGATAAATATTGCATTTTGAGAGAAGGGTATGTGCTATGAAACAATAAATATTTCATGAGTATTATTTGTTTTATGGTCTATACTTAAGAAAATATCTTGACAAAGGTAACTCAAAGATATGATTTTGGATTTGTAGGAGACTAGCAGTTTATTGCAAATCCAGGATTTCCATTTGAAAATTTAAACATTTTGTGGATCAAAGCACAATAAAAATATTTGGAAGTGTAATGCATTGGATTATTGAGAAAATGAAAAAAAATTACTTTCTCAGTAATGTTTTCTATTTGGAAGCTGACTTCTGATTTTCAAAGGAGTTGATTGTTAATTTTTTTGATTTTCTGCTTAAATGTTTTTGACTGGACGTGGTAAATGCTGGTGATGAATGAAGGATTTCTTGTGATATACTATGATTAATAATAGTATAAGTTATTCATGTTTGGTATTAATCTGATTGCCATTTGTTCTATACATGCAGCTATTCCTGCCCTGCTATATTTGAACCTAAGTAGATGTAATTTGTCTGACGATGGGTGTGAAAAGTTTTCAGGTAGGTTATATATAAACTTTACTTTGTATCCCTCCTGATTTAAGAATAATGGACTGTCTTTTAAATTGGGATACATACTTCACTTTCTAATAGCACCAGGAAAACATTGAAACAATCTTCACAGCAAAAAGTAACCTTTTTCATGTCATGTTTTCTGCAGGGCTATGGAATAAAGTACTAAGCTTGGGATTCAATGATATCTCAGATGCTTGTTTGGTACACATGAGAGGTGGTTTTTCCTTCTTATATTTATGCAAGTTCAACAACAATATAAAAAATTAGGGCAAAAATTATAGAGTTTCTCACTTTTGACGGAGATACCCAAGAGGGATAATAGATGGGTCTTGTGCAACAACTCACAGCTGTATTTAGGGAATGGGTATTCCTCTAGCCGTTGAATATACAATATGTAGAATTTTCCCTCCTTGCTTCTCAAAATCCATTCTTGTGGGTTTGCCTTCCGATGTGATTATTTTTGGCAGGTATATAAACATCATGACAAATGCACTTTATTTAGCAAAATTGTAGATTTATTCTGTTTGGTTTATTTAAATTTTCCTTATTTTGTGGAAATTAATCTGTATTCTGAAACATGAGTTCTCTATTATGTAATACCAGAGCCCTTCAGAGTTTATATGGATAAAATAGAGACATGCCATTTTAGAATTGTGGAAATTGAAAAATCAATTGATGACCAATTGATTTTAGAATTGTTTTTTCTCTCACACGCATTTATTTAACTACAATAAAATATCAAATCATCCCAAACTTCCAAACTCCAAAACTATTTTCAAAGTATACAACTAAACAAACTAAAAAAGTTTCTAAACTCACTCTCCAAAATTTTTTTAAAAAAATTATCTCAAAACACAAACCAAACACACCCTTAAGTTTCACAGATTTAATGCTTAAAAAAGAATGTAAAATACTACATGAATTTTCCTTTTTTAAGTACACTAGGTAATTTTGCATTGGTTAACTTATAGTCCCTAGTAGGGGTGGGCGCGGGTCGGTTGCGGCCACGGAACCTCCAATCCGCCATCCGTCCGCCAGATTGGCGGATTGAAGAAAATCAATCCGCATCCGTCCGCCAATCCGGCGGATGTGGATTGAGCGGATTGGCGGTTTGGCGGATGGATGCGAATCGGTTTGGCGGTTTAAAATTTTATAAATTTTCAACATAATTCAACTTGTGCACTTCCTCAAACGAAAAAAGAAAAAAAATAAAAAGAAAGTATTACAGTCAATGACTTAAAAAAATATTACAATCACTGTATGCCTTATCTAAAGAAAAAAAGTTTGAAACTTTAGAATATCATGATCACTGCAGGCCTCATCCACATATTACAATCACAGTATGATTCATCCCCATAAAGTATTACAATCTGTGATTCTTAAAATATAATAACAATTCAAATCACCAAAACCATGAACAGAGCAGTAGTAGAGATTGAATGTCTCTGTATTGTTACATCTACATATGTTTTTGAAAACAAAAACCAACCAACATATATCATATTTTCTATTTATTATTTTTAGAGTTACATTTAAAAACTAAAAATATATATATGAATAATACGTTTATTTTTTTCAATTCAAAAAATATATTCAAGTTGAAAACTTTTTTTCAACAGAATATTTAAACTCTTTTTCAATTGAAAACACAAATATAATATTTAAACAAATTAAAAATACAAAGTCTTATAAATTACTAGGGGTGCTCGCGATTTGGCGGTTTGGCGGTTCGGTTGCGGCCAAAAAATCTCAAATCCGCCATCCGTCCGCCAAATTGGCGGATTTGAGAAAATCAATCCGCAACCGTCCGCTCGTCATCACGCATCCGTCCAAAATGCGGCGGATCGGTTTGGTTCGGTCGGTTTTGGCGGATCGGTATATCCGCTGCTCACCCCTAGTCCCTAGCACCAATTCATAATAGGATCTCAGTCTTAATAATAAATAAAAAGTAATTTATTTTGTTCTCTTTACATAATTGTTATAAATAATTACAAGTGCGGGCAACGAACTTTGACAATAAGCTATACTAACAACTATTGCAATAACCCAAACAAAAACTAGTCTCACATCCTCAGTCACTCTAATTGCATTAATGAGAACGACCGTAACCAACCATTCATGTCTAATATTCGTTAGGATAATAATATAATATTATCTTAACGCTCTTAATCAAGAAGAACATTAACTCATTGGTATTGGTGGTCTTCTTTTGTTTTTCTATCTTGTATCTTTGATTGGGGACTGTTTGGCTTTTGGTTGGTTTTCTTTAGTCTTGTTTGCTTGATTGGTTCCTCACCAATCATTTCAGTTTAGTGGTGGCATATGATTGCACTTGCTTTTTGATGTTGACATAGTTGGGATTGTTAAATTTTATTGTGATTGCACTTGTATTTTGATCTTCATTAATAAAAATTCTTCTTTTGTTGATAAAAAACAATGACATTGACAGTAGCTTCCACTCTTTTTGTCTTTCCTCTATATAAACACCTCATTGTCTGAGCTTGGACACAAGTTTCAGAGATAAGAGTAAGTAAAGGTAATGCTTCTCTCTCTCTCTCTCTCTCTCTCTCTCTCTCTGAAAGTTCTTAAAGGGCTGTGGGGTGGGAGGACCTGTTTTATTCTGTTCTGTTTTATAATTTCATTTTTGTTTATTATTTGTATACTTTCTTTTTGGATTAATTTAAGTTATTCTTTGAATATACATTTAATTGATCACATCCTTAATTTGTTTAGGTCTTGGAGAATCAATTCAAGAAAGGATATGGAAAACTATTGCTTTGGTAAGGTGCTCTCCCACACAGACATTACGTACACATTGGAGATACCGAACTGGGCAGCTGATTTGCCTGAAGACAATGATGCCGTCATGCCAGTGTGGGATCAAGGTGGAAGATATTGGGAGCTTCGTATGACAATAAGGGCAGATCAAAGAAAGGCCTTGAAATCCATTTAAACTCTGAAGGGCAGGTTTCAATAATGGGCTTCGTATGACAATAAGGACAACAATACAAGTACAATACCTGCCCTTCAGAGTTTAAATGGGTTTCCTTATTTTGTGGAAATTGAAAAATCAATTGGTGGTTCATTTTCCTAACTCTTTTTGGAAGAGTTTGCTCTATTTTAGAAAGTTCAGTTTGTCTTTTAAGTTTTGATGACACTATGATCAATTGTTTTGCAGATAGTTGACCTGGCAACTTTAACTGGGGCCTGCATAATTGCTCTTGGACCCTCAATTGCAGGTACATGCTTTTAAACCTCCAGGAATCATGTGTTGTGGATTCTGTCTGCTTAAATTTTTCTGGAAAATTTTTTTTGATACTTTTTAGCAGCTTCATGTTTATTTTTATTTTTAACATTTTCACTAGGTTTCTTTAACTGAAAATTACATTTGGTTCCATTGTAGTATTGACTACTCCAAATGGACGATTTATGACACAAAAGAAACTCTGCTTGTCTATGAGTGATTGTAAGTGCCGTTAAATATCATCTAGGAATCATCTGTTCTTTTTAATAAACTGATTTTATTTTCATCTCCTTTCTATCATTTTTCAGTTCATCCAGAAAGTTGGAATCCGATGTGGTCTGTATCAAGGTAATACATTGTCATTGATGAAAAAACAGATGTCATTGTTTGTAACCATTTAATCTAGCGTCTGATGCTGACTAGGGTTTGTATGTCTTAAATGTAGCATACTTACTGGCCTTCTCTCATTCATGGTGAGATTCTGAACTCTCTAGTATTCTATGGCTATTGTCTGCTAACTATACAGGATAGATACACAACTAGATGAAATGTGCCTGAAATTTTCTTTATGGACATCTCAATCCCATTTATTTACATACCAAACAGTCCTTATTCATTTGACTCTTGAGTCTTGAGTTCTTGCCGATGACTGTATCATAGGAATGTATTCTGCATTCATGACATTGTATACTACTCAATTTTTAACAAAGTATCTGGTTGTGCATTGGTGTAACTGGTTGATTCACTTATTTCAATGAATGGAGGTTTTCTGCACCTTCTCTGCTTCCTCGTGCATCCGTCTCCACTTTATTTTAAATTTATTGAATGATTTCCTGGTTGATTCGCTTATTTTAAAGTATTATGTGATTTTCTTACCTGTTTTATTACTCTTTCCATCGTCATCTGTGACCCTACTACCACTATCGGCCACCTCTATTCCTCTCTCCGTCTCTTTCCGTCCCTCTCCTTCACCTTTGACCCTTGCCACATATGGCCACTTTTTTGGCATACATGAAACCACAGAGGCATGAGTAAGTCAAATACCTATATATATTATATATTTATTACATTATTGAGAACACGAAAACATACCAGTAATTGTATTTGCAGGAAATGGAATATACAAAACATACAAACCCTCATCTCAGTGTATAAAATTGAATGCTTTACAAATTACATTCTCTCTTGAAATATCACAAACCTTGGGGGTGAAGGAGACAGGTAGGTAGGTACACATTTTATGCTCTGCTTGACTGTCAAATGTTCACACAACATAAAACACATACAAACCCTCGTCTCTGAATTTTGAGTTACCATGACAATGTTCAAGCTCACCTTCCCTCAATTGAGTTTGCTCTAGCTCAATTTGAGCTTATTCAGCTTGGTTGCAAACTTGCAACAACTTGGTTTCTTTGCTCTTAATATAATGAGCAGGCAGGGTCATTAAAATGAGCGTTATATTTCTCTTTTGAAGTTAACATGGTTCTTCAATTAGCAAGGCCAAGGCTGGCCAGGTGCCCGTATTTTATTTTCAAGAAATAATAATAGGTTTCTTCATCTTGATTTAGTAAATATGTGGGGCTAAATTGTATCTGAAACATTTGTAGTGCATGTATACATGAAAAGGAAACCTATGTTTGATGTCCGGAGAAGATTATTTTAATTGATCTGAAAAGTGTAATAGATATGCTAAGATCTGTATATGAACAGTAATCTTACTGTAATAAATTAGTTATGATGGCAATTTGCACCTTACGATTTTTTTGGTCTTCTGTTTTAGGGAAAATGGACATCTGGATTGTTAGGTTGGCATAATTAATTGCAAATCATTTTTCTTTATTTTTCTGCAGGTGAGTATCATTGCCCTGTACTGAACAAAGTTTTTACTGAATTTATACACATTGTTGCTGTAAAGACTACAGGAAATGTTTTTTTGCTATGAGGCTTGTTTATTTATTGATCATCAATATTAGTAGTCTTTCCTTATAAGCTCTTTGTGTAATTTCTATTTAAGTGATCTACATCTCTTCCATTTGTCTTTGCTTCATAGGCAATTAAAGAATTAAACATCAAAACCAAGAATTAGAAGGAGCTTCTCACTGATGAAACATTCACTAGGGCAGATCTTATAACAATTCAGGTAATTAGTGGCTTTGGCATGTGGTATCCTAGTTGGCAGCTATGTTTACAATACTCTTCTAATTTTGTGAAGTACTCATGTTGGACACTCGACACTTGGGAAGGGTATGAGATGTGTTTGATATATTTAGTTGTACATGTTGGACATCCACTCAACAAGTATGTATAAGTAGTTGAATTTACTATATAACTTTGCATGCGATTTCAATTTTATACATGAATTGCTCTATTTTAATTGTAAACATTATTTTGTCTTTAAAATTAGTATTTAAGAAATATGAAACTGCTTCCGCTTACAGTATTGTAGATGCTGTTTACGCTTCAGTACATAGAAGGAGTGATGCAGTTGCAAAGGCCGCATCAAGTGAGAAAACTGCTGTTTTGTCTGAACTTAATTCTCTAATTTTTCAAATCTATTTGAGATCTATATGCTTTCTCAGATATTGATGTTCATTCTTTGTGTTTGTTGTTTGGATAAGCACAAAGTGTAAAATGTTGTCTATATAACATAGAACAAATGAATAAAGATCACATGTAACACGAAGAACAGTCCTTCCATTATTTGTGGGTGGGTTTAATATTGTGCGAGAGTATTTAAAATAGAAAAGAACAGAACACTTTTGACCTTGTGTATCCAGAGTTTCTTTCTTTCTTGGTTTATACGCTTTTGACCTTTGATTTATTGTCCTCTTTTCCTTTTTTCCCTTGACCCCAAGGAATTACGGGAGAGCATCCTCATCTTGGCTAGAATGCTTAGCACATACTTCAATGTCATAAAAAATACTGTATGCACTTTGCCTTGTTAAATAACCAATTGTGCATTACTATTTTATTTCACTGACATTTTTGATGTAATATACTGTTCCTACGTTTTTGCTGGATATTGGTCTAGATTGAAGTTTACCATACCCGCTTCTTATTTCTTTTCATTTTATTTATATATTTTGATTGTAATGTCAGAGGCTCCTGACTGATGAATCACCACGTCTGAGTGCTTTACGCTACACAATATATGGAAAATCTGAGGTTTGTGATGTTGAAAGATTCATAGATGTTATGCAAGTCTTTGAGAATTTCATAACTGCAGCCAAAAGTGGAGGTGGTGAGGATCTGAACGGGGATATGGCTGAGTTTGGTATTCTGCAAATTCAAAGAAGCAATGTCCCCGTATTTCCATTTCCATTTGGTTCATCTCAATCAGAGTAGCCAATTCAAACAAGAGCAGCCTTGGCATTTCTATTATCAGAGAAGGGGAACTTTTTTCGAGAATTTCTTTTGTATGAGGTATTTCTGAAAGTAACTTGTGTTTACATCTACTTGTAGTAGCTTCATTTTCCATTTAGCATAGACTCTACATGTTTCACAGCACTGTGTTCAATCTTACATATCATTGTAAGAATTGTTTTGACGTAAAAAATGAGAAAAGGAAGTTACTAAACATATCCAGTTTGTGGTTGAAGAACAAAAAACTTCCAATGATTCATTTGCAGCAGGTATCATTCAAAGCATGCCTTTATCTCTGTTCAACTGATAGTTCAGTCATATGTTTCTTGGGCAAAAAGTTCAATTTTAAAATTGCTATTTGAAGAAGATGTGCACATTTTGAGTCATCAATTTTTTAGGTTTTTGAATTGATAGTGATATGCATGTTACGGTGATGCCTCCAATAGAGATTGTATCTGAGTAATTTGATATCAATTGAGTGAACAGTGTGCTACTGGAGTAACTGGACTTAATGGTTTTACGTGAGTGTCATGATTCTTGAGATTTTCAGGTAGACTAAATTGCAAAAACCTGAAGTAAACATTTGGCTTGTATTTAGCCAAGTTGTCACAGAATGGGTATCTTAGATTTTGTTTAGTAATCTTTACTGTGCTGCTGGGAATGTCAGTGTGGTTGATGAAATCATCTCTATCTCATATTTGAATTGATTGTCAAAAGTTGAAGTGAAGTCTTTGTTTTATAATGAATAATCTACATTGTCTAAGTAGGGATTTAATATTGTGTGTTCCGTTAAAAATTTTGTTGGCTTCTTCCTTAGTAGTTTCTTGTGACTATGTTGTTTCAGGTTCTTGGGGTTGAACGGAATGCAAGTCAACGTGAAATTCAGAAAGCTTTTCACAAGTATGTTTTCTCTATAATATTATTCCTGTTATCCTATAATACTCGACCTTTAATCATATTATGGTTTTGCATCTGATATCTTTCAGTATATTATTTAGGAAGATGTTATTTGTTTCATTCTTATATATGGTAATAAACTTCAATTATTTTCCCTATTTATGCCGGTCATATTGACATCTTTGGTTTACGAGAAGCAACAAAAGCTTAGAATCATGATGAAAATGCATAGGCTTGGCGACGACCCTTATTTGGATGATTGATCTTATTGAAGCAACAAAATGCATAAGTTTTCAATATATATGATCTTATTGATAGGACTGAAAATTGATGTTGTATAGCTTGGTTTCTATTCACCAACATGTTTTAATGATGTTGAATTGCTGCTAATTATATGGATATTTATGGGAATGTCCTTGATTCTCTTGAACATATGATTTATTGGGTGTGTTGAAGTGTAATGCTTTGCTCTATTATTGCAGAGCCAAGATGATGAGTTGGGGTGAAGTTTTTCAATAGAGCAGCCCTTGAAGCTAACCTGAAGCTAAATACTAGAGCGCACTCTATAGTATTTTTTTTTTTTTTTTTGTTAAAATGAGAAAATATTAGCAATTTTTATTTTTATGTATTGAGTTAACATATTGTGTTAAAAGGGTTTTTTTTGGTTGTGGAAAATTGAAAAATGAATACTCCATATTAGTAATTTTTTATTTTTTATTTATTTTTATATATTTTGAAAATGGTGATATGGATGGGTGGTTTGCTTTGAATAGCATTAAAAAAAATCATTAATTATGATTTTTTTTTTAATAGCAAAGAAAAGGTGGCGTTTTTCATGAAAACGTCGCAAAATGTCGTCATGATTATGTCATAGTTAACTCTGACGGAAATAGTCAAACAGCTGTTAAGAATTAGTGACGTTTTAAAAAACGTCGTCTAAACTCTATAGTGACGTTTTTAAAACGCTACAAAGATATGACGGCGGCCGTATCAGCGACGAATTTTTTAAACGTCGTATTATCTTTTTGCGGCGTTTTCCTGGCCTTTTGCGGCGTTTTTTAAACGCCGCTAATTTGCGATTTTCCTGTAGTGGTTAGTGTGGTTGAGTGGGTAAAGCTAACTTAGGTGCAACCAGGAGGGTTGAGAGGCATCTAAGGCCGCACGGTAGGCTTGCGAAGTCTAAGTCCGTGACACAAGGCCTAGGCATTCTAAAATGGCAATAACTTTAGTTACCAGAGAAATTTGTTTTATTTTTTAATTATGAACCCATTGACTGGCTTGGAAAAGTCTACTGCATCAATTATTTCCATCTCCAATTTCATCCTTTCAAGCTTGATCTACAATTTGAATTGGAAGTTGACCAGCAAGAGCTTGTGTCTTAACAGTTCCTTTTTATCTTTGTGTAGTTGGAGGTTTGGGCCAAGGAAAGAGAAGTTGCTGGATTGAGGGCTAGCTTGAATACATTGATGTCTGAAGTACAACGCTTGAATAAATTATGTGCAGAGAGGAAGGAAGCTGAAGATTCTTTGAGAAAGAAGTGGAAAAAGATTGAAGAATTTGATGGCCGCAGATCTGAACTTAAATCCATATATAATGCTCTACTTAAGGATTTCTTCTGAAACTGTAAACCAGGAATGGGTATGCATTGTACAATCATGGTCTTGACTAACTAATGATATCACTGTTGCAGTGGATTATTTTTTTGATGTTTTCCTACTAGATGTTTGTATTGATAATTTAGTTGAAGAAGTGCCAAGAGGCACATGATCACTAGCTTTATACATTGCTTAAGCACAAATTTCACTGGTTGGATTTTAGGCGAAGTTTTTGAACTGGTTGGTCACTGCAGATGACCAGAAAAAAGGCAAAGAAATGGAAAATTTGGGGTCCTAATTGCTTATAAATCTAGCAGTTTGGTTGCATAGAGGAAACATAAAACATGAGATCCCAAATTGTGAATCCAGTTTCTAGCAGTAGCAGCACAGAGAAATATCAGCGTGACCAAAAAAAAAATGATGTCATTGTACACATCAATTTTTTGCAACAGCAGGACAAATAATATATTAAAAAAAAAAAGTGTCGTTTTTTGAGAAAATGCTACTAAATGATGTCATTATGACATTACACGTTAATTTTGGACGGAAGTGAGACGGATGTCAAAGATACCGTCTAATATTTTTACCGACGTTTTTCAAACGCTGGAAAGCTATTGCGGCGACCGTATCCGCGACGAAAATAATAAACGTCACTATAAGATGTTACGGCGTTTCTCAAGTTTTTTGCAGCGTTTTAAAAACGCCGCTAAAAAGTGAATTTCCTGTAGTATCAAAAGCTCAATATTTCTTTTTAAATATTTTCTTAGTTTTATAACACTTGGAACACACATGTCATTTTATGAGTAGTCCAAAATATATTTAATAATTGCCAAAAATATATTACTAAAATAAGTATCATTTTCTTAAATTTTATAATGACTACATAAAGCTGACTTATTTGAGAAAACCGTGCAATATATAAGGAAATTTTATGATGTTTACGTAAATTTAAGGAAATTTTAGTAATAGGTAGTGTTATTATATGGTTGAAGAAAATATTGTAACATTACATAATATTAATGTCAGCATAATAAAAAAATAATAATTAAAGTGTAAGTTATACCAATAGCCTTTATATTTTATATCTTTTGTCATTTTGGTTCATACACTTTTAATTGACTCAATTTTTGCTCAATTGATAACGCTGCTAGTATTTTGGGCGAAAAATTAGTCACTAAATTAGTTGAAGTTTACTCATTGAGTTAAAAAAAATTATAAGTTTGACCCTAAACTCATGACATAAGCTACTTACGTTTATATTTCTCATTAAAAAATGCTAACAACTCTATTCAATTTGACTAAATTGATACAAAATCATAAATTTAAAATCAAAATCGAGTCGACTGAAATTATAATAACCAAATTGACACAGAGACTAAAATACAGGTACGGATGTAATTTGTCCTACTTTTGAGTATATGAAAATAGTATATTTATTTAATTTCAATTTTCATTTTTTTTTTGTTGTTATAAATTCGGATTTTTGTTGTTGTTTAATTTCAATATATATTTTTGATTCTTTGTTGAAAAACCATGTATATTTATGCTAGCATTATATATTTAATATTTAAACTATTATATAAGTAAAAATGTGTTTTAGTCTTTAAGCCTCAAATTTTAACTCTATTTTCATAATTTTTTGAATTTAGAATTTATAAAATGGCACATTATCATTGGTTCTTTCATTTAATGTTTTAATTGAATCCTTTGTTAATATGAAAAAACTTTTAAATTTATTAATTTATAAACTATTTATGGAATCTATGGTAGATATATTCTATATCTATATTTTTAAATTTCAAAAAAAAAATATACAAAGTCAAAAAATACATTTTAGTCATATTTTTTTATCAATATTTAAGTCACATTTAATTTGAAATTTAAAAATATTTACATGAAAATTTTAAGTGTAATTTTAATCTTATATAATTTGAAATTTTGAACAAATTTACTTCATGATTTTTTTTTTTTTTTTTTGAAAAATAAAATTTACATGTAATGTAAAACTATTGGCCTATTTAACCATATCTAACTTTAAATTTTAAAAAAAAAGAAAGAAAAGAAATTGTAGATAAAATTTCAAAACAAGAATTTTAACTATATTTAAGCTATATTATATTTTCCTAATACACTTATTGAAATAAACATAAAATTTAAAAATCTTTAATTTATTTTCTTTTCTTTTCTTTTCTTTTCTTTTTTTTTTTTTGGTCACGTCATCTTTACCTCTAAAGACTGAACCTACCATCAACGATTAAAGCCCACTGCTACCACGATGACAAGTTGCTTTAACAACTAAAATCTATCACAATAACCAAACTACATATAAAAAATTTAAATATTTTCAAAATATATATATATATATATATATATATATAAGAGAGAAATAGAGAACAGGGGGAGAGAGACAAAAACAATTATCAAATTACATATAAAAATCTACCACAGTAATCAAATTACATATAAAAATTTTAAGCATTTTTAATAAAATATAAAAATAAAAAGAAATAAAGAACACATGAAAGAGATGAGAGAACAAAATATATATATATATATATATATATATTGTTATGTTAGCTGACAACTCTAATAGGACAAATTATAATTACAAAAATTTTATAGACGAAATGTAATTATGCTCGATGGAAAGTTTTTGTAATTTATGCAAAATTATTTGCTTTTAATTTTCCAATTGAGTTATAATACATGTATTTCTTATATAATACATAGAACAAAACATCAATAGGAGTACCCAAAAAAAAAAAATAAATCATTTTAGTGTAACTCCAATAAAAATAACTAAAACTTACTTAATCATATCCACATTTTATTTTTTTAATTATTTCTAATTAATTTAAAAATAAAATTTTGAATCATTGATTAAAACCGTGCATAATACGGGATTTATGTCAGTATAATATAAACAAAACATTGTGGTCTCTTAAGGTTGAAAGTCTCACTCTAATTTTTTTAATTTTTCTAAATTTTATAATTTCTAAAATACACGTGGCACTTTACAATTGTTCTAAAATCTGATTTAGTTAAATAAAAATAATATTTAAACTGTCCAAATGAATTCCGTTAATATAACAATAGTTATGGAATTACAATCACTTACTACCAATATTAGAATCGATAATTGTGAAAATGATAAGGCCTTAATTCAAAAGACTTTCTATTGCCTTCAATGAAAACACATTTTTCCAAAATTATATATTTTAAAATTTTAAATTACACATATCATAAAGATTTCTTCCTTAAATTATGTTATTGTATAGACAATTTAATACTTTATTTATAAATATATCCTATAGTGTAGTGGCTTAAATTATGATAACAATCAATAGAAATCATTTTTTTTAGACTGCCATTTTTAGTAACTTTTTTTTTGTTGTTTTTTCCGTTTTTAGTGATTTTTGTTTTTTAATTTTCAAAAACTTTTAGACTTTTAAAATTTCTCAACTAGATGAACTGAAAAATAAAAACATTTGAAAAAAAAAAAGTAAAAAACTTGCTTTTTTGATTTTTTTTTTAAATTTTTTCAAATTTATATATATTATAGCAAAGTGACATTTCAATGATAAAAGTTAAGGAGTCTAAGATTTCTTCTTAAAATTCTTAATTTTTGTTATTTTAAAATCTTTGAAAAAAATCCTATTGGCTAACACATCAAATAATAAAAGGAAAAATTACTAATAAGTATGGAAAAAAGTTAAACCATTTGGTCCTAAGAGTTTTCTTGTACACCAATTAGTCCTATTTTTTTGATTTTTTTTTTTTTTAATTTTACATGCGTATCCTTGATTTTGTTTTCCTAATTGACTGATTCAGTTTCGAATGGGGATAAGAAAATGTTTATTTTCGGGATTCCGTTTTTGAATTGTTTAACATTGTTCTCATTGTTTTGGGAGAAAAGTGTGTTGTTCTTTTTGTTTAGGGGTGAGAGTGTGTTGTTCTTTTTGTTTAACATTGTTCACACTCATTCCGTTTTTTGTTTTTCTAATTGATTGATTCAAGCGTTTTTACGGCCATTATAGTGTAACAGGTGAGTAATTTAATTGTTGGTGTGTTGGGATTTATTTTTTTTATTTTGTTTAGTGATGTGTAATTGATTGATTCAAGCGTTTTTACGGCCATTATAGTGTAACAGGTGAGTAATTTAATTGTTGGTGTGTTGGGATTTATTTTTTTTATTTTGTTTAGTGATGTGTGTGGCTGGATGTTTTGGGTGCATTTTTTTTTTTTTTTTTTTTTTTGAGGGGAGGGGAGGGTTGTGTTGTTTTGTGAGTGATAATTGCGGGTGTGGATGATTGTTTTGTGTGTGTTTTTTGCCGACATTAATATCACTTACGTTATGTCAATTGGTCTTTAACACTGGGGTGGGGCTTATTGGTTCATAAAATTAAAGTTAGGACTAAATAAATCAAAAGATTGAAATTTAGGATTTATTAATATATCTCCCATAATAAAAATATTGCTATGATTATGCCATCCTTCCTGTAAATAATAATTATTTTATAATAAGAAAATTTTCAATTTTCTTCCCCCCCCCCCTTCTCTCTCTCTCTCTCTCTCTCTCTCCAACTTATTATCTTTTTCAACCGAAAATCGTAACTGCCATACATCTTTTTTCACACCATTTTTAACCTTCTCACCCTATAAAAGTCAAGTTCGCACAACTCATTATTTGTAATCTCTCTTAGATGACTATTAAAGGTTAATTTATGTTTAATATTTTATGTTGCATATATGTACATTCTTTAAACAATATTTGACATCATTTCTCTGTTTATTCTGTCTTACCTTTCTCTTTCTTTTTCTTTTTCTTTTTCTTTTTCATTTTCATTTTTTTACTTCCAAACAATTTTTGTATTATATTGTTTTTCGTATTTTTTACATTAAAGAAGTTTCAAACTTAATTAGTAGTGATTAACATATTTTATAATTTTTTATGGGTGTTTGTTTTTATTTAGTTGACTTTTACAGATAAATAGTTTTTAAATCTAAACAATATTATTAAATCAATCATAGATTATTGAGCATTTTTTTTGGACTTTTAGTTCTGGTGCATAATTTGGTGCTAAATTACAATAAAATGACATTTTAATGATGAAAGTTTTAAAATTTTCAAGACTTCATCCTAACATTTTTAATTTTCGTTATTTTAAAAATATTTATAAAAAAAAACAATATTTGCTAACTTAGCATATTAATTATTAAAAAATAATGATTATTTTCTACCATCTTTTTTACAAATAACAATTATCCCATAATAGGAAAAAAAAATAATTTTCTTCTTATTCTTGGTCCCACGCATTCTCTCTTTTACCCAAAATCCGAAAATAATATACAACTACGGACAATGATTGGTGGCCACAAATTCTGTGGCTCAAATGGCCCGAAAATATCAAAACGACATCGTTTTGACATTTTTAGACTATTTAAACCACAGAATTTATTGTCACCAAACATTTTTCATACAACTACCATAAACATAGAACCTCAAAAAGAGGCTTTACAAAACAACATACTTTAATACAGGCATACTTTATTTTTGATTTTTCAATCCTATTTTATTTCTCTACGTTGTTGCAAGTGAATGGATTGATGTAAAATAATATTTTATCTAAAAAACTGTAAGAGTTTGTTTGGACGGACTGGATAAGAGGGGATTGTAATCCATTGAACTGTTAGTTTTGGGATACATTGTCCTGAACTATTTAGTTAGACGATTTGTATCCTATGTTTGTTTAGTCATGTGATTAGATGTCTAAATTGAACTATTTTTAGTGAATCCAATATTTGGTTAGACGGATTGAATAAGGATAAATGTTCAAAAGACTATTTTACCCTTGTAATTTATAATTTTTATTTAATATATAATTTTAAATTTGTAATCTATAATTTATAATTTAACAACACTAAAAAATTTTAATCTATAAGGCCATAATTTTTAATTTATTATTTTTAATTAAATTTAATTTTTAATTTCTATATTTTATTTAATAAATAATTTTAAATTAACAACACTAAAAAAATAATTTTATTTAATATATAAATTTAATTTTTTAACAACACTAAAAAAAATTATAAGGCCTTAATTTATAATTTATATTTTTTATTTTTTATTTAATATATAATTTTAAATTAACAACACTAAAAAAAATAATTTATAAATGTTCAAAAGACTATTTTATCATTTTTCAATTATTTATTAAGTAATAGAATGAGGGTAAAATGGACATTTCACACATTAGTCTCATGGGATACCAATCCCATGGAAATAATCTCACCTTTCCCCTAGGATACAATAATCTCTCATATGAGGGACTAATAGTCCGAAGAGACTATTAATTCAGAGAAAAAAAATTAAACCAAACAATAGACTATTAATCCGAATGGACTAATAGTCCAATCCTATGAAATAAGCCCTCAAAACAAACACTCTCTAAGCACTTTACAATATTAATGTAAATCTTTTAATTTTTTTTATTCTTAAAAATATATAATAAAAAAAACATATATGTGACATATAACTATTGGCTCATCTAATCCATATGTCATTTGAAATTTTGAAAACTTTTAAATGAAAAGTCCAACATATAATTTTATTTATATTTAAATTACATCTCATTTGAAATTTTAAAACCTTTGAATAAAAAGTTCAAAATAAAATTTTAGTTATCAAATTTAAAATTTTGAAAAATAGAAAATTTTATTGAGATTCACAAAAAATGTCAAAGGATAAAAAAATAATTAATTATAAATTGGATGAACTGACATAAGACAAGCTACCATTACGAAACGCTAAGGACAAAATTATTTATATTTTACTGTAAGATAACTTTTGTGTTTATCTTATATTTTGCTTTTTATATTTATCAGTTATGTATAACACGTGTTTTTGTTATTTAATATTTAGGGTGCACCATTAATAATAAGACAATAAAAAATAAAAATAAAAATTAAGACTCACATATTGGTTTTAAAATGGAGAGTGGAGGGTGGAAGCCGGTGGTGAAACAAAAGAACAAAGTGATTAGAAGGTTGAATGGAGTTAAAGCAAGAATGATCACTGTCTTTGTCGATAACTTACCAAAATCCATTGATCCAAAAGGCCTATTTACATTGTTCAATAAGTTTGGAGTTGTAAAGGATGTCTTTATTCCAAACAAAAGGAGAAAGACATTCAATACAAGGTTTGGTTTTGTGAGGTATGACTGCACAGTGGCTGCTACTGCAGCAATTCAAAAGGCGAATGGGTTGTGGGTGGATGATAGAGTGCTAAAGGTTACGAAAGCTGATTTCAATAGTGAACAACGCAGAGTGATGAAACAGAGTACTCTTGGAGCTACAAATACGTCCAAACAAAAGGTTGCTTTTGAGGGTCAGGGTGTACAAAATAACAAAGGAGCTAGGAAAACGTTTGCAGAAGCTCTTATTGGACAAAGGGAGGTAGGCCAAACAAGGCTATTATTGAAAGCACGGGAGGTGGGAACGGATGGCTGTATGAAAGTGTGATAATTAGATTACATCATCATGTCATGAAGGCCGAATTCAAACATGAATCTCATCGTAGGGGATTGAGGAAAGGTAGAATCAGAGATGGTGGAGGTAGGGATATTGTTATCACTTTCAGCTCAACCGAGGAGAAAGTTGAAGGAGTGAGACTAATGCAAGGATGGCTAAATGAGTGGGGTGAATTTGTGTTTAATTGGAAGCTGGAATGCATATTGAGTAAGAGAGATGTACTTGGATCTCATGCTATGGAGTTTCATTGAATCTGTGGAGTGCAAAAACATTTACTTCTATTGGAAGATTATAGAGGGAAGTGGTTGGGTTGGATGAAGATATTGGTGACCCGTGTAGACGCGCCCGCGAGGGGGGGCCTCGCTACTACAGTTCGGACTCGATTTTGTGTCACGGTTCTTAATCTGAACCAAAGAGTCCAAATCTGGCAAATCGTTTTGAGAAACAGATTTTTTTTTTGAAAAGAAATGCCAAACATGGACTGCTTTGCCAGATACAGAGTCGCCACCTAAATATTTTTTTTTATGGGGAACTTAGGAAACCCTGACTCAGTGCCGAAGGCCACATGTCTGTCATCACCAGAGTTGCCTCGGCTCGAGAGCTAGGGTACGATTAGGGAAGGTCAGCTATGAGCACCCCCTCTCGCCCAATCCGAAGATCGGCCTCTACTAACCGTGATATCCGTTTTTGAAAACATTATGTGTTCTTATTCCATTTATTAACCTAGAATTACTATGTTATGCGCACAGTAAACAAGTATAGACTAGATTGCCTAATTTGGAAATAAGCATTGCATATCCGTTTGTCTTGGAAAGATGTTTTGGAATTTGCTACTCGCAAGTAGGCTAAAACACGGATTTCAACGAGTGTTTCCAACTCAGGCAACCCAATCTTCACCCACAGGCATTCAAACAGTTTATCACATAAGCATCTAGCCACATGGTAAAGCATACTGTCATGATAGCATTCACACGCATGAGATATGCTAAAGCATAAATGCTTACCGAGTATTCCGAGTCAAAACAATAAACTAGTTAGCCAACATGCATGGTCCTAGTTCATGTCAAATTGACTAATGCAACACATGCAGGATGTAATTAGAATAGGCTCGGCTAACCTAAACATGGCATATGAAAATGCACAAGTAGCATGTATTCAAGTTAGATTTGAAATACTAATGCAGTTAGCATGATGCGCCGAGCCCGGTGCATGCAATACTGATGAATGATGCACGCATTCATAGCATAAGGTATGCTAAATTATACATGCCCTATTACTAACCATCAAAGCAGGTGAATAAAAGGGAAGAAAGACGTGGGGTTGGAAGACATACACATACTCACGCACACTTATTACATAATTGCCCTCACTCGAAGGGTCCAAATAAATATTACAATCCGAATAATAAACGCATAAATTATTACAGAATTTCTAATTAATTAACAGAATGAATACAAAAAGAAAGGTGGCCACAGCCCCCGCCTTGGGATGCGCGAATGATGCATGCTCGAACCCGTCTCGCCTGGAAAGTCCGCACCATACCACTGCCGCCTCTGTTTACACTGCCTTGTTTCTCTAAAAATTTCCAAAGTTCTGGGACAGGTTCCTTGCACACTGTAGAATACCATCGGCTGGAGGAAATGCCCACCGGCCATAGGTAATTTCCATCGGCTGCTGATGGAGTTATCGGCGATTCACAAATGGCCGGTCGGCATTGGATGCTGCCGGTCGGTAGAAACTTCCTGCAGAAGACAATTTTGATAGCAACAGAGGACAGACAGTATATGGCATGGGATTTCAGGCACATGTGAGCATGGTCATGCTCCCCATCATGCTTTGAACTCAGGGAAGCATTGTGCATGATAGCCTAAGTGATCAAGCTTGCCATTTGATGTAAAAATGCATGCAACACACAAATGAGGACCAAGACCCTATCATGTCAAAGTCAAGGGCCCCGGTGACCAAGAGTTAAGACGCGTTACATCACTTATAGTATGAACGCTCCTTAACCCTCACACTTGGTTCGACACCCCAAACCAAGTAATGCAATGCATGTTATGCAAACATGACTCAAAGATACAACATGAGATTAATATGCAAGGCATGCCAAATGCCATGCAACTACCATGGCAAGTATGCAATGCTAGGCATGCAAGATGCAAATGCAATGCAAACATGGACAATTTAAGCAATAGGATCATCATGTTACAACACTTAATGAAGCAATCATGCAACAAACATGAAACAAATATGCAATATTGGACTTAAACCATAAAGGGGCAGACCTCAATCCACCCCAAAACAGTGGCCAAAAGTGCCCAAAATGGTGGACAAACACTCATGCCAATACCCAAGCCAATGGACCTAAAACTAAGGCACAAAAGGGGACACTTTACTTCCACTAACATGACCATTCATGGCATGAATTAGACAAGCAAAAACAGAAACTTAGTATGCAAAAATGGACTCCAAACCTCACTGATATTGTAGCTTAAGTGGCTCCAATGAGACGCATGCACCAAAACTCATTTTTAAACATAAAAGGGCACACCTTCAAGGCATGAAAGAGGTCACATATGCAAACATACAAACATGATTTATGGACTGAAATATGATCCTAAATGATGCCAAATCATGAGGATGGTCTAAGTTACTCATGCTAGAGGCTAATATACTCAAAGCTTACAAGCCAAAACACAAAGAGATGACACCAAACATGGCAAGCATGACTGAAACAGATGGCCAACAGACCTTAAACATGGTAAAGTAATGCCAATACCTTCATGAAATTAGGCCAACACATGCAAGAGTCATGGCCTAAACACAAGATACATTTCTAGGCCAAATAGAGGAATGTAAAGCAAGTATGTTAAGCATGCAAAAGGGGACAAATCCGACCAAAGACAGAGGTAACATATGACCTAAAAACACCCAAAAACCTCTGAAAAAGGGCCAAAATCAATCAAGCATGCATGTTACCCTTTAAGCCAAAAGGCAAGGAAAAAGAGGTAATGAAGGGAAAGGGGTGTCCCTCCCCTCTACAAGACTTCAAACCACCTTCCTCACCACTGAAAATCCACTGGTTTTCAGTGGTGAGAAGGCTAAAACTCTCAAGCAAACAAGGCCTTACAAAGGAAGCACCAAAAAGGCCAAATAAGGCCTATGAGGGTGAGTTTGAACTCAAACCATAAAACACCCTTAACGAAAGTTCTAAAGCATGAAAATATAAGCTTTTTTTATGTTATGCACAAAGCCTAAATCAGCAAGCAAGATAGGTAAAAAACTAGTGCAAGTTTGGGGAAACTAAAGCAAAGTGATTACCCTTGAAGATCCTT
Organism: Camellia sinensis; assembly: GCF_055761805.1. Classification (NCBI taxonomy): domain Eukaryota; kingdom Viridiplantae; phylum Streptophyta; class Magnoliopsida; order Ericales; family Theaceae; genus Camellia; species Camellia sinensis. The sequence goes on from NC_138965.1 coordinate 210,335,888, forward strand.
TGAAGAACAGATGATGCAACCCTCTTCTTTTGATCAAAACCAGTCCAAAAACTCAACAAACAAACCTCAAAGTGCCTCAAAGTCGAAGTAAGGTGTGGTAGTGTGTGTGCTAGTGCAAAACTAAGGTAGAAATGCACTTTAAGGCCACCAAACACACACAAGGGAGGAGAGAGGGGGAAATATAGAGAGAGAGTGTATGTATATGTATAAGCTCTGGTTTTCTCTTCAAACTTGCCAACCTAGAAGAAGGAGGAGAGCCTTCCTCTTATAGAAGTCCCCCTTGCAAAGCTTACACAACAAGCTTGCTTAGAGGGAAATCCCTTCATACACGTGTATGGAGGGGAACAGAGTCGGTGCCAGCTATCACAGCTGGCACAAAATATCTACATAAAGTAGATGAACAGTAGTCAGCTGCTCAAAATTGCCATTTTGACAAAAAGTAGTGCCGACCGGCAACAAATAGTGTCGACCGGCAATATAGATTGCCGATGGCAACAAAACACTAGCTGGTGGCCTCTGGCCATGGCCGGTGATGTGTGGGGATGCCTCACAAAGCATTCCCTGCCCCTCCAAGGCAAAACACAACTGTTTGGTGCAAAACCAGACACTAAACGGTCGAGTTTGGAGATCCTGAGGCAAGGCGCGTAGCCGGGACCTCCGGGAACTCCAAACGAACACAAACATGGATAATCACCGGGTGTTCAAACGGTGACGTCCAAGTCTTGAGGACGGTCAAAAATGGGGTGTCTATAACCCGTTGTCATTCGTTTACAGCAAGGTTAGGATCGTTATGAAATGCATGGAGGCTTTAAATGCAGTGATCAATCTGGAATCTAGTAGTGGTGTGTACCCAGTTAGAATTTGTGAAGAGCAAATGGTATTTTCCAGATGCATGAATCTGGACGACCATAGTTCTGATGGGTTACATGGCTCCAGTGGGAATAGTGATGGTGCATCAGTCTTCGGCCATAGCAGGGATAAAGGAGAAACTGAGGTGGCATCACACCTAGAGTGCGTAGTATATAAGAAAGATAACGTGGAAAAGGCTCCAAGGGCTATTCCAAGTGATGTGGTAAGAGGTGGCAGTGATAGCTGGAAGAATGCATTAGTGGTGACTAAAACTGTTGAAAGCTTTGGTAATTCAAAAGAAGGCTCCGATAAGATGGTTGTATAAAAAACAATATCTGCAAAAAGGTGTAATGATGATATAGGTGTGCGGCTCGATGGGCACATGATCACATCTGACTTCATGAAGAGCATTAGTGGAACGGATAGGAGTTGGCCAGAAGTCCATTTAGAGGTGCGTTTTTCTCAGGCCCATTTGGGTGAGTTTGTGTTTGGTGGGCTGGTAGGGACATGTTCCAGTCAGGGCAATGATTTTGGGCTTGTGGGCCAGAATTTTATTCATAAAAAAAACTTGACCCATGATGATAGTGGTAGGGCCTTAGAAAAGGGATCTACATAAAAAATTGTGAAATCTGCTTCTAGAAAAATCATAGAAGTTCGAAAGTACCACTTTTTTCAAGGAGAAGAAGGTAGAGTGAGTCTTTAGCAAGCAGAAATTCCCAAAGAGAAGCTTTGTTCAAATCGGCTTCAGCTACTTTGTGCAGATCGTTAGCTAACCGTCGCATCAGTGGTTCAAAAAGTGATGATCTAATTCTGAATGAAGCTCAGGCAACTCTGCATATGGGTAAATTACTTGGGGTGGAGTTTGAGCAAGATGAAGCAAGTATTGTTGATCGTATTGTGGTGCTCGAACAGTAGGACAAAGAAAAAGTGGAGGCCAAAATTGGTACATCAGTATAAGCTAGTTTGGAGGTGTTTATTAGTGTGGTTAGCAGTTTTAATGAAGATACTTTTGTGGAACATTAGAGGGTTGGATCGGCCAGAGAAGAGGGGTAATATCAAGAAATTAGTAAAGGAAAGAAAAATTAGGATGCTTTTCCTTCAAGAATTGAAGAAATCGACGTTGTCAGAATAGGATATTAGATCTTTCTAGGAAATGGCAAGGCAATGCAATGGCATTATTTGTGTTTAGAATCCTGAGTTTTTTCAGTTAAAGGAGTGTTGCGGCAATAGGAATTTTCTACTCCTGGCAGGTACTCTCTATCATTCTTTTAATTGTGTTTTGATGAATGTATATGCTTCTACTGATGTAAGTAAGAGGAGGAGATTGTGGGAAACTATAAAACAGCTTAGAAACAATTTTCCCAGCCCTTGGTGTCTGGGTGGGGACTTCAACGAAATTAGACTGATTAATGAGCGTATAGGAGTGTCAAGGAGGGATAGAGGAATGAGAGATTTCAATGTTTTTATTAATTCTTGTGAGCACACAGATATCCCAATGATTATAAGGAAATTTACATGGTGCAATGCACAGGAGGGTGCGATATGAAGTAGAATTGATAGGTTTTTATTGGACCCTGAATGGATTAAGAAATTCAATGTTAAATTGTGGGGGTTACTAAAAATTGTGTCTGATTATTGCCCAATTTTGTTAATGGAAGATGAAAGGGATTGGGGCCCCAAACCATTCAGATTTTTGAATGCCTGGACTATTAATCCTACTTTTTCTAAAATGGTAAGGAATGTGTGGGAAGAGTCACAAGTCATTTGGTGGGATGGGTTTATAATGCTTAAGAAACTCCAGCAGGTTAAGCATGCTTTAAAGAGATAGAACAGTGAAGTGTTTGGAGTCATACCTGTGAAGCTGCAATGCGCCGAGGAGAAATTACATGAATTTGATCTGGTGGCTAAAACCAGAGAATTATCTAATGTGAAGAAATTAAGTAGAAGGGAAACCAGAGATGAGGTATGGAAATTGAGTAAGATGCAAGAATGGATTTGGCTTCAAAAATCAAGGTTAAACTGGGAGCAAAAAGGGGATAAAAACACTAGGTTTTTCCATGTTATGGCTAGTTGTAGGCAGAATAGAAATGCCATTGGCTCCTTGAACTATGGTGGAATTGTCTATGATGAACCAATCCGAGTCAAACAAGTAGTGTTTAATTTTTTCAAGACCCATTTCACTGAAGAATGGAGCTCTAGGCCAAAATTGGCGGGTAGTTTCAAATCCAATGGCAACTCAGCAGTGACAAATTTCCTCGAGGCAGAATTTTCTGAGGTAGAAATTTGGGCTGCAGTGAGAGGGTGTGTGATGGGAATAAAGCTCCTAGGCCAGATGGGTTTAATATGCTATTTTTTTAAAAATGTTGGAAAGTTGTAAAGAAGGATGTTGTCTAGTTTATATAGGATTTTCATCGAAATGGTAAACTGGTAGGTGGTATAAATAGTTCTTTTATTACCTTGGTGCCTAAGAAAGATAATCCAATTAGTCTTAGGGATTACCGACCTATAAGTTTAATTGGGTCAATGTATAAGATTCTTTCTAAGGTTTTGGCTAACCGATTAAAGATGGTGATGCCTAGAATAATCAGTGAGGAGCAGTCAGCGTTTGTCGGTGGTAAAAATATTCTCAATGGGATTTTAATTGCAAATGAAATTATTGACTGGTGGAAGAAAACCAAAAGGCGTGGTATTATTCTAAAACTTGATTTCGAAAAGGCCTATAATTCTGTCAATTGGTTATTTTTACTTTCTATGATGAAGAGTTTTGGTTTTGGAGCAAAATGGTTGACTTGGATACAGGAGTGTTTTTCAACTCCACGAGTTTCAATTCTTGTGAATGGTTCCCCTTCATCTGAGTTCAGTCCATCACAAGGCCTTAGGCAAAGGGACCCTCTCTTCCCTTTCCTTTTCAATAGGGTAGTTGGAGGTCTTAACATTTTGTTAATCAGGGCTAAGGAATTAAATTTATTCAAAGGTGTTGTTCTTGGGTCTAATGAAATCTCTGTGTCCCATCTTCAGTTTGCTGATGATTCTATTATTTTTTGTGAGGTAGAATGGGGGGAAGTAGTGAATGTCAAGAAGATTCTTCGATGCTTTGAAATGATCTCTAGGCTTAGAATTGATTATCACAAGAGTGTGATTAGTGACATAGGGGTGCAAGATGAATTGTTGGTTGAATTTGCTGGTAGGTTAAATTGTAAGTGCCAAAAGATGCCTTTTAAGTACCTTGGTTTGCCCCTTGGGGCTAATCCAGGAAGATTGAGAACTTGGAAACCTATTGTGGATAGATTTAAAGTTAAGTTGGCTAGCTGGAAAAGAATGTTCTTATCCCTTGCTGGGAGGCTCACTCTTATCAAGGTAGTTTTGTTTAGTCTTCCAGTTTACTATCTCTCATTGTTTAAGATGCCTGAAGGAGTTACTAAAGAGTTAGACAAGATTCAAGCTGCTTTTCTATGGGGTGGGTCTGTGATCAGGAGCAAGTTATAGATGGTTAAATGGTCTGAAGTCACTAGGAGTGTCACATCAAGAGTCTCAGAGATGTTAATGCTTGCCTACTACTTAAGTGGTGGTGGAGGTTTGGTGGAGATGAGAATTTGTTGTGGAAGAAAGTTTTATGTGGGAGATATAATATTCAAGGAAGCAAGTGGTACCCAAATACGGAAGCCTCTCAGATGCATTCTTGGATATGAAAGGATATTCTCTCTGTCTAAACTCTTGGTGTTGCTTTGTGGTTTTCTTTGTTTTGGTTTTGGTTGATTTCTCACCAACTCGTTATCATGCTAGCAGATGATTGGGCTACCTTATCGGTGTCAACCTTGTTGGGATCAATTTGCTTTGCTATGATGCTTTTGCATACAACCTTTTATTGATGCAATTGTGTTTACTATCAATAAAGTTCTTTGTTTGCTGATCAAAAAATAATAATAATAATAATAATAATAATAATAATAATAATAAAGTAGTTGTCATGAAAATAATTAAGTTTATTTGATTGTACACAATTTTATTGTAACTATAAAAATATATTTTATTTTTAAAATAAATTTTTAGTTTATTATGTAAAATTGCACATAGTATTCAATGTGTTTGGTATGAGTTTTTTGGATTAAATTTATTGAGAACTAAGTTTTTTGGTTTTCGTATTTTTTTATTTTTAGTGAATATTTTTAAAATTTTAAACATTTTTTTACTTTTTTAGACACACCTTACTTAGATGTATCTAAAAAGTAAAAAAAAAATGTGAAAAAATATTTTAAAAAATTAATAAATACAAAAAAATACAAGAAAATTTCTTGTATTTTTTTGTATTTTTGGTATTTAGTAAATTTTTAAAAGGTTTTTTTCACAATTTTTCTACTTTTTAGATATATTTATGTTAGGTATGTCTAAAAAGTTATAAAAAAAAATTTGCTTAAAATATTAAAAAAAACAGTAAAAATAAAAAAAACACGGAAAATAAGAAAGTAGAATTTTCTGAAAAGTATTTTTAGAAAAATGAAACCAAGCATGCTGATTGGTATTATACTAGTTTCATATATGTAAAACCCCGTATTTGTAAGATGTCAAATATTTTAATGGGAGTAGTATTTACTGTGTTTGGTTTCAATTTTCTGAATTTAATTTTTTAAAAATTGAGTTTTTTTATTTTTTGTATTTTTTTGTTTTTAGTGAATATTTTTAAAATTGTAAACAATTTTTTTACTTTTTTAGATACACCTTACTTTGATGTATCTAAAAAGTAAAATATTTCTAAAAAAATATTTTAAAAAATCAATAAGGACACAATAATACAAAAAATGTATAGAATTTTCGTATTTTTTTATATTTTTGGTATTTAGTGAATTTTTTAAAGATTCTTTTCACAAATATTATACTTTTTAAGTGTATTTATGTTAGATCCATTTAAAAATTAAAAAATTTACTAAAAATATTTAAAAAATTAATAAAAATATAAAAACACAGAAAATAAAAAAAATTAATTTTCTAAAAAGTGAATCCTGAGTTTCAAAACCACACAAGCCGATTGGTGTTTTAATCATATTAGTAAATCTCTTAGTAGTGGAACATTTAGATGCGAACCAATAGGGATGAGTATGGCCCGAATTGGTTCTGCATGGCACAAAAGTAGGCCTAATCCGTTGTTTATAATTCCATAAAAATTGAAACCAAATCAATTCCATTATTAAATCATAGAATCAATCCGAACCAAACCATTTAAACACAACTCGATTAGGTTTGGAACCACGATTTCATATAATCTGTTTATAAAAAAAAAAAATATATAACATTTTCAAAAAAATTCAACCTATCATAAATTTTAAAAATAATAATAATATGCCCATTAAACAAAAACATAACAATAAGTTTAATGTACCCATGATCTTTCAAAATATAATTTAAACAAACATAATACCTAACAAACATATTATTCAATATGTAGCAAGTACAAAATTTCCATCAAACAATAATTTTGTCAAAAACAAAACAAAAAAACAATCATTTTGTCATGGCAACGTGAACTTAAATCGTGAATCAATTACATACGTATGGAATCATGAACTTAAATCTGGAAACAATTCATGGAAATCGATTCCTCAATTTTCCAAATCAAAATCAAATTATGAATTTAAAAAATCAATCCAAACTTACCGAATTATATTATATCATTATAGATTTTCGATTTTGTTCCTCAGCCCTACGACCAAACATCTTTCTTGCAAATTTATACCATCTTAATTTGTTTTTTTTACTCCAAACATCTCACCATTAATTTAAAATATATATATATTTCCGGCAACCCAAGTGAGCTGTCCATACTTTTTTTTTTTTTTTTTTGATAACTAGGGTATGCGGGCTAATTTGCACGCATCTCAATTAATCTCTGGAGGACCAATCCCACCATCCACTAGCGGAGGACCCATTTAAAGCCAGTACAGAGCTTCTTATAGACTGGCCCTACACAAGAATTAATAGCACCTAAGAGATTTTAAATTTAAAATTTAGAGATGAGCAAACTCCGAAATCCCAAACTTTCACCACTAGGCCAACCTTGGGGTTACCAGACTCTCCATGTTCTTCATTGTTTTCTTTTACATTACTTCCTTTTCCTTTTCTTTCTTTTCTGACCATTTTTCCCAAAGCAAACTTATCTCCACATCATCGCCCATCCTTTCCAACAATTCTTAATGTCTACCCACATGCATTAACCTCTTTCCAGCAAATCCTTTACTTTTCTCCTCTTCTTTAATGATGCTAGCTAGCCCATGCTTTCTCCTTCTATATATACATATATCAACCGAGTTGAAGGAAAATTCAACTTATTCATTTCCTTTCGTACTATCTGCTTCTTCATCTTCACATAATTGTGGTAAGATTTTGAGTTAGGTTTGGGAGTGTTTAGCGGGAGTGTTAGCAATTCTATATATATGTATAGAGGATTTGCTGGAAAGAGGTTAAGGCATGTGGGTTGAAATGAAGATTTGTTGGAAAGGATGGGTGATGATGTGGAGATAAGTTTGCTTTGGGAAAAATGGCCAGAAAATAAAGGAAAGGAAAAGGAAGCAATGTAAAAGAAAACAATGAAGAACATGGAGAGTCTGGTAAGTATGGGCAGCCCCACTTCGGTTGCCCCGAAAAATATTATATATATATATATATATATTTTAAATGGTGAGATGTTTGGAGAGAAAAAAATAAATTAAGATAACATTTATGTTTTTTTTTATATTTATAAAAATTTTATAAATTATTTTTTGTTTATTTTTAGAAAAACACAAACTATAAATGCGTTTAATTTGAACAAAATGTTTGAAAAAATTTTAAAATATAAACTAAAAAATATGTTTGTTCAGGCCTAAAATATTTATATTTATTTTTTATTATTTATGACAATGGGATCATACATATTTTAATTTTTTTTAAAAAATATTAACTGGAAAAAAAATATTTGAAAAAAAGAATTATTTGAAAAAAAATTAATTGAAAAAAAATTGTTAGTTAAATTTTTAAATTTCTGTTTAAAAATCAATGTAAACTCATTTTTTGAGTTTACATTTATTTCTCAAATTTATAAACTGAGACAACCATTTATAAAACTAAAAAAATTATCAAATAAGTTTTTATAATAATTTTTTTAATTTTTGTAAATATAAACTGAAAATTAAAAACGAAATGATTACCAAAAAGGAAGATGTTTGGTTGCACCTTATTGTTCCACTACTAAGAGATTAATTAATTATAATTAAAACACTAATATCACTCTCATTTAAAATATTTAACATCTTATAAATACGAGATTTCACAATATATTATTATTGTATTAATTTAATGGGATTGGTATGTTACCAATGCAAAATCTTACATTTATCATAATTTTTTGTAATCATATTTAGTTTATCAAGTGATTGTGATGTGTCACAATTACACATTAACAAAATATAAAATTGATGGGATCCATTAAACTAATTCAAAACTTAAAACTAATTAGGTTTAGTCTAGTTGGCCACCATACTTTTCTTAAGGAGGTCATGTGTTCAATTCCAAGGGAGTTGAATTAAGAGAATACAAGCATTTAAGTACTTTGCCAAAGATAGAAAGATTTTCTTCCATAGGTGTCAATCTAACAGCTAACAACTAGCATTTGCCAATAAATAATAAAAATTAAAAATTAAAAAAATAAATAAATAAATAAATAAAACTTAAACAGGATATGGTAAAGCAAATGTGATATGGAAAAAAACTGATTGGATCCATGGCATTGCAATGAGATTGTGAAGTTTTGTTGTTGATATTGTAATAACTTGTGATCGATGGCATTGAATCAAAACTTTTGAAGAAATGCTATTTCCATAGCCACTGGCTGATTCCACAAGCCAACATGAACATCGATTGGATACTGATATAAGAATGTGGGATTGTGAAAGCAACCGTTAAGACTATCGAAATAGTGGTCATTTTTTGAATAATTAAATGCTGTGAACATCGAAGCTCAGGGGGAAGATTATTCTTGGTTGCAATGTTGTAAGTATACCGGTGAACTGATCTCACATTCAAGGATGGGTTCAAGGGGTGATCGTAGTCTCAAAAATTTGAAATATATTATATATTATATTAAAAATAATTTAAAATAATTTAAAATCATAAGAGTTTGCATCTCAAACATATTTTCACACTACATAATGATAATCCTAGATCCGTGCTCGCATTGGGAAGCAGACAAGCGTGGCAAAATCTATGACTATGAAAATTCTTTAGTTGCGTCTGGTTTACTTTTAGAATTTTGATTCTAATTAAAAAAATTCAAAACTCTTTTTAAAACGCATAATCAAACACACAATGCAAAACTCAAATCAAAATTCATAATCAAATTCTTTTCAAAACTCTATTTAAAAAAAAATCAAAAATTATTTTTATTTTGTTTTTTAAAATTATTTTAAGAATTATGTTTTGAGTGTGGAGTTCTGTTCTGAGTTATGAATTATAAGTTGAGTTTTGAAAAGAGAAAATTTATTCGATTATAAGTTTTGACAAAAAAAAATTGAATTATATTTTTTTAATGTGCACTGTATTTCATACAATTGTGAGCTGTATTTTTTAAAAATATATAAAAAAATAATAAATTATTTTTTATTTAAAATATTTTTTAATATGAATATTTTTTAAATTTTAAATTTTTTTATTTTTTTAACAAATTGGCCAATACTTAAAAAAATAACAAAAATAATTTTTTGAAAAAAAATATATAATAAAAAATAATTTTAAAGAACAAAGCAAAAAGTATTTTTTTGAATTTTTTTTAATAGAATTTTGAAAAGAGTTTAGTTATGAGTTTTGAGTTATAAGTATTTGGTTATGAGTTTTGAAAATAGCTTTTGAATGTTTTTTTTTTTTTTTTGTTACATGAAAATCCTCCCACTCTCCCACAGGTCTAAGGTTCTCTCGCAGAAATTACCAAGGTGTCTTGTTGTCCGTTCCGAGCAAGAGACTGTAACTTAAGAACTTACTCCAACCCTCCAAGACAAGTTTCACTTAAGTCAGGACTTGCGCAACGCAGAGTATCGAACCCACACCAAGTACTGTGGTAACAACAACTTGAGACTGAATCTCTTCACCAATTGCGCTACGCCCAAGAGATTGGCCCAAGGAGTTTTGAAGTTGAGACCTAGGTCTTAACCCCCAAGCCTTTACCAAGTGCGTTATTGTCTTGGATTATTGAATTGAGTTTTGAGTTATGTGTTTGGTTATGATTTGAGTGTAGAGTTGTGTTTTGAGTTAAAATATTAAAAAAAATAAAATAAAATATTTAAAATAAAAAAGTAAAATTTTCCTAAACATTTTTAAATATTTAAAAAAATAAATCTAAAAAAATTCAAAATACAACTCAAAACTCTTTTCAAAACTCAACACTTTTTTCAAAATTCAAAATTTAAAAACTCAGAACTCTTTTTAAAACTCATAATAATATAAATTTTTACTTTTCAAAACTCAACTCGCAACTCCACGCGTAAATTACAATTTCATATTCAAGTCATAATTTTAAAACTAAATCAAACGGAGCTTTCGTTTCTCTTTAGGGCCGTTTTGGGAAGTTGGCAAAAAGCCAATTTGGCTTTTTGGGATCACATCACCTCTCTACTTTTTTACACAAAAAAACCAAAAAAAAATCACAAAAAAACAAAAAAAATTAACTTTTTACCAACTTTTCAAAACACTACTACATTATCAAGCATGATCATGATGTGGCCTTTTGATTGTTCTAAATTCAAACTTTTTTTTTTATTTTTTATTTTTTATCTCTGTTCTTTTGGGTTGAATATACAAGCTTTTATTTCTTTAGGCTACGTTTGTTTAGCTCTATAGAATAGAGAGAATTAAGAATACGCTGAAATTGAATGAGGAGATTATTAGTGTGATAATATTAAGTTGGAGATTGAGAATAAAAAGTATTTATTTGTATACCACCGGATTAGTAATACTATAGATAATATTAATATATAAAATTAATATTTTTTAAATTTTAATATTATAATTATATTTTTTTGTTCTAAAAAATATAAATTTTACTTAAAAATTATTTAAAAATTCACTAATCCCCTCACTCAATTTTTAATCTCAAGACCTAATGGAGGGGATTATTAGTCCAAAAGGATAACTAATCTCCTCACTCATGTCTCCAACCAAACACTTATGTTTGTTTGGATAGACTGGATAAAGAGAGATTGTAATCCATCGAACTGTTAATCCTTAAATATATAATTCCTTGACTATTTGGTTTGATAGGATGTGTATCACATGTTTGCTTAGTCATAGGATTAGATGTAAGGAAATGACTATTCCATTGAATCTTATGTTTGTTTGAAATATTATGAAGAATGATAAATGTTTAAAAGATAATTTTGCCCTTTAAAATTGTTTACTAAATAATATCAACTTTTTTGGGGCTAGATTAAATAAATAAATAAATATTTTATTTTTTAAAAATTAAATAAATTTATTTTTAAAAAAATAAATAAATAAAATATCAATAAAAATTTTTGTTATTTTTTAAAATAAAATTTCAAATAAATTTATTTTAAAAAACAATAATTATTAAATAAAACATCAATAAAAATTTAAATAATGAGATTAAATTAAATAAAACATCAATAAAATTTTAAAATAAAACATTTATAAAAATTTATTTAAAAAAATAAATAAATAAAACATCAATAAAAATTAAATAAAATTATTTTATTTTTAAATTGAGACATTTAAATTTTATTTAATTTTATTAAATATAATACATAATTAAATCAAATACTTGGACAGTTATCCCACCAATTCTATCACATACCCTCCTAGGATATAATAGTCCCACATATGTGGGATTGACAGTCTAACCGGACTTCTTATGAATTTGCAACCAAACAATGGACTCCATGATTCAATAGACATGGTGTCCAATCCCTCTAAACAAACGCACCAATAAGTCTCACAAATTATTAGTCCAATCTCTCTCTCCAAAGATCCAAACAAACATAGCCTTATCGTTGGTTCTTCATGCTTTCCCGAAGGGTAATAAATTGAAGTTTGCCAACTATACTCCAGATGCAAATTGCTATGCAAAGGTAACCCTTTGATTAAACCGCCTTAATAATGGAGTTTTAGCATTTTAGTTTTTTCTTACGCTTGTTTGTTTGGAAAATGTTTTTGCATTTTCAGACATAGTGCACTAAAAAATAAAAATTATGAAAAAAAAAAAAATTGTATTGAAATCTTACAACCTCTGCCGCCACCACCTCACCCACCCCAACTTTCAAAATATCACAAATAATGTCAGGTGGTGTTATGGACTACCATATCTATTGAACCAAAATAGTACAAAATCAAAAATTCAAGGGTAAAATTGTAAGAATAAAAATGACACAGAGAGTAAATAATAGGGACTATTGATATAATTTGTCTAATATTTTATATAGAAATAAACAGACTGCTATTACATCATTTTAGTTCTGTTATAAATACAAAAATAAACATAGATTAAAAATTTGTCCAACCATATGCATTCCAATTTCTATTTTTACTAGTGTACCAAGGGTGGACCACTGCACACATACATGGGACTTGAAGAATGTAGGACCCAAAATTAGGCAGGAGTATAGGGGTGTGTGCATATATGCATATGATAATGGGTTCAAGTGGCTATAGCATTGGCCACGAAGTTATTATATATACAATACGAGGGTCATCATCACCAAAAAAGAGCATCATCTTTCACTCTCCTAAAGCACCTCTTCTCTTATCGCTTTAGAAAATGAGGTGAATCTCTTGTTTGGATTTCTTGTGCCTTTTTGGCCCTTCACTCTAGATATCTGTGGATAACAATCCATCCCATTCTTGCTCTTCAATCTCCCCATTTGTGTATATATTCCTCCAAATATCTCTCTTTTTACCCTCTCTTTTTGCCCTTGCTTTTTATTGTTATTTTACTTTGAAATTTGTTTTGTTTCTCATTCCTTCCCTCTTCTATTCTTTCTTGACTTCTTTCGTTTTTTGTCCATTTCTATCAAGAAAAATGTATAATAACCAATATCATCCCTTTCCTTGTTTGCATTGCCACCCGCATAGCTACATTCGCATGGTAACTCTCTCTCTCTCTCTCTCTCTCTCTCTCTCTCTCTCTCTCTCTCTCAATTCATATACAAATGTGGATTTAATTTGGGCATGTGAAATTCAGGTTCAACATCTTATAGAGAGGTGTTTGCTTCTCCATATGAACCGTGATCAATGCATAGAGGTGCTTGCAAAGCATGCTAGCGTTCGACCCCTCATGACACTTACAGGTCTCTCTCTCTCTCTTAGTTAAGATCCTCAGAATTTATGTCGTTAACACACTTTTAATTGCACAATGTAATGAGAATCTTGAAATACAACAATTTCAAGATACAATCATGTTCCTACTAAAAGTGTATTCCTGATACAAGAACATGGATGTTAAGAGCAGAGTATTCTATCTCTAACGTATGGAACTAGAACTGCATATGTGTTCGTTTCTTCTATCTATAGCATCTCAGCATGCCTTGTCAACTTATACATATGCATGCATGTATTAGCATTCTCAGATTCTACTCATGCGCACTTAAATATCTACATTCTCTCCTACGGGGTTTCTATGAGCATGTATTAATATATTATAGAGCACAGAAATCGATCATGGCTTTGTTCTGTGATCAGTTTGTGTTCTTAAACTTTTTAGTGTGTGAATTAGTGTGGATTCATTGGTTTACTTAACCAAGTTAATGGTTGCAGTGTGGAGAGAGCTACTAAAAGAGAACAGGGGCTTCTTTCAAATGTATTTCCACACCATTTCTCCGAGGACTTTCATAAGTAAGCACTTAAGCTTGAACTTCGTAAGATGAGCTAATTTGAGTCCGCTAAATTAATTAAGCCCAATAGCCCAAGATTGATGGACCCGAATCTATCGCAAGTCCAAGATTGGTGGGTCCGGATTTATCGCCATCAAACGGGCTGAATGGCTCTAAGCCTCAAAAGGGTTCGGATCCACAAACTTAGAGACTTAAGCAAGCCTAGAGATTCGAGGCACTCGGACTCAAAAGGGTTTAGGTCCACGAACCTAGAGGTCCAAAGCACTTGGCTTCAAACGGATTCAGACGCAATCTAAAAGTTGCTCCGTTAATGAGTCCCAGAACACTTGTGGGCTCAGAGTTTTCTGGGATCTACGCACTAGAACCATGGGCGTAATGGAGTTCGAACAAAGGACCCGATCCCGAGGACGGTGAGTGGAGATAAATTCACTCTTCGGTTAAACTAGCCTATACCCAGGTCGATGTGGCACGATCTAGGGGGTCCCTGAGACTCGGCAATATTTGCGGCAGGGCGTTCTCTTGAACTACCCTTGACCCTTCTGCGGCAGGACATCCTCTAGGACTACCCCTGACCCTTTGGGATGATTAGGGATCATTGGTTAGGTGTGGCTAAGAAGAAGGGTTCACCGAGACGTTGATCTCCTCTTCGAGGGTTTTCCTCATCCTCGGAGAGGTCACCTCCTCGGACAAAGTGGTTAGAGAGAATATTCCTCATGTGCCTTGCACATGGGCTCCATCTTACATCATGAGGTGCCTATAAATAGCACCCATCCATAGATTTACAAGGGGTGGATTTTGGAGAGAACTCTTGGGAAAGAACTAATTTCCCTTCTCCATTATCAACCTTGAGAGTGAAAGTGGGAGATCCATGGGAGAGTCTTGCCATTATTCTCTCTCTAACTATTTTTCCTTCTTCTTCACCCAATATCTTATCTCCATCATCTCTTTACTTTTGTGTTCTTAGTTGAGACTATTGAAGAATCTAAACCTCTCACCATCTTCTAGAGAATTCGAATTTTTCTTCAAGGATCTTTGAATTTTCCAACAACTTTCCTGAACCCACTCATACAAACTTATTCTTCCTACGAAAATTTTTAAAAAAATTGGGCACAATTTTTATACAAAATTTTCTACGATAATAATATACCAGGTTCATTTATATAATTAAATGTCATTTTAACCAATTCGTGGTTAAATAACAATTTCCCACGTTAACATATGTACCTTTTCAGTTTGTATCTGTTCTTAGGCACAAGAAAATATTTCTTATCGTTTAGCAAAATCTATTGTTTTGTATGTTTTTGGAATCCTAAAAGATAATTAGTTTGCATATTATTTTTCAGGTAGACACATTCAAAAGAAAGCAAGGTTTGCGAGGAGGAAACAATATTGGAAGTGAATGAGAATTATAAACCTCGAAAGAGAAGCATATTATAGGAATAAGGAGTTAGTGATGTCTTATTAGGGTTTTGAGCGAGTATTATCGGGATCAATTGCTTTGGATCATATTTAAATTAGTGAATCTTAGTAGATAAAACAAATCGAATATGGGTAATGTGTGGAAGTGGTTTGAAAATACCCTTCGGATCCTGGGAGACGCTAGGAGTCCTTAGATAGTCACCTGAAAGGAAATAAACGCTCCGACGTAGGTGCCGGAATTAGCACTCCGACGGGCAAGTCAGTCTCAAGCTCTAGGTTATTTGTATTCTAAGTTAAACAAGGAAATTCTTACCCTTCTTTTTTTCTCCCCCTCTCTTTATCTGTAGTTCCTGTATTTATACTCGTTTCCTGGACCTCGGGGCCAGGTCCTACTCGTTACTCATTGTCCTCTCTCATATTCGGCTCCATGGATTTATGCTTATCCGGCCTATCTATTGTATTCGGCCTCCTGAGCGTGCCGGATAACGCCGAATAGTGTCTGTTCTGCAGAGTACGCTCTTCCCGGCATTGCCAATTATTCGGCTCCCACAATTGCCCCCCAAACTCGCCATTGACAGTAGTTAACTGGCGTGTTTGGTTTTGATTCTGAAAAGCCAAGACATAAGTTAGGCGGCTCTGCCTATCCCAATGTGTCAGAGCACGCACGTCTTTTTGGTCATCATTATGCTTTCCCGCCTTATTCGTGCACCTTTTGCATTTAATATGATTTGAAACTCCAGTCCTTTCGAATGCATGCTTTTCTCGAATCCTTGGGCCTCCTGGATTCCCAGCCGGTATCACTCTTCTGACGCTTTTCTCTGCAACTTTTGTTCGTCTATCCTCGTTTTCTTCACCTCTCGTAAGTTTTCTTTCTTTCTTTGCGATCCTATTTTCCGTGCTTATTTTAGCTTTGGTATACCCTCAGATCTTTGCTAAAATGGCTAAGCACCTGAAAGACCTCCTTTCCAAAGGTCGTATTTCGGGATTCCGACGACATTTTTCTATTCCTGATGATGTTCATCTATCTCTAGTGACGGACAATACTCTGGATATAGAGAGAGAGGATCGCAACACAATCGTCTTGCCTTTCCTATCCATTGCGGAGGGCGGAGTTCGTTTTCCCCTACATCCATTCCTTGGGGTCGTCCTCCGCCATTGGGGTCTGATTCCTTCTCAGCCGAATATGAATTTTTTTCGAATCGTAATGGGGATTGTAGAGTTGAACCAGCGCCTCAGGATCGATCTTGGCATTCTGGCTATTCGGCACTGCTATGCTTTAGCCAAATCTTCTGGTCGGCTCAGACGATACTTTCTTAGAGCCAAGGATACTGACAATCATTTGGTATTCATGCTTGCCAGTTCTGGCAATCGAGTGGATGACGTAATGGTCAATGTCCAAGGGAACTGGGAATTTGGCGAAGGCGAGGACCGCCTAGACCCTATTCCTAGATGGAAGGGTAAACCAAGTGGCCGTGTATCGCCTTGCGTTTATTGAACGTTTCTTCTACTCGGCCTTATCTCCAAGTCAAACCCTTTGTCTTTGTAGGCAGTAAATTAAAGAAGATTCTAACATCTACTGACGATGCAGTCCTTGCGCAGATTGCGATTGCACTCGAATACTTCGGCTGTCCAAACGTACAGAAGCAAGGGAGAGCGGCCCACATACTTCTTCGATACTTATACTGCTTTTTCGGCCGCGGACAACATTCCAATTCCACCTGGCAATCAACACCTTGCGGCTCTTATCTTCCCTAATTTCAAGAGCCTTAGGCAAGTTGGTCTCGAAACTTCTGATTTGGGGCAAGACGTGGCGTCGGTGGTAAAGGTAGTTGCCGAACCAGCCAAAGAGTTCGCTAAGGAGGCCAAAGAGGTCGACGAGGACCTAAACTCGGCGTTTGATGTAGCCGAACTTAATCAGCCTGCCTCACCATCCACTTCGGGTCGGGCGGAG
The DNA here is from genome assembly GCF_055761805.1 of Camellia sinensis. Lineage (NCBI taxonomy): Eukaryota > Viridiplantae > Streptophyta > Magnoliopsida > Ericales > Theaceae > Camellia > Camellia sinensis. Next base: position 210,352,970 of record NC_138965.1, read on the forward strand.
TTTTCTTTTGGAGATATTTTTGCAAGTTTGGGAGACCTACCCGCCGATTTTTTTGAAAGTATGGCTGGGGAAAACCTCACGCAGATGGCTCGAAAGAAAAATGCCGAGCGAATAGCCGCCTGGAAAAAGGCCGAGGCCGCCCGTTCTGAACCCGTCATGATTGAGTCTTTCAAATCCGTTATTGAAGAGCCGATTCAGATTGTTGCGGCCGAAACGGCGAAAGAGGTTGAACAACCGATCATTGAAGAACGGTTGATTCCGGAAGAGCGGGGCAAGAAGCGTAGCGCCGAGGGAGAGGTCATTGTCCTGCTGACAAAAGGCCTCGCTTAGAAAATTCAGACATGGTTGTTCCTTTCATTGTTCAGCCAAAGATGAGAGGCACGCCGATTTCCTCTGACGCATCCATCATTACCGACCCAGTGGTAGCGATAAGCTTGGCGACTTCAGTCTCCCTACCGGCTGATAAGGCATCGTTTCATGCCGTGTTAGATTTGGTGGCCGTAGCCCTATCTGCGTCGTCGGCCCTTTTGGTAGGTGACCTTAACTTGTTTTGATTTTGCTTGCCTATGGTATCTAACGATCCCAACTCGTTTTGCAGACGGTCGGCAGGATCACCGACTTGGGCCACCGCCTACATGATGCCTTGAGAGGATTGACCGGATGCAGTCAGAAGTGGACGGTCAAAAGAGCAGGGTCGAGTTTGAGGTTATGAGAGCCGCAATGGAGACTGCGCGAGCCGAAGCCAAATTAGAAAGGGCTCGGTCTACCGATCGGCTTCGTTCTGATGCCGAAGATAGGGTAAATGCGAGCGAAGAATCGCTTAGGCTAGCCAAGGAGGCGCTTAAAAAGGTGGAGACTGAGTTAGCAGAGTTGAAGGCAGCCAAGGAAAAAGCCGAATATGAGGCTTCTACCGCATTTGAAGCAGAAAAAGGTGCTGCCTTCGAGGAATACGTAGATGAAGTCCCCAAGTTTGAGAATCGAGGATTCAAACATGGATGGCTCAAGGCCCTTGATGCCGCTGGGGTTACATTGGACTTGCCAATTCCATATGAACAGGTGGACGTTGAGCCACTTGAGTCTGACCCCAAGGATTGATCTGTGAGGCATTCGAATTTTATGAAATGCTTTCACTTTTGATGTATGTTTTTGTTTTAAGGACTTTTGTTGGTTTCGAGTAGTTTTCATGTATAAATTGGTTACTATCTGCGCTTAATTTATTAATGAAAATTACATTGTCATTTCACTACTACTTATGCGCAATTTGTGATGTTGTGCTGGTGAAGAATTTTTGCCTTTCACTACTTTAGATAAAATGATTATTCTGTTGAGCTTTCTAAGATTGAATATCTTGGCAATATTGACTTATCATTCATATGCCGAATAGTTCGTGGGTATTATGCTGGTGAATCGATTCATGGGCTGGCTGGGGCACTTAAGCCGAATAGTTTGATGAATGGCCATGTTGACTTATCATTCATATGCCGAATAGTTCGATGAATCTGCCCTTGCCCCAGGCGATTCATGATCATTCGGGCGCCGGAAGAGACGAACTTAAGAGTTCTGAAGAATTGATTCATGGGCCGACTGGGGCACATAAGCCGAATATATTGATGAATTTGCCCTTAAGCCGATTATATTAATAAATTTTCCCCTGCCCCAGGTGGCTTATGGACATGATACACCAAATGGGCGCATGGATTCTGCCCTTGCCCCACGAGGGTCGACTCAGTCGGTGCCGGGCGATTGAGGTTTTCACAATTAATGAGATTGCCTCGAGGGTGCTGCCTCCGTAAAGGATAAAGGAACAAAGGTACAACTTTTATGAGTTTAGTGAACAACTGACTCCAGCTCTTGGAGGAAGATTCATCGTGTGAATGTCAAACAGACTCTTCTTTAACAGCAGAGGGGAAACGAGGACGCTAGCTGAGCTGGGCGGAGATATGAATCAAGGTGGTGAACCTTCGCGCATAGGAAGTAGGAGTTCTAAGGATCGAGAGAGGCATCAGTCTCCTCGACGTCGAAGCAGGTTGCCCAAGCGGGACAAGCAGTCGCAGGGCAGATCTCCGCAACCCCGAGTCGAAAGGGGATCTGACGCGAATCCGTGCCCATTAAGCTTTGCGGTATTTGTGGGGAATAAACCTATGACAGAGGCGGACTCGATCGTTTGAGACCCAAACGTAGTGGTCGAGTTTGCTCGACAAATTTTTCCTCCTGAGGTTTAGCAGTCAATGGTAGGTCGACAGGACTACGAAGTATTTCGTGAAGGCATTCACGGGGCGGTGAAGGGGCTTTACACTGCCTATGAAATTGGCATGCGGCTGTGCGCTTCCCGCCGAGAAATGGAGAGGAGGAATGAACGCATTCGAAGTTTGAAAGCTCACGCGAAGGCGGCTGAGCGTGAGTTAAGGAAGGCCAGGGCGGCTCAGGCACAACCCACCGGGCAGGGAAACCCAATCGTGGAAGAAAGGGTTACCCAGCGGCTCATCAGTACCGCGCTCGCCGATCGTGAGACGGCGAGTATGTTCGCAATGGAGTCTGCAAAGGAGAGGGCTTATGAAAAAGGTTTTCATGAAGTCGAAAAGTTGGAATCGAAAAGACCAAGGAGCCGAAGAGGTTTGCCGATGTGAAAATCGTGGATTTAGGCACGGTTGGATCAAGGCATCTCAAGCTGCGGAAGTTCTTCGAGCGTCGAGCATTGATTCGGCATCGCCACTCTACCAGAGTAAACATTTTTCGTTTTCTGCTTTTGAAGTCGAGAAGAGTGAGGATGAGGGTGACGCCGTATAAGGATACTCATTGTAAGGTTGAAACGCAGATTATGTTCAAAACTATGTAATTTATTGTTTGATTGAATAAAAACGTTCTATTTATAAATATTTCGTTGCGGTTCGTATTCGGCATACACGTGTTTCATTTTATTGCATAAATGTTTGAATGAATGTATAAGCATTGATCGACCCGAGTATCTGTTAAATGTCCAGTGATACGCCGGTTTATAGGCAAGGTCGGCCCATACATGATAGCCGTTTAGTTTTGAATGAGGCCATTGTAATTGGGCCATCTGTAACTAGGCCATTTATCTGTGATCGTCGTCTAGACAACTAGGTCATTGTGGCTTGAGGAAACCGAAAACCAGTGAGTGGAGTGGCTGCGGCAAATTCGTCCCGGCTCGGGGCCTAGATGTTTGGCCAGTTGGATTGATAATTTTGTCCTTGCCCAGCCAGTGCATGTGCTTCAAAAAGCCGTTTGGATAACTAGGCAATGGTGAATGTCGACCGACGTTCGTCTCATGGACTTTAGAGTTGATGAAATTGCCTCGGGATTGGGGCCTCGAGATCGCTACCAGTATTGAAAATAAAATGAGTGGGCGCCTCGCGCAAATAAACACGCTTGATTCCTTATCACTTGTTATGTGGGGTGAGATAAGTGGGGGTGTTAGTTAAAGAAGCTCGAACTTCGGCCGAGCTTGGTGTTGTAATGGATCGCAACAGAGAACCCACCTGTATGGGAGGTAAGGCGTCCAGAAAATGACATGAGTCTTCAAGTCGTCGAAGCAGATCGCTCCGAAAGAAGAGACAACGACCGTTGAGTTTATCCTTCCTTGTCCTGGATCTTTGCCTTGACATTGTCAATGGTATCAGGGGAAGTTTGGCAATGTGCAAGTCATGGGCTTGGGCACAGTTGGCTCAAGGCATTGCAAGCCGTGGAGGACTTCCGGGCGACGGGCGTTGATTTGGTGCTGCCGCTTTACCAACGCATCTTTTTCCCCTTTTTCGCTTTTGTGGTTGAAAATGGATATTGTAATGTTCAAATACGGGTTGCGTTTATGTAACTACTGTTTTAATCAAATAAAATGTTTCATTTCGAACGTTTGCGCCTTATTCTGGGCGTTTTTATATATTCAATTAGGCACCTCATTTCACATATTGGCATATTTTGTTTCGTTCATGCGGACTTGCAGTTTGTGTAATAATTTTCGTATGTAACAAGGGGTCCATAAGATGTACCCAATTCGCTAAGTTGACGAATGGCATTGCGTTCAATTATAATCTGATTCGGCTCAGCTTAGGTACTTGGCCGACCGACGTAATGAATCAGCCTGTGCGTGCGAGCTTTAAGAGCCGAATGAGGATATGATTTGCAGAAGGGGCTCCGAATCCGAAGGCTTATTTGAACCAATCGTGATATCCACGAAGGGCGCTCTGAATCCGGAGACTTAATCGGCCTCAACGTGTTATGCACCGAAGGGGGCTCCGAATCCGAAGGCTTATTTGAGCCAATCGTGATATCCACGAAGGGCGCTCCGAATCCGGAGACTAATCGGCCCCAACGTCTTTTGCACCGAAGGGGGCTCTGAATTCGGAGGCTTAATCGGCCCTAAGGTGTCATGCACCAAAGGGCGCTCCGAATCCGGATGCTTATTTGAGCCAATCGTGATATCTATGAAAGGCGCTCCGAATCCGGAGACTTAATCGACCCTAACGTGTTTTGCACCGAAGAGGGCCCCAAATCTGGAGGCTTAATTGGCCCTAAGGTGTCATGCACCGAAGGGCGCTCCGAATCCGGAGGCTTATTTGAGCCAATCGTGATATCCACGAAGGGCGCTCCGAATCCGGAGACTTAATCGGCCCCAACGTGTTTTGCACCGAAGGGGGGCTCCGAATCCGGAGGCTTATTTGAGCCAATCGTGATATCCACGAAGGACACTCTGAATCCGGAGACTTAATCGGCTCCAACATGTTTTGCACCGAAGGGGGCTCCGAATCCGGAGGCTTAATCGGCCCTAAGGTATCATGCACCGAAGGGCGCTCCGAATCCGGAGGCTTATTTGAGCCAATCGTGATATCCACGAAGGGCGCTCCGAATCCGAAGACTTAATCGGCCCCAACTTGTTTTGCACCGAAGGGGGCTCCGAATCCGGAGGCTTATTTGTGCCAATCGTGATATCCACGAAGGGCGCTCCGAATCCAGAGACTTAATCGACCCCAACGTGTTTTGCACCGAATGGGAGCTCTGAATCTGGAGGCTTATTTGACACTATAATGGGAAGTGAATTTCACGATGGAAAAAGATGAGACTTTTCATTGCAGAAGTCAGCTAAATACAAGTATCAAAGCCCACAAGTCGGGTCAGTGATAGAACTTTCATAAAACTGTTCATGCTGACTGCTGGCAGCCACAGATCTTTTCAACGCCACGGGCTGTCAGGAAGCGCATAAGCTGATGATAGGTGCTTGGCACGGCCTGCATGATATGCAACCAGGTTCGTCCCATGATAACATTATACGGCGAAGGAAGCTTTACGACCAAGAATTCAACCTTGACTGTTCTGGAGCCCGCTCAAACGGGTAGTGTGATCTTCCCCAACGGGGACTCTGGATTCGTGTTGAAGCCGAATAACGGATAAGGAGCCGGAGACAGATCTGACTCATTGAAGCCAAGTTTGATGAGGGTCTCATAATACATAACCTCCGACGTACTCCCTGGATCTACGAGAATGCGTTCGACGGTAAACTGGTTTACGCGTAATCTGATGATCAACAGATCAATGTAGGAGATTGTCATGCCGACAAGATCAGAATCGTTGAAGGCAATACTCGGAGCTTTTTTGGGCCGTTTGGTTGGAGTATGTTGCCCTCGGGAAACTGGATGTGATTGATTTGTGTGCACGGTTAGAGGTGCTGGTAGGCTGTATATCATATGGATCACGCCAAGTGGAGATGAATCTTGTCTTAAAGCTAGTGCCTTGGTTGGGTTGCCTTTTCTTACGTACTGTTGCAGCCGGCAATCTTGCACCAGTTCCTCTAGGTGATCCTTTAATGCATAGCAACTTTCAGTTTCGTGGCCATAATCTTTGTGATACTCGCAGCGCTTATCCCGCCTTTGTGTGTCAAGAGGGCCTACCATCTTCGACGGCCATTTGAAGAACGGAAGATGTTGGATTTTGGACATTACCACATTAATCGGCTCTGTCAGTTCCGTATATTTTTTGTCGGTACGTCTCGTGCGCCTGCTGTCGACTTGCAGTTGTTCATTCGTTCGATGAGAGCACTGATCGTTCGATCGGCGAGAATCCCGCATTTTATCTCGTTTACCCTGCTGCCATGGTTCTGGGCTTTGAGGCGGTACGGAACTTATTGGCTGAGTAATTTCAGGGGAGGCCGTTTTACTGGATACGCATCCAGCTTTAACCCGCAAGGCTTCGTCCTCTACCTTGCAGTGTTCTTCAACTTTCTTCATCAACCCCCAGACCGTTTTGAGGGGTCTTCTGGTCAAGGAACTGCGGAGGGCACTGTCTGGTTGCAATCCCATTTTGAAGGCGGTGATGGCCATGGAGTCGTTGCAAGCGTCGTCAACAAGATTAAAGCATTCCCAATAGCGCCCCAAATACGCTCTCAGTGTTTCTTCAGGTTGAATTTGAATCGCTCAGAGAGAGTCTGCTTGTTTCGGCTGGACCTCATTGGTGATAAATCTGGCCCTGAAGGACTTCTGTAATTGATGGAAGCTTTCGACCGAAGCCGGCTCCAGTTTGTAATACCACCTGACTACTAAAGGTCCCAAGCTGCTGGGGAATATTCGGCACATGAGGGCCTCGTTGTCTGCATGCAATGTCATGGCTTGCTTGTAGTGACGGATGTGATCGGTGTGGTCTGATTTTCCATCGTAGAGGGTAAATGATGGAGCTTTGAACTTCTTGGGTAGAATTGCCCTTGCAATCCGTCGGACAAAGGGATCATGCTGATCTTCTTCATCCGAACTGTTTCTCCTGTGCTTATTCCTTGTTCGTAGACTTTTTTCGGAGCAGCTGGAGGTTTCGGATCGTCCCTTCTTGTCGGGCTCCGTGGATAATGAGTTGGGGTCACTATCGGTGTCCTTTGGTCAGGCTCGAGGTCGTTGTTCACCTGCCCTTAGAGGTCGTTCGGGATCTTGGCGCGCGGCTTCTCTAGATTTCGCTACTTCCAGGGCCAAATCTTGACGGAGACATTCATTTTCTGCGATCATATTCTCCAGCCTCTGTTCATTCTGCTTTGTTTGTTCCATAATTGCTTGCATTGTCTCTTGCGCTGAAGTCGTTGGTGAGTCGAAGTTCAAAGCGCGTCTTGCAGCGATGGTTTCCTTTTCGAGAATATTTGCTAGAGTAAGGTCATCCTTCTGTGTAATGTCGTCAGTGGCTATCGGAGGATCTTCGGTTACGCCTTCCATGGATGTATTCGAGTATTCCCACAGACAGCGCCAATTGTGTGGAAGTGGTTTGGAAATACCCTTCGGATCTTGGGAGACGCTAGGAGTCCTCAAATAGTCACCTGAAAGGAAATAAACGCTCCGACGTAGGTGCCGGAATTAGCACTCCGACGGACAAGTCAGTCTCAAGTCTAGGTTATTTGTATTCTAAGTTAAACAAGGGGATTTTTACCCTTCTTTTTTTCTCCCCCTCTCTTTATTTGTAGTTCCTGTATTTATATTCGTTTCCTGGACCTCGGGGCCAGTGCCTACTCGTTACTCATTGTCCTCTCTCATATTCGGCTCCATGGATTTACGCTTATCTGGCCTATCTATTGTATTCGACCTCCTGAGCGCGCCGGATAACGCCGAATAGTATCTATTCTGCAGAGTACGCTCTTCCCGGCATTGCCAATTATTCGGCTCCCACAAGTAATGATCTTCAAACCATAAAAGTATATTACCCTCTCATTCTCTCGCTTGTGTGCGTGTGCTAAATCGCGCACACATGAATTTTTAGATTGAAAAACAAAATGAGTTCCCATTTGAAAATCACGTCTGTTAAAATGATAAAAAAAATTCAACACGATCTGAGAAAGATATTACAAAATTAATAATTAATCAGTGCATTAACGTTCTTGTTCACATCTTCACACTCAAAATTTTCATTTCAAAATTCCATTTTCCATTTTTCATATATTCACAAACAGAAATAATTTTTACAAATCATATAAATACCCAACATTTTTATATTATTTTCATTATGGTGAAAAATTGTTTCTCAATAAAAGTGATTGTTTTCAACAAAAAAAAAAAATCTTGAAAATTAATTTTAAAATATTTTGTCAAACAAGTTTTCTATATCAATTTTGAGATATTTATGATACCTAACCCTAACACTAACTCTATCCCAACCCCAAAAAATAACTTTGTTTTCATGGTTATTTATTAGCAATTGATGGTAGAGCCGCTTACATAGAAGAAAGAGTTGTCATTAGAAAAATTACAGCAACCATTTTACTAAGTCCTCAACAAGCTTGGAGTCAGAAAACCTCAATTCCGAAAGAGCATCTACCTCAGAAAGGCAAATGATTGAAACCCTAGCCCTAACCTTAACCTTAAAATGGAAACAGCTCTCTTCTTCTGGTAGTTCTTATTAAATGCTCCTTTTACTTAAAAGGGTGTTTTTGTCCATTTGGAATGCCTCAGAGCCTTACTTTCACGGAAACAATTGCCCTCTACATGGACCTGAAAATTGTTTGCAATAAAAAAGCCATGCACCCATCATCAGTAGCATAAGATAAAGCTTAAGTGCACAAAAAAAAAAATTCATCGAATAAGACACAAATGTAAAATACAGTATTAGGACCCATATGTGTGGGGCCCGCATTTGCTAAAGTCTTTTGTGCTCCTAACACAACTGGTGGCATTAATTACTGTAAATATACTTGTAGAGTTGAAAGGACTAATGGTGTCTATAGTCTCGTGTTACAGATTTCAAGGCTACAGAATTCTAGAGCGCTTCTTCAATAGTCTCAAAATATATCTTATGATTTTGACGCAACAAAATTGTTTTTCCAAGTAAGATAATGCTTACATAACTTTATTTAGGTTAAGTTTGGTAATTCTTAAAAAATTTAAAAAGTTAAAAAGTCACTATCCTATTTAAATCACATTATCTTATTTAAGTCATATCACTTCTCTAACACATCATTTTAAATTCAACCCAAACTCAATCCATATTTCATAAAAAGTCAAAAAGTACACTTATTTAGTTTTTCCAAACTTAACTTTAGTTGACAAATCAGATAATATGTTATACTATATGTGTTTACTTAATTAAAAAATAAAAATTTATTGATGAAAACCTAGCAGACACAAAAATAGTTTACCAAAAAGGTGATTTACCAAAATTCTTCACTTATTATATAAAACAAAAGATAATAAAATAAAACCGATGATAAATAATATTTTTCATTATTTAATTAACTTGTTCAATCACCCATAAGTGGTTGCATCATCAATTTGATAATCTAGTAATGAATAATGATTCAATCATTCAACTAGAAGAAAGTGACAAGCTATAGAATCCAGCAAGTGACATCTATAATTACCCAAATAGCCTTTCCCCAATTTAGGGTTGTTTTTTAATTTTTTTTTTAAAAATTAAAAAAACAGACTTTTTAACTTACTTTTTAAAGTAGACCTAAGTTTGGTTCGTCTAGATTAGGCCACTACTGGTTCTCAAAATCCCAGTAACCAATTGAGTCCTCATTTTGTCAGCCAAGTTTTGGAATGTGATTTCTATCTTGTGGCAAACTGTGATTGGATGCAGAGGCATTTTTGAAATCATGATGTTTTTAACCAGTAGTCTCTTACTCTTAAACTCTGTGACCTGTTTGTTTGATTACAACTGTTGTTCAACTAACCAGTGCCATGTGATCGACTAACTAGAATAATTGAATAAAGGGCAAAATTGTAGTATTTATATTTTGATGTCAGTGTGATTTTAATTTTTATAATTTTAGTTTATTTAATTTTATTTTTTTTGTTAATTTAGTTCAATTGATTACTTCATTTATATTTTTTTTAGTTATAACAGTATTGATGCCTAACTCATTAACTAATGAATGATACTTTAATATTTTATATGTTTCATTGGAATAAAGTGAAATAAAATAATTATTTATCATAAATCTATTCTCACATTTGATTTATTAAAAAAATAATAAAAATTATATTACAAATGAATTTATTATTTATAAGAGAATAATCATTTTATATAAAAATTAAGAAATCGCGACTCCATTCAATTTAATTTCATTTTAGTTGAACCACATATTCCAAAAGATCAAAACAAATAACAAGAATATGATTGGTTTCAAACCCTACTCAGGTGTACCTCTAACTGTTGTTCATTCAATCACTATATTTGATAATATGTTAACTGTTTTATATATATATATATATATATGGCATCATATTACCTCTCCGACATCTGAGCTCCTTGGCATCTTTCTCTCTCTCTCTGCAGGTCACAGCTCTCTCCAACTCTTTTGTTGTAATGAACTGGTGTGAAATGGGCCCACTAAAGGTTCTCATGACATGTCCATGATGAAGTTAGTTTCCCTTGAATGGGAATAATATTGTCCAAAATCTCAAGTCTAGGTTTTGTCATTTTCTCAAAAAAATCTCCATTGTCTTTGCTCATCAAAAAACTTACATTTTTTGCAGCTGCACTGAATGCCTCCTTGTGAGTCATGTTGGGATATTCAGCCTTCAACCTCCTGATTTCTTCTCTGCAATAGACATTTATGTAATGACAATAGCTCAAACCATGTATCGGTATGGGTCACTGTGTAACAATATCGAGGGTATCAAGTGATATATATCAGGAATAGTCTCATGGTTTTAAAAATAATCAGCCGTAAAAATGTGCTTTTATAGCAGTCGAACCAGCTATATTGGCTATGAATTGTTGTATCGATCATATGAATCAACTAAGAACTGACATGTATCGGAATCATACACATGATGTGATGTTCATTTTAACCGATACATTTGGGATATATTGATATTAGAAGGACAAAAATTCAATACATAAAGCCTGAGAGCCTATTTGTAAGACCATGGCTTAAACCTAATACTAGAATAATTATCAATTTATTACTCAAACTTTAAGAGAAATCTTACTTGATGAAGTTGTTATAAGCTGATGGAGCTCGTTGCCGCTTCTCTGGGGCTGTTGAGAATCAAATAAAGATTAGAAACAAATTCTATTGAAAAGTCCAGTAGAGATCAGAAATTGTTAAAGAAACAACAAAACCTTTCTTTTGTTCTTTCCAAACGATCTAAAAATAAAGAACTAGTTAATACACTCAAGATTATTATGTATTTACAAAATACCATCCAAGTTAGAATTTGCAATTCCATCAACTTTCAACTTCAAGTGATTTTCAGTGACTTTACGTACGTTTGTTGACAATATGATTTATTGGGACAACATCCTCGTCTTCTTCATCCTCCCTTGAAATGACCGGGGATCGGCTCCTCTTGTCCAGAGCCTTTTGGCAATCCTCTTCCTTAGGACTACCATCTTGTTTTGGCAGCTGGAGAGAGAAAGAGAGAGAGTATGAGGGATCAAAAACATAAAATTGTCCAATACTTGTTATTAGTGGGATCCACATGTAAAAAATCTTATGATCAATACACATTTAATTTTATTGTTCGTTCCGGTCCTGTGATCGATTTATGCATTTTTTAAGACTGATTCTGATTAAAGAACCTGGGATTCAGTACCTCATCATCTTGGTTGGGAGAAGAAAAAAGATGGTGAGGGAAAAAAGAGGCTTTGATCATGTTCACAGAGAGGAGGGTGGTGCAGTGGCCGCATCTCACCGTAACTACCATTGACAAACTACTACTTGGGACACTTACCTGAATTTGTGGGGAAAGGAGGAAAAAAAAATGAGTTAAATCCCAAAAAAAAAAAAAAAAAATGAAAGCAGAAAGAATGCATAAACCACAAGAAGTACCAGTAAAATGGTCGTACAATAACCACACTGCACATAGCAAATCTGTTCTTGAAGATCCAAGAGATGGTTCAATGTAGACATTATCTCCCTCTCTTCTCTCTCTCTCTCTCTCTCTCTCTCTCACACACACACACACACACACTCAAACACACAGACAGAGGGTTTTAAGAAGGGTATGAATTTTCTTTAAAGACTAGGGGAGATTTATAGAGCATAGGTGGGGTGGGGGACTAACAATGTGGCATTAAGGCTTTGTCAAGTGACATTTATAAATGAAATGCTTGTACATTAATTGGTCGCTCACAATTCATCAATAATGTTAGTCTCCATATGCAAGACAGAGAGAGACCTATCAAATTTCATATCACACCTCTTTTTTTTGGTAAAAAATATTATTCATACGTAATTTATCATCAAAATAATGTTATCATCAAAATAATGTAATAGTAATATTCACGTAATTAAATGTTATTTGAATAAACATATATTTTTGAAATGATAAATTTCAATACTACCACCTTATTTTGTAAACAAATTCTTTATATATATCAATGACACTAATAATTTTTGCACAAGAGTTACAATGCATGCAAAGTATCATAATGTAGCTTTTAAGGCAATAACCAAATTACAATCAGACCCTCATGAGTAATGACTTGGTGAAAGCAACATATCATTATGACCATGTTACTTTGACTACGTTTTTTCCCTCTCTCTCTCTCTCTCTCTCATGTATTCAACTCATATTGAATTGGTGAAAAACACTTGTTATCTTCATCAATTCTTTTGAAGTGCCAGACAGGTCCAAAGTTCTATGGGGGACTAAAATGACTAGTGACTGGTGAGTGCTTGTTCATTTCATGTCATGTTTTTCTCCTTATTATAAATCCCCCAATCTGTCTGTGCCCCCTTTTAACTCTCTCTCTCTTTCTCTCAAGATAATTATGTGACATTATTCGTATAGTACTCCTAGTCAATGATGTAACAAAGAAATTTACAAATAAGACAATACTGACTCACTTTTATTAGATAGATAGAAAATAAGAAACTATTGAATAATGTGAATCTTAATAAGTATTGAACAGTCGGATTTTTAATATTTTTATAATTTTGTCATGTTGCTTTAATACTATGTATTTGTAGCTAAGGGGTCATATTTATATTGTAACTCTTTTCATATTATAGTGGAATCACACCAACCGTGGACATAATTTTATTTTGGGATAAACTATATAAATCTTTGTAATTCTTGTTTTATTTATATTTGTGTTACCTATCTCACTGATTCTGATTATGTGTATCAATTCTTAACTAAAATAATTCACTTAGCGTGTTTTGTGAATCCTTTACAAAAAGTAATATCTCATGATATTTTGGGACTACGAAATAAATTTCCCCCCTCTCCCTTGAAAGCGAAGGTGCAATAAGTTCTTCTTTTACCATATGTGAGGGCATGGGAAGTTTTCTAGAAGACTAATGTGCAGAAGGAAAGGAGGACACATTAGGGTTTGTCTTACTTGAAAGAGAGAAACTATAATTGACTATGAAAACAACTCAACTCTACTTTCTGCCCTCTCCTGTTCATGTTACTTTGCTTACTTTCCCATCCCTTTCTGTGTTTTTCACCCCTTAATGCTCAACACCTACTTGCCTGTGACCAGATCCCTTCTTTGTGGTCTACAAGACAAGTTTTTGTTACTTCCACTGTTGTTCAGAGACTAATCAGATATATTCAAAAAAAAAAAATGAAAACTATGATTGTATACGCATGAAAATCCTATGGTGACATGAAATGGTTTGATGTGTGGAAAAATTCCTGTAGTTCATAAACCTTCGTGTTTGGATATTGGATTTCTAGAGGCGGAAAAAATGAAAGAAAAAAGATAGGCAAAAAATTAAATTAAGTAAAAGAAGCTCTGTTTTTCTTTCTTGGTTAGACAAAGAGAAAAAGTAAATAAATATTTATCTGTCAAAAAAATACAAGTGGGCCTAACTTTTTATTTTGGGGCAGCCATTTTTAATATTTGCATACATGCTTTAGAAGTTTGAACCTGTTTCATTAAAGGGGCTCCTGATTAACCCATCAAAAAATAATAAATTGATGTTGGGGGTTAAATTTTGGTTTTGGGTTAGGACTTAACCTAAACAGACTCCTGACCTAACAAAGGAATCCTAGTTCCGCCCCCAAAGCTTGGGGATGGTTGACAGAGAGAGGCCCTTACACGAGCGGAGTCAATCTAGGGGATGATTGACACAAAGAGAGGGAAAGAGAGAGATACTAAATAGATGTGAAAAATAACAAGTTTATTTCAAATTCATTTTTTCTGGGGCCTAAAGATTGGCTTAGGGAAGAACAGCTATTTATTACCTAAATTCATAAATATTGGATCCTCCTGATCTAAGATTTTCATAATTTTGGGAACATAGGGTTCTGAAACTGGGATTTATGAAGCAGTTGTTCATAAATTGTACACAAGTGAAAAGCACTACATAGAAAGGACAATTTGTTCCTCAAAGGAACTAAAAACTACGTTGAAACAAAATGCAAAATGTAATTAAAGATGTGAATGACCTCAGACAGTCACTAGTGAAAATCTGCACATCTGGGAAATTAACATCAACAACCCAACTGGGAAATTAACATCAACAGTAACATAAAACAAAGCACCTCAAAAATGAAAAAGTATTAATCCAAACACAGCCTACAGACTATAGTTGAAGGAACTCACAACTTACAAGATCTTAGAGTCAAACCATAGCTTCTTTATCACACACAAACTCTTGCAAAACTTTACACATAATAAATCAACAACCCAACAGCCCAATTCACAAATCTAAATAAACCATTCAACTTGTGCATTAATCAACCACACAAAAATACCTTCTTGCTTTTGAAAAGGGTCACCTCTATGCTGAATTCATATCATATGCCCCTCTGGTTTATCTAATTCTCATTATCCCCCCTCCCACAAGAATTAAGTGCTCTGGCATTATGGTACAAGTACAGAACAGAAAAGGATGATGAATTTGATACACATGTTTGGAAGAGATACATGGTAGGAACTCCTAAAGAATCATTAACAGGTCTTTTGAGAAATGGGTCTTTTGAGAAATGGGTTACAATCCGCTTTTCAAATTATAATTCACTTCACTCTCTTACAAAATACTGATTATAACCATCTTCCCAAAATAACCCCTTTTGATTTAATGTTAGAAATAAGACGTGCTGCTACCTTCTTCACCTAGAGAAATAAGAAGTGCTGCTTTTTTATTTAAATAAAAAACAGGACTTCCAACTGCTGTCAGACTACCAATTTCCGCCTATAATTCACTACCTTTGGTTGGAGGATTAGGAAAGGGAAAGGTGTGTCAGCGTAAATGATTCATTTTTATGATACATCTATTAAAGAATTGTGTGTTGTATAATTCAAAACCACAATAATATTTATCTGATATCAGTATCTAATCAATTGATGTCTCATAAAAAGTTTAGAAACGCCCACCTCATTCTCATTAGTTTTTTTTACAAGTTTCAGGACAACTCAGACATATTCATCAAAAAGATCAAAACAAAGTTTGGGCATAAATCATCAACAAACCAAAAAAAGGCCAATAGAAATAATACATCACCATATGTCAAAGATTCGTTTAATTTAAGAAGAATTCATTTCATGTTTAACAACCAAAGCAATAGAATAGAAATAACCCATCAAAATTCAAACTTTAACACAAATCCATAACCTTTTACACTAAAACATAAACAAAAACACCAATTCAAAGTTGAAATCAAAGGATTAATCACCACCAGCCTTCTGATAAACATAGGTCAAGCCACACTTGCCACAATAGTGCCGATCAAAATGATTCGCCATGAAAGTCCCAGCACCACACTCCCCATTCGGACACTCCTTCCTCAACCTCTGAACCTTCCCTGAATCATCCACCTTGTAGAACTGAAGCACAGCGAGCTTCACCTTCTTCTTCTTGTGCTTGATCTTCTTGGGCTTCGTGTACGTCTTCTTCTTCCTCTTCTTCGCTCCTCCTCGCAATCGGAGAACCAAATGGAGAGTCGATTCCTTCTGGATGTTGTAGTCGGCTAGGGTTCGGCCGTCTTCGAGCTGTTTTCCGGCGAAGATGAGTCGTTGTTGGTCCGGTGGAATGCCCTCCTTGTCTTGGATCTTGGCTTTGACATTGTCGATGGTGTCTGAGGACTCGACTTCTAGGGTTATGGTCTTCCCTGTTAGGGTTTTCACGAAGATCTGCATCGTTTCTGCACTTGCAGAATCGCCGATTAGGGTTTTGAAATGGAGGAGAGGCGAGAGGGAATTTTAAGGGGATTTTATACGGGGACTTTGGACTAGGGTTTGATGAGAGGTTATGTTGGGTAGTGCAAGTCTATGATAGTCAATGTTGGTTCGATTAGTTTTCTATTTCACTTTTATTCCATTAATTATAGTTATTGAATAATTTATCTATAAATCTTATTTTAAAAGAATGGTGATCCATTTAATCTCAAAAAAAAATTTATAGACCAATTAATTTTATTAATTTTGAAAATGTACATTTAATATTTTATTTAAAAATTAGATTTACGATTATATTCTTATTTCTATTATGTTATATTCTTTTTTTTTTCTTTTGTATTAGAAAGATAAGGTACACAATTTATGATAATCAAATTTGAGATGAATTTTTGTATGAGAATTTTTTTATTTATAAAATATTTTAAAAGGATACGAAAATGACTTAAAATAAAATTCTTCAAACATTTCAAAAAGATATAAGATTCTTCAAACATTTCAAACGAATATGAGATTCTTCCAACATTTCAAAAGAATGTAAGATTCTTCAAATATTTTAAAAAGAGTACAAAAACTTCTTAGCAAGTTTTGGACAAATGTATAATTTCAAATTGCAACACTTCAATGTAACACTCAACGTAACACTCCAATGTAACACTCCAAAAAACTCTTTAGTATGTTTTTTCCAAACATAACACTCTAAAAAAACTCCTTAACGTAACACTTTAATGCAACACACAAAAAAATTTATTATTGTATTTTTTTCAAACATAACACTACAATATAACACTTCAAAAAAAATTCCTTAGTGTAACATTTTAATGTAACACACAAAAAAAGCTCTTTAATGTACTTTTTCTAAATGTAACACTCCAAATGTCACGCCCCAAAATTTGGACAATTAAATATTAAATTAGGACTAACCCCAATCAATATTCCATCATCCAAATCCTAGGGGTGAAACAAAAAAACTAAACGCCAACTAAACCATCCACCACAATTTCATAACTATTAAATACCTCCAACATTAAAGTAACAACAACTAGTCCAAACAACTTAAATAAAGTACGGTTACAAATCATGCCAAATTATTCCAATACTGAAGCCATATAAAAAAATACATAAACTAGTATCAACCATAAGCTCAAGAAAATAAAAGAAGTCCAAACGTCATGTCCTACGATCACAGTTATTTCTTGTCACAACCATAGCCTCAACTAATCTTGCAAATGAAGCTCGACTGCGCTCAAACAGAACGCACCCGAGTTGCCAAAAGACAAAACGGGTCAGTATACAGGTATACTGGTATGAGTACAAGATTTAACATCCACGTGTCCACCAGACACAGACAAAAATACATTTAATTCTTACCACAGGACAAGACAAGTAGTTCCAGCCGTACCGAGACGAATGGGTAGTTTCTCGAGATACGGTGACATTTAGTTTCTTGTCCGTACACAACGAAATATAAATTGATTACAAAATAGACAAAATAGAAATAAAATATATGGTGGATCCGCCTTGCATAAAAAGTTAGTAAGCCCCACCATCCTGCAAAACAAATAAAGTTAGTATAATTCAATCATAAGTAACTTGTTAAAAAAAAATATAAAATTACACCGTTTCATACTTAAATAATTCGAATTGATCAAAACTCAAAGAACGAAAGTTGTACAGAATCAAATTTCCTAAAACACAACGCGAACGAATTTAACAGAAACTGAACAGGTTAAAAGAAAAAGTTGATATAAAAATCTAGACAGAATTCAATTGAAAAATCTGAAGCTGAAAACGAACCAAAACTGCTCTAAGATAATTTTTTTCGAAAAATTTCAAAACACAAAAAGTGTGCAGAATAATGTTTTACTTCAGTTTGCGTGAAACCAATAAAAATGAGCTCGTTTCGTGGGTTAAAACAGCCTCTAAAATCTGTCTTGCTAAAATGAATCAAACCGACAATAATCAAGATCATCTAATTATAAGTTCTAATCGATCTTTTTAATAAAAAGCTAAAACACAAAAGTTGTCCAAAATCACGTATACATGCCTCTGCTTAAATTTCATAATTTATCGAGATCGTTTACTATTTTTTTATCATGTACAAATCAATACCAATCACACTATATTAATAAATTCATAATTAAATTCTTTGTACCTTAACTCCACCACTTCGGCCCTCCCTTTCCGGCCTACACATATATCCCATGTGCCTCCCGTATACCTAACACCGCTTCGAAGCCAAACTTGCACGGGGATATCGTCCCAAGTTTAACTCACACTCCCCGGATGGTTAGCATATACGTACGCGCGCAAATCAAAGCACTCGTCTACTCATGAGAACGAGGCAACAACATATATATACACAACATCTCACACATGAGAATAAACATAACAATGCCGAGCCTAAGGCATTCAAATAAATCTCATAATCCTCACTTTTTTTTTTGTACACTCTTTCTCACCATCACTCAAATAAAACAACAATCCATGGAGTCATGGTGGAATATAAGGAATTTATCTATGGATTTCTAATTAATTTTAATTTTATATAATCATGAATATGATTACAATTATAAAATTAATCCATACAAAAACCATAAATCTTGCATATACAACTAATCAAAATAATTAAAATCAATCAATCATCTAAAAACCTTGAACCTTACATACAAACTAAACAAAATAATTAAATTTAATCAATCATCTAAAAATCCTAAACTTTACCTACACAACTAATCAAAGTAATTAAAATTAATCAATCATTTAAAAAAAAACCCTAAAGTTTACCTATACAATTAATCAAAATAATTAAAATCAATCTCTTATCTAAGAATCCTAAACTTTATATACACTACTAGTCAAAATAATTAAAATCAATCTATCATCTATAAACCCTAAATCTTATATCCACAACTAATCAAAATAATTAAAATTAATCTATCATCTTTATGTAAAACAAAATCAAACTAACATCAAACAAATAAAAATAAATAAATAAATAAAACAGCGAATTAAACATAAATCAAGGAAAGTGGGTTTTGTACTCACAATTATTTTTGAAGATCAAAGAATCACTCAAAGAATTAATAAAGGCACCCAAAATAAAACCTAAACCTTGCATACCTAACTAATGCAAAACAATTAAAATTAATTAATCATCCAAAAACTCTAAACCTTATATACACATCTAATCAAAATAAATAAAAAATTAGTCAATCATTTAAAAATTCTAAACCTTACATATCCAACTAATTAAAATAATTACAATCAATTAATTATCTAAAAATCTTAAACCTTACATACACATCTAATCAACATAATTAAAATTAATCAATCATCTAAAAATCCCAAACTTTACATACCCAACTAATTAAAATTATTACAATCAATTAATTATCTAAAAATCTTAAACCTTACATATACGTCTAATCAACATAATTAAAATTAATCAATCACCTAAAAAATCCCAAACCTTACATACCTAACTAATTAAATTTATTACAATCAATTAATCATCTAAAAATCTTAAACCTTACATATACGTCTAATCAACATAATTAAAATTAATCAATCATCTAAAAATCTTAAATTTTACATATACATCTAATCAACATAATTAAAATTAATCAATCATCTAAAAAATCATAAACCTTACATACCCAATTAATCAAAACAATTAAAATCAATTTGTCATCTTCATATCAATACAAAAATCAAATCAATATTAAATAAATACAAATAAATAAATATAACGAATCAAATATAAACAAAGAAAAGTGAATTTTGTACTCACAATTATTTTTGATGATTAAAACAATATCTAGAAGATTAATTGAACCATCAAAGTAAAACCCTAACCCCCTTTCTTTTCTTTTTTTTCTTTTTCTTTTTCATTCTTTTCTTTCCACGCCACACACACTCACATAGAGAGCACTCTCTTTTTCTTTTTTTTTTCTTGGATGATCAATCTCTCTCTCTCTCTGTGCCTGGCCGCTGCACAATACATCTCTTTTCTTTCTTTTGTTTATAACCTAATAATTATTATATTATAATATAACCTAATCTCATTCTAACCCTAATAAATTATTATAATATACTATATTATGTAATACACATAATTATAATATATATAAATATAAAATTAAATATATATATATATATAACGCCTCTTTTTTTATAACAAAAATAAATATATAACTATATGAATTAATTGAATAACACAATAAATTTATTAATTACAACTTTAAATTCGTTAAATATCACATTAACTAAACAACACATTAAATTCTCATATAAACCGCACAATTAATAAAGTAAAAAAAATAAAATAAGATAATAATAATCATAATAATAATAAATAATGACTTAACAAAATTAGGGTCGCTACACCAAAAAAACTCTTAAAGGGTTGTTTGGGATGTTCTAAATAAATGCACTTTTTGATTTTTTTATGCAATATGGGTTGGGTTTGAAGTGATGTGGTAGAGAAGTAATGTGACTTAGGGTTGTTTTGGGAGTCGGCTTTTTACCAAACTTTTTGACTTTTTTGGAAGTAATTTGGGAAGTTGGTAAAAAGTTGACTTTTTGCTTCTTAGTTTAATATTTATTTATAGTGTCAAATCAAATTAAAATGACCAAAATATCCTTACCTAACATAAAAGATTTATTTTTTTATTTTTTTTTCATAAGCCCTAATTTGTAATTTTACAGCTACGTTTTTGGCACTTGCCAAATGGCTTTTCTGGCGTTTTTGGTAGCCACGTTTTTGGACATTTTGTCAAAAAACGTGGCTTTTTACCATGTTTCTAAAATGGCACTTAAATAAGATGATGTGACTTAAATAAGATAGTGACTTTTTGATTTTTTTAGGGGATGTCAGAGTATGCTTTTGTCAAACATAGCATTCCAAAAAAATGATGTGAAATTCTTCATATCATTCCAAAAGAAGTATAAAAATTTCTTAGTAAGTTTTAGACAAATATACAATTTCAAATTGTGAGTGTCACGTCTGAAAAAAAAATGCACTAAAGAATTTTTAGTATTTTGTATGTGTTACATTAAAATATGTTATATTAAAGTGTTACATTTGAAAAAAGTATACTAAAGAGTTTTTTTTTGTATGTTATATTAGAGTGTTACATCTGAGACAAGTACATAAATGAGTTTTTTTTTTTTTTTAGTGTTTTGCTATTATGTTTAGAAAAAGTACACAAAAGTTTTTTTATCGTGTTACATTGTTGGAGTGTTACATTTTTGTTCATAATGTGAGATTTGTTCTAGAACGAGGGAAAATCTAAAACTTCTATAATACGGATTGTCTAAATATATAATTTTATATTTAGAAAAACACACTTTTATTCTTGAAAAATTAAATCAAAGTGACTATCTTTTTGCGTAATTTTCACTTTAATGGAACCTTTGGGTTCTTAAGAAAAAATAAAAGACTAAACAGTTCACAACATCACATTTTTAAATTTATTGGTGCCTTTTATCAATTTCATTCTTAAATTATTTATTTAGTTATTATTTTTTTTAATTTCAGATAATCTAATCTAATTGGGAAAAAGAAAAAAAAAACTAATTTAATGGACAAAAAAAATATTTTAAAATTTAACAACTTAAATTATATAATCAAACATTCATTTTTTATTAACTAATTTGAAATGAGGATTGAAAAAAAAAAATCTATTTATTTGATTGTATCATTTTAAGCTGTTTAAAAGGTAAAATTATTAATTTTCTTATTAGATAAGGCTTTCATCATTATTAATTGAAAAAAATTTAATCAATAGATAGAAAAGTAATTATAAATATGAAAAATATTACATTAAGTCCAATAACCACTCCATCACTACTTACATACAAAGGATATCAAATTTTACTTCATCATTAGTAATTTAATTTTTTTTATTATCAATTAATAGAAGAGTAATTATAAATATGAGAAATATTACATTAACCACTCCATCACTACTTATAAATGATATCAAATTTCTCTTCATAAAAATTGAATCCGAAACCTCACATTACAAAAGTTATTATACAATCACTCGGCTAAATGCTTAAGTTATTATTAGAGTTAATTATTTAAAAATCCTATTTACAAATGTTATGATAGCTCATATCCTATTTAAGAGTTTTTGAACTAATAAGTCATATTTAGTAAAATTGATAATTTTTAAAGCTAAGAACATTATCAATTTTATATAGTAATATTCCATATAATTGTTTCACTAATTGATGAAAAAACAGAACACGAGATTAAACGTTTTTGTCTTTCTATTTATTAGTTTGATTCAACTATCTAATAAAATCGAGAATATTATCAATTTTTTTTTAGTTTTAAAACTGAGAATATTATCAATTTTTTCATTTTTAAAGTTTTTTTTTTCTTCTAGTTTTTCACATTAATGTTCCAACATCATGCTCATTTATAGACACAAAATTTTTAGTTTTGCACAAAAAAAAAATTTAATTTTTTCAAAAAAACACATTAATTTTTTGTACACATTTTTTTTTTCAGTTTTTTCAATTTGAAAGTTGATATTTTAAAATTTTTAAAATCAAAATAAATATCAAATCATCATGTCCCTTTATAAATAATCAAGAATGAGGAATAATTATTGTTTGAAAGGCAATTCTGACTATTAAAAATTAAATGAGACATGAAAGTCTAAAAAAATTTAGTTAGGACTTAATAGAGTATTATAAATTATGACTTGTGTGTAAATGTCCTTATTATTAAATTGAATTAGACTATGAATTGAAATTAAAGAATTTAAAAACTAAATAGATGAAATTTATAATTTAAAAACAAAACAGAAAGAATTACAATAGTGTAAAAGATAAAAATAAAAAATTTTGCGAATTAATTCAATCGAATTTGTGAATAATAATGTTATAATTATATTTTTAGTAGTATTTGAATTTAGCAGTATTTGAATTTATTTTATGATCAATAGTAACATTTTTCATACACAATTATACGACACCGTTTTTCCATTGCTTACCCACCACATCCTCCAAAAAAAAAAAAAAAAAAAATCTGAGAAACTCTACTCTCTAATCTATCTATCCTCTCTTCCTTGCTCTGTTCTTCATTCTGCAACAGAAAAAACCACCAAAATCTCCATACAACCTCATCAAAACATAATCTATACATACTATACTACTGTAATCATCTATACATACATATATGTATATATATATAACCTGAATATTATTATCAAATACAAATCAAAGCTAAAGCAATGGCAATTCTTGCCACACTACCAAACCCCAACCTCTTCTCCACCCTCCATTCAACCCCACCCTCAAACCACCCTCCACCATCACCACCACCACCAAAACCCCCCATTCCAATCCCCAAATACCCACCACCCCTCAAATCCCAAACCCCCCCAACCCCAAAACCCACCTCAAACCCCGCCTTCAAGACCTTCCACCACCGCTCCAAGTACTACAAACCAGTCCGAGAAGGCGTCATCTCCTCCGACGGCGATCGCTCCGTCGTCGTCGGCGATTCCGGCGTCTCCTATCTTCTCCCCGGAGCCCCATTCGAGTTCCAATACAGCTACTCCGAGACCCCCAAGTCCAAACCCTTGGCCATTCGCGAGCCGGCTTTCTTGCCCTTTGCTCCGCCCTCGATGCCGAGGCCGTGGACTGGGAAAGCTCCATTGAAGAAGGAGAAGAAGGAGAAGAAGATTCGGCTTTTTGATTCGCTCGAGCCGTTGCCGATGGGGATGAATGGAGTGAAGCATTTGGAAATGGCCAAGCCGTACCGGCTTGGGGATTTTCCAGTGGAGTTGAAGCCGAGGAAGGAGGTGATTGGGAAGCCATTGACGAAAGCGGAGATAAGGGAGCTTCTAAGGCCTCACATTTCAAGTAATCGACAGGTTAATCTGGGTAAGTAAGGTTCAGTTGATTGAATTCAAAATTTGGCAATTTGGGTATAATTTGTTGTAGAGTTTATTCAACTTTTTGTTCTTGAATGAATTGTGTAGGCAGGGATGGATTGACACATAATATGTTGGAGTTGGTTCATACGCATTGGAAGCGAAGGCCGGTTTGCAAAGTTCGATGCTTGGGTGTTCCCACTGTCGATATGGATAACGTTTGTCGTTGTCTTGAGGTTTGCCATTTAAGCATAAATTCTTTGGCTTTTCTTGATACTGAATCTCATGTTGTGACTGTGAATTCATAGTTTCTTATGAATTATATCCAAGACTAAAACTATTATACTAAATTGTAACTTTGAGATAATTTTTTTATTTATTTATTTTTATTTTTTATTTTTATAAACACTAGATTGGTGATTTCATGTTTTATGAAATCTTTCAAAAGGTGTGTCTTGGTCTGTGCTTCCCTAATGGCTAGAAGAATTGTGGGAAAGGTGTTTCCACCACTTTGTCCTGTCTGAAAAGAAGCGTGTATATCGTTATGTGTAGTCTGTGATGAGTTTGCCCTGTGGAATGATCAACATTGCAACGAATAACACTTGAGGTAGTTTTAATGAAAAACTAGGGTGGAATTGCTTTAACTATACTATTAAACATGAAGAGAGGCGTGTCAGTAACTGTAATGTTTGTATCTGTCTTCATATATGCGATACTTGATGTACCTGGCACATTGTTTGGGATCTTGAACATTGTCATAGAATCATTTTCCCTGGTGACGATTGCGTTGACTATCTGTTGAATTCCTTATATTACTAGGAAAAGACTGGTGGAAAGATCATCCATCAAGTTGGGGGTATAGTTTATCTTTTCCGTGGCAGAAACTATGATCATCGCACTCGTCCACAGTACCCGGTGATGCTCTGGAAACCAGCCGCACCGATTTATCCAAAGCTCATACAAGAAGCTCCAGTAGGTTTGACTAAAGTTGAAGCAGATCAGTTACGGAAGAAAGGAAAAAACCTTCTACCAATTTGTAAATTAGGTATACAATCTTATTCTGCCAATTGTTAAATGATTGTTCTCTGATTTTTTAATCACCGGGTTCTCTAAGCCACTCAAGCTTTGTCCAGTCTAGAGGTACATCCACCCGTAACCAACTAGCCTTTTGGTTGGATACTCCAAACATTCTAACATGTTATTAGAGTATGCAATAGATTATTTACTATTTCACTCTAGCCTGCCTTTGGGTGACCCAAATTATTGCTCGTATCCCGATTTCACAGGATAGGATTTGAACTTTATTTACTCTTTGTTTCACAAGATTTACATTGATTGGCATTTTATTATTCATTAGATTCAGTTAGTTTCATTACCCATATGTCTCTGTAATCATATATGTTGCTTCCATTTCTTAATTTTAATGATTTTTTTCCATGTGTGAATATTCCGGGAGGCATTTAGCTAGAAATTTTGATATTGTACTAGTATATGCTCATGTTTGAGCATATATTTACACATCATAGGACTTATACAATTTGGTTCATATTCTTAGGTTGTTGATATTTACTCTTACCTCCCTTCCTGATGCAGCGAAAAATGGAGTGTACACTTCCTTAGTGAGAGATGTGAGGAATGCTTTTGAAGGAAGTCCGTTAGTTAAGATTGACTGCAAGGGGATGCATGCAAGTGACTACAAAAAGATAGGTGCTAAGCTGAAGGTTTGTGTGTTTTTCTTTTAATTATCCATGCAGCCTGATTTTAGACCTGATTATTTGATTTGTCAAATGATTTTGCCTAACAACTAATAACAAAACATGATACTAAAATAGATCAAACAATTAACAAAATCAAGAGATGAATCACTATGATGCTGTCTGATTTCTATGTACATCCTCAAGCTTCAAATTGGTAAGGCAATCTTATCATGGCTTAGGCTGATTACCTAAATCGGTTCAGTGACAAGCTTTGGCTCACCCATTGAAGTGCATGTATCAACATGTGAGAGCTCTGTTATCTCTTTCTTTTTCTTCCACAATCCCTAGGAAATTATGGGAATTGCAACTCCTAGGTGTTTAAAGTCTTTCAATAGCTTGCATAGTCTTGAGCAAAATAGAAATATGAGAAAAAGACTTAGGCCTCTTTTGGCGACATCACTTTTTAGCCTAAAAGTCAAAAAGTCACTAAAAAAATCAAAAAGCCAACAACCTATACCAAGAAGTCAAAGATTCTCTTTTCTTTTTAAGTTTTGCACATTTTTTCGTAAAAAATCAAAAAGTCATTCCAAACATACTAGTTTTTTTTACATCATATTTTAGCCAAAAAGTCAAAAAATTACTCAAAAGTCTGTTCCCAAACGAGGCCTTAGAAATATACATTATTGTATATTCATATGTAACACTATGTAGAGCAGCTCAGACAAGTCTTTAAAAATTTGTGTAATAATATAAAATTATTTCTAGGATATATTCCTCTCAAGTACCAATGGATCAGTAATACTTTCCGTTGTACTTTCATTGTAATTTTCTATGTTCTGTTTGCTTACTTTCGCTCTCCTTGTCTTCCAGCAGGAATTGGTTCCTTGTGTGCTATTGTCTTTTGACAATGAGCAGATATTGATGTGGAGGGGACAAGATTGGGAATCAATGTACCCACAAGCTCCCTATGCTTCAAGTTCCGCTGATAGTGATGCTGCAAATGGTTTCAATTGTTCAGGTATGCAAGAGATGGCGTTCAGTTCAATTGTTCTTTTGTCAAAAGATCTCTAAAGGACATAATGATCAATATCTCCATCTTCCTAGAATTTTATGTCAAAAGAACCTTAGATCTTCTTTATTCCTCGTAGATTCCATCCTTGTATACAGATTCAATCGACAATTTGATTTCACCCAGTTGATTGACTTGAGTCGCAAAATATGAAAATTAAATATTGCAAGAGAGAACCCTCTAGCCCCCCCCCCCCCCCCCCCCCCCCCCCAAAAAAAAAAAAAAAACAAAAAAAACAAAAAAACGCCCAGTTTAATCTTCATTGGATGAAGATCTGAAGCGGTAGATTTGGTCCAGACCAAACCTTTGGCATATCGAACCCACATGCAAATGCATTTCATTATTTTCAAGTTTACTAGTAACTAGATTTACCAGTAATGTTGCTAACTTTTCTTGTTAATCTTTAAACCATTTCTTATACTATTGTTGGTTGAGGACTTATGTTGTTTATGTTCTGGCTCTGATTCATTGATGCTTTTGCAATGCTGATTGTCATATTTCAGATTCAGACCCGAACGCGGTAACCTCGAGCCCTAAAATGATGTCCCTGTGGAAGCGTGCAATCGAAACAAGCAAGGCATTGCTGTTAGACAAGATAGGTCTTGGCCCTGACGATCTTTTGAAGAAAGTGGAGGAATTCGAAGACTTATCACAGGCAACAGAGCACTCCTATCCAGCGGTAGTCTTGTCAGGTGAAGATGGAACTGATAGTTCAAGGGCAGAGTACAGATTTCATAATGAAGATCATGGCGAAGATGAGGATTATAATCATGACGACGACGACGATGATGTTGACGACGAATATTATCTCAGTGATTTTGAAGAAATGGAGTCGTCAGTCCCTCTAGGATCTTTACCTGTGGATTTGATAGCAAAGCGGCCAAGTGAGCAATGAAAGTTGAAATTGTTTTGTTTGTTTGGTGAAGTATGTGATAGAGGATAGTTTTAGCAGGGTGATGACCTAAAGTTTGGTAGATTTTGGGGCAAGAAATTGGAATTTCATGATATGTAAATTTATTTAGAAAGAAGATGGATTGCAAATATGAGGTTCCCAACATTGGGAATGTCTGACTGAGCAGAAAGTCAAGGTTGTTAGCAAGTGTACAGGTGCAAGTAATATGTAAGTATCATAATTGGTGGAAGCTGTTTTATGTTATCTTAGCTCAAACAAGCTGTAATTCCATCAGCTTATTATAATCTGTTTTTTTTTTTTTTTTAGTAGATTTCTTCTTTTTTTTTTCTTCTTTTTTTTTTTTCCCCAGTATATACTAGACAAGTCTAAAAAAGAATAAAAATAAATGGAATTTTTTTATTTAAGAAAAAAAAACTCACTAAAAAATAAGTCTAATTTTTTCCAAAAAAGTTTTACAAAAGTTGGCCTGTTTAAAATTGTCTAGTTTAGATGGATTCAAATTTTTTAAAGAAAAAATAGTAAGCATAAAACAAATTTAAAAAATAAGTCAATTAAGAAGTTGTAGTAAAAATGGAAATATGGTTGGATAAATTGGTTGGTTGTTTATCGATACGAAATTATTTGTTTCTAAGAGTAACGAGGAGGTTGAGTAATTACTAGAAATGACAACTATAATTGAAAGTAAGCGTAGAAATTAAAATTTTATCCCCATTAGTAATTTGAATTGGGAAATGATATCAAAAAATATTAGCAAATGTGAACTGTAAAACAGTAATTTTTTTTTTTTGGGGGGGGGGGGGACCTTGTGCAATGCACTTATCAATACCTTAATACCCCTCATAGGCAACATTAGACCTTTTACTAATGTTAGACACTATCTCTGTCATCCATGGAACATTTTATAAGATGCCACCTAACTTTCTGTTTAGAGAAGGCCCCAATAATACCAAGCAAGTCCTCTAAGAGGCCTTAAAAGATCACTGTGATCACCTTCTAAATGGAAGCAACTTCTCTCAAATTTTCACCATCAAACACATCCTTTCTTGCAGTCTCCCACCACCTCCGCCGCCACTGCTACCAACTCTTCTCAATTTAAAACCAAATTTCCCACAATGCATCAAACCACCCTCCACTGCCACCTCACACTCGTCACCCTCCTCCTCCTCCTCCACCTTCCCTCCTCCACCGCGGAGATAAAAAACATAACAATCTCCTCAGACTCCCGCCATGCCATCCGTTTGGAGGAATTCGGCTTCACCACCACTGGCCACCTCTCCATCACTCTCTCCTCCATCTCTTTCACTTCCACAACGACACCGCTCAACCTTTCCCTCCTAGCCTTCTTTCTTTCCCCCATAGACTTACACCGAGACATCCTTGACATTGAAAAGAACCCAAAACTTTGCATCCTCCAAAACCCCCACATCAACCTCCTCTTCAACTTCCATAACATCTCTCTCTCTCCCACCTCCTCTTTCAACCAAACCTTCCCAATCACCAAACCTAATGGCTACGACCTCTTCTTTTCCAATTGCAACCCACAAACCTCCATCTCCATGCTAGTACACATCGAATTCTTCAATTTCGACTCAAATGGCAATAAGGACTATCTCTCCTCAGGCCAAACTCAATTACCCACTGTCTATTTCATCTCCTCCCTCCTCTACTTCCCTCTTCTAGTCCTATGGTTATTCACATGTTTCAAAAACAAGTCATTCATTCACAAAATACATTTCCTAATGACCACATTGCTTCTCTTCAAGACCTTGAACATGATATGTGCAGCAGAGAACAAGCAATATGTTAAAATCACAGGAACACCACATGGATGGGATGTCCTATTTTACACATTTCAATCCACTCGAGCACTCTTATTGTTCACTGTACTTACTTTGATAGGTTCAGGTTGGTCGGTCGTGAAACCGTGCTTGGAAGAGATGGAAATCCTGTTGCTGATGATTGGGATACTACTCCAAGTCCTCTCCAACATAGCTTGGATTGCAATCAACAACACGGGGCCATTTTTGGAGGGTTGGGTGATCTGGGTTTGGGTTTTTTTGCTCATTGACATAACTACTTGTTTCATGGCGTCTCTCCCCATGGCATGGCGAATCAACACACTCAAACAAACTGCCATGGAAGATGGCAAGGCAGCTCTGAATCTGACAAAGTTGAGGCTTTTCAGAGACTTTTACATGGTGTTTTTCGTGTATGTATACGTGTCGAGGTCTCTTGTGTTTGCCATTAGAATGAATGCTCCATATGAGTTTCAATGGATGAGTAATGTGACAGAGGAGAGTGCAAGTTTTGTGCTGTATGTGGTGATGTTTTACTGGTTTAGGCCTATGGAAGAGAGTGAGTACTGTGGTGTGGATGAGGAAGAAGAAGAGGCTGCTTTGGTTGCCATTCACAGTGGAGAGTTTGACATTGGTTCACCTATGTTCATCTTGGCAACAGTTTGACATAACCATGTTTAGTGTTTGATTGACTTGGTCTGTAAATTTAGGTTGTTTCATATGTTTTCTGACAACAAAGTTTTAGGAATCCCTGACTCACTTTATCTTGTAATTATCTTGTAATTATGTGTTTAGTACATGATTAGCAAAAGAAACTAGTTGTTTATTATAAATTGTTATGGGTTTTAATTTCTTTTAGGCCATATTTGGATGGCAAGAATGGAGAGATGGAATAAGAATCTCATTCTAAATCTCTTTTATTCCATTGTTTGAGTGTGTACAAGAATGAAAATGTAGTTTTTAATTTGATCCTCAAATCGAAATGTGACTGACACACTTTTGCCGTGGCAATCTGTAGAAATTTAATGTATAAAGAGAAATAGAGAATTGAGAAATAGAGAATTGTATTATTGATTGATGTTTATTGATTACAATTACAATGATTCATGAATCCTATATATAGAAGAGGGTGAGTGTGTAGTAGGTAAGGAGTAGGTGAAGTGGAGGTGGTAGTGGTGTAGTGGGTTAGGTTTAGTGGAGTAGGTGAGGTGGTAGTGGTGTAGTGGGTTAGGTTTAGTGGAGTAGGTTTAAGTGGGTGAAGGTTTAGTGGAGTAGGTGAGGTGGTAGTGGTGTAGTGGGTTAGGTTTAGTGGAGTAGGTTTAAGTGGGTGAAGTAGGTGGAGAGTAGGTGGATTTTAACAGCCCCCCGCAAACTCAAGGGGGATAGGAACTAACCAACTTGAGTTTGGAGAGAGTAACAAAACAAGAAAATACATAAAAATAAAAGAGGATAAGAGACACTGTATGGTCGTGTCAGACCATTGGTGAAGACACTGGATGGTGGTGTCATAACGTTGTAGAGGACACTGTATGGGGGTGTCATAACCATGTAGAGGACACTGTATGGTGGTGTCATAACGGTGTAGAAGACACTGGATGATTGTGTCAGACCAATGTAGAAGACAGTTTATGGGGTCATGTCGGACCGTTGTAGCAGACAATGTTGTGACAGTTGTTGTGACAGTTTACGGAGTCTTGCTGGACCCTTGTAGAAACTAACCGGAATCAATGTCGGGACAGTGTACAGAGTCTTGTCGGACCCATGAAGGAGCTAACCGGAATCAATGTCGGGACAGTTTACAGAGTCTTGTCGGACCCTTGTAGAAACTAACCGGAATCTATGTCGGGACAGTTTACAGAGTCTTGTCGGACCCTTAAAAAGTCGCACCCTCAAAAGGTGTGCCCAATTTTGTCAAAAGGCGTGCCATCAAAAGGCGTGCCCAATTCATCAAAAGGTGTGCCGGACATGATGGCGAGGCACGTGAGTGCCTTGGTTGGCGTGCCCATTTGTCGTCTGGTGGCAAGTGGCGCGCGATACGCGTGGTTGCCTTGGCTATATAACCAAGACGAAGGCAGAGGCTGAGGCAAAGAAAAACTGAGAGAAACCTCTGAAAAATCCTTCGTGTTGCTGAGAAAGAGAGTTCCTTGTGCTGAGAGAGATAGTCTGTAATATTCTGTAACGAGAGATATTCTGTAACACTCTGTTGCCCAGAAAATGGCCTCGTCTTCCCGGAGTCTGCTCACCCTCTTTCCCGACCTCAACGAGTCAACAAGAGAGAGAACTGGTGCGGTGGCACTGGAACCTCAACCAAGCGCCCCGGAGTTTGCTCCGTTGAACTTTCCGATGCGGTCGGTGGAGCAAAGAATGGCAGTGCAGTCGGATGTGGAAGCCAATCAGTATACATTAAAGTCATGTGTGGAAACCATGACTGCGGTTACAAACTTGTCGAACCGGCTGCAGAGTAGGGCAAATGAGGTGCAGCAGTTAAACTCCCAGCTAGTTCTGCTCCAACGCATGTATAAGGATGCGCGAGCAGAGATAAGTGTGCTAAAGGCGGAAAACAAGGAGCTGAAGCGGAAGGCCACCGTGATGTTCCGATTTGGAGGGCCGCCATACGCTGCAGTGGAGGAGCAGGGAGTAGTGATCATGCCCAGTGGAGTGGGAAACACGGAGGCAACACCGGCAAGGGCTGCTCAGGACGGAGGCAAGAAGAAGAGACCTGCGGCTGAGTAAAGAAGAAAAATCCCACTGTGGGTGTGGTTGTGTTGTTTGTGGTTTATTTTATTTTTATTTTTATTTTTATTTTATTTTTTTTTGTGTGTTGTAGAAATGTGCTCGGGGTTGATCCCCGAGATGAATAAAATGACAAGGTTGGGGAATGGTGTTGGTGTTATTTTGTAGTGTTGTTGTGTGTAATAATAAAAATAAAATAAAATAAAACAATGGATAAAGAAAATAGATAAAAATAGTTGTGGATGGGTGATATAAAAAACATCAGTGAGATGTTGTTGTTTTGCTTTTTTTTTTTTTTTTTTTTTTTTTTTTTTTCGGTGGAAGAAAAAAAAAATAATAAGAAGATAATGGAAAACGGGGGATGCTCACGAACAATGGTAGGGATATGGGAAATATAGTATAATAAAATATATATAGATATATATATATATTAAAAATAAAAGAAAAGTGGGAAAGAAGGTGGGGGAATATTAAAATAAAAGAAAAGTGAGAAGTGGGATTTCAAATGGGCAAAAGGAAGAGAGAGAGAGAGAGATTGAGTGGGTGCATGATGATGATGTTGGGTCCATGGAGAGAGAGAGAGATGTTGCCCTCCTTGATGTTGGGTCCAAGTTTGATCTTTGATTAGTCTAGAAGCAAGAAAACAGCATATTTTGGGGCCTGGGCTGCAATAAAGACACAAACATTATAGTAGCCTGTTCAACAACAAAACCACACTCAAGACTGCCCAGCAGTGCACAGATGAACAGAAGCTGCAGCCAAATAACAATAGCAGAAGCTGCAACCAAATAACAACACCATACCAAATGAGCACTCTAACGGATAAACATCCTCAATACCGCTGTCCACTGCACTCTAGCAGATGAGCAGCATAAACTTCCCCCTGCTGTCGAAACCAGATTAGCATCATCAACACTGCTAACCTCTGCACTCTGTTACAGCCTGCTGTAGTGGTGTGACAAAAATCGCCCTTGTAACGGCCACTGCAATTATGTAACAGCCTGTTACTGAGTTTGATCTGGCCATTTCAATATGGAGAACAGATCCAGTCTGCGGGTCGAATTTGACACCATTCAAGGAATGCAGAGCTGCCATTGCTGATGGATGATTAACAAAGGTGGCAACAGCAACAACCTGGCTGCCGCGACCAGTGTACTAAAGGTCAAACAGAGAGGGGTACCTGTTCAGGTTGGTGGTGAGGCAGGTCTAGCAATCCGTAATGGTAGATCGGCCAAATTGATTGAAGTTCCTTGGGAATGGGCCACTACTATAGCAGCTCTGTTTGAGCAGTCTTGTAAGAAGAATTCACACGAACGATTTCTTGGAACAAGAAAGCTAATTAAGAGGGACTTTGTAACAGCTAGTGATGGCAGGTATGTGTAGAAAATACGCGGAATAGGTTGAAGTCCGGCGGGCGGCTAAGGTGAGGTTGCCGCCCGCCGGGGAAGCGAAAAAACTAGGTTCTAAACCCGCTCTGATACCATGTAGAAATTTAATGTATAAAGAGAAATAGAGAATTGAGAAATAGAGAATTGTATTATTGATTGATGTTTATTGATTACAATTACAATGATTCATGAATCCTATATATAGAAGACTCTCATCATTCCCGGAAGAATGTGACTCACTAAACAACAAAACAAATAGATGAGCTCACAAAATAATAGTATTATATCATTTGTAGGGTATTCTAACCAAACCAAATGTTTGAATTATATTAATACATAAATATTACTAGTAATATAAAGATTTTCACTCTTGCTCTCTGATAATGGTACCTAAGAATTTAGAGATAAAGAGGTTTGCATGCAATTTAGGGCCATTAACAGCGATCAAAATCACTTAAAATCACTTAACCCCCTCCTAAGATTATAAATTGGAATTGCTTAAAATCAAAGGCAAATCAAGGATTGTACAAACTACAATTAATATCCAATTAGCATTTGCAATGGAACACCATCAATGACATAAACCTCCTAATATGACCTAAAGACTCTCTCTCTCTCTCTCTCCAACTTAATGGATTCCTAACATTTGTGTTGGCTGCAGGTGCCCAAATAAGAGATCAATGTCGTTTTCGGGTATTGGAAGCAAGTGGGATCATCAAGAAATGCAAGTAGAAGATAACATGTCTGATGATGAATTACTCCGCACGTACTCGGAAGCTGCGCGACAGTTAGGCAAGAATTCCAAAGCATCCACTGCGAAAACCATGCCAGCTGCTTGAGGCAAGAACTCATCTAGTTTGGGTTGAAGACAAGAATGCCCATCAACAATGTTAACAGGCTTTATTTTTTCCTTCTGTCAATGACAAATAAAGACAAGAAAATGAGGGAGGGAAGAAACAAATTGCAATCAATGACATTTTAATATATGTACCAGAAACTTGCAAGTTAAAAAAACAAAAAAACAAAACAAAACTATATTAATGCTTGTTTCAACATAGCAAAGTGAAATATATTACCTTACTACTCATTTCAGAATGTAGCACAAAAGTGCCATCATAGTTTAAGCTCAACCCGGCATCAGTGCTCTCAGACGATGGGTTCAAGAAAGGAGTAACTCATCACCTTCTATCCATGTAACTCTTCTTGTTAATAGAATAAAGCATTGACTTAACTGTCAATCAGTACAAATTAGGCAACAAAAGCATTACTCAGATAGCTTACTTGATGAAAAAGAACAGTTCTTCCCCTTCCACTAAGCCCAGTCAGAACAATAGTGTCAGCTTTTGTGCTTTTTAACAAACAAACAGCATAGTGAAGCAGGAGAAAGGGATTTCTAAGTAAGATTCAAAGTTCTAACATTCAATTGAAAAAGAAAATACTTCACAATGACATCAGAGTATAGTGTCTTGACTCTGATTTAAAACAGAAAACAAGACAATGAAGCCTTCACTGTGATTTTAAATCACCAAAACAAGAGAGAGAGAGAGAGAGAGAGAGAGAGAGAGAGTATATTTATTAAAAAGTACAATTTTTTTGCCAACAAAAACTAATTGATTTCGCACAAGTCAGAGTGCATGCAACTCCTTGGTTTGAAGATCACTGAGAGCAGCTCCTAGATTTTGCGTCAAATATTAAGAAACTCAAGTTCTAACTACTAGC
This sequence comes from Camellia sinensis, assembly GCF_055761805.1. Taxonomy (NCBI): domain Eukaryota; kingdom Viridiplantae; phylum Streptophyta; class Magnoliopsida; order Ericales; family Theaceae; genus Camellia; species Camellia sinensis. The sequence continues at coordinate 210,388,236 of NC_138965.1, forward strand.
CTTACATTGTTTAAGGTTTATACCATGTCAAAACAACAAAATCAAATATTGGAGAAAAATAAAAAGAAGTAAAGAATGCGAGTGATGCTGTCAAGCAACCAAGGTTTCTAGTCACACCCTATAAATATAAAACACATAAATCTAAAATAATATAAACATATCCTTTTGACAAATTGCTGCGTAAATGTGCAATATTATGTAATTTTTCTGCCAAAAGGGTAAGTTAAGAAAATAAACAGAGACTTTGCTGACAGCTCATTATAAAGTATGACTATCCTATGAACTTGGTCTTTCTTTGTTTTGGGGAAATTACAATTCAGTGGTATTTTCACCAAATAATCATAAATTCATGAAAAAGTTTAAGACTTTAATTATTAATGTTCATAAAGTTTACCACTGATCTGAAAGGATTTTTTTTTCCTAATAGGCCTCTTGCCTTCAAGCACAAATCAAACTACATGCTTGCGAAACAACGCATTTGTTTATGGACTGATAATGACACACAACGATGTAATTTCAAGACTGCTATTTTCAAAGATTTATATATTAGCGTGGATCAATCCATTCAATTTATCACAATTCTTTTTGGACTGATAATGACACACAATGCAATTTCAAGCCTGTAATTTTTAAAGATTTACAAATTAGTGAAGTCAATCCATTCAATTCATCACAACAACTCAATGCCACATAAATATTAATAATACCGTGACATATTATCAGGGAACAAAGAATGCTAATTTGCAAATATTACACAAAATTCTACAAAACCCAGAATGTCAACAAAATAATAAACAAACTACCAAAATTTACTAAAATATGAAACTATTCACATATATATTATTATTATTACCTAATAAGAGCAAAGGGGTAGTCAGCAACACAACCCCAATTGCTGCATAAAGTTTTGGGTGAATAATTTCGGCATAAAGTTGAGTTTGGGGTATCTGATGAATCAATTTTTCTGCTTCTTGTAACCATTCCTGTATCTTATTCTTCAATTGCTCAAACCCATCTGTTTCCATGTCTCAATCCTCTTTCAACGCTCAATAAATCAACAAACCCTGCAATATAGAAGCATTGCGCGCGCGCGCGCGCACACACATATATACACAAATTAAATTTGAAAGCATTGATTGAATTTGAAATTTGTACGAGAATTGAGAATTTACAGATTGTAGAACTATATCTGACCGAAGATTTGGCCGGAAAATTGTCGGGATAGTTGAAATTCAATCTCGAATATACAAAACCTAGAAATTTTTGTTTAGGGTGCAAGTAAAACTGATTTAAGACTCGGACCTTTTAGTAATTTTCTTGGCATGTTAGGAAAAGATTGGTAGAAAAGTAAAGAAAAAAATGTGATAATTTATAATAATTTTTTTAAAATTTGTAATTGTCAAACAAGATCTTAGAATCAGGTTGATTTGAATTATGTACGGTATTCAAGATAATTCTAATCGGACTGTGAACAAATTATCCGTGATCCGATTAGCTAACCCAAGTTTGAATTCGGTTATTACAAGATCATAACCGTAAATTCGCATAGAAATTGGAATAAACATTGGACAAACCGAACATGAATTTAAAGTTCAAGTGAAAAATAAATACAGCGGTAATATCATATCATGATTGATAGCATCGACTATTCATGCAATATAAATTTCAATTTATAAATATAATTAATTGTCTAATTCAATCTACTAATTGATACATATACATAGTGAGAAAGCACATATTTGATTAAAAAATTTTAATTTGATAATAATATCGCGTTATCATTAATACATGATATCACTATTTTAATAATTTTGTTTCTCTTTCAACATGTGAATTTTAGGTTTTTTAAAATAATGATATTCAATCCTTCATTTTTAACTTTACATTTCAATTATCAAGTTAAAAAATGAAGTGAAAAAACATGTGAAATGCTTAGAGAACCTTGAGCGAGTCAATATTTAAAACCTATTTTTAAAAAAAATTCATATTTATTGACGGATTCATGGGCTGGTCCAACAAGTGGCTCAATGGACAACCTTTCACTAACCAACAAATTAGGTTGACAGGTGGGCTTAAAACTCCGGACCCAACCTATACCACTGAGATAGCGGTGCAACCTTTTTTTTAACCAAAAAAAAAAAAAAATCAAAAAAAAATGATACTTTAAGATATCATTACTATATCTGTGGGCCCAAGCTCCGGAATAATCGATTGTCAGCTTAATTTAACACAATTCATAGGAAGTGACCTACCACCAATACACCAAACGAACCCAACCCATAGGAAGGGACCCACTACCGAGACACCAGCGGAGCTCAACCATATGCCACAAATGAACCCAGGATTCGATCGGAGCATAAAGCGAGATCTCCGCGAAAAATCGCTAAAATTACCTAGCATTTCACTTCCCCTAGGAGTCGAACCTAGGTCACGCTTGTGGAGAATGATGCCTTCTCCACTAGGCCATCATCCTCGGTGATAGATAGCGGTACAACCTTAGACCAGATAAAAATCTACTTGGTCGGACTATAGGTTATGAGCCATCCTGCCAAATAATAATCCTTAAAATCATTTATCTAGTTTGGTTTTGAATTTTCAAAAATAATTTTTAAAATTTTTAAATCATATTTTTATATTTTTAATGATTTTTTAAAATATTTTAATTTTTTTCAAATTTTTAGATCACTTAATCTTAATATACTTGAAAAATAAAAAAATTTATATAAAATATTTTAAAAAATTCATTGAATACAACAAAATAAGAAAATGTATTAAATTTTTATTTTTTATTTTTTTAAATTTCACAAATATTATACTTTTTAAATATTTTTAGACTAAATGTATTTAAAAAGTTAAAAATTTAGAAAAAATATTTATTTAAAAAAAAACACTAAAAACAAAAGCACTTAATTTTTTAAAAAGTTGACTCCATTTTTTGGAACCAAAGATAGTGATTACTTCTTTCTTTTACTTTTACTTTTTCTTTTCTTTTCAGTCGGGAATTGATATAAAAATTGAAAGTTCAATCTATAATAGTGAGTGAATCTAACGTACGTAACCCAAACATTGTCAACATTAAAAAAAGATTATATAAATGCCAGCCATATTTGATTTCCAAGTCAATATTGGAAACTCCGTCATCAGCTGTGTACCAAAGATTTCTCAGCATTATTTTTTTTTTTTAAAAAATAATGTTATATGTATCAATTTATGTATTAACTAGTGCATTAATTAATTATGTGGTATAATTCAAAAAAAATTTGATATTTGTAATGTAATTAATGAGTGAGGTTAATAATAATGTTATAGCTAGTGTTGGTACACTAATTAGTATACTAAGGACTCGTTTGGGAACCAACCCGTTTAGTTAAAAAGTCAAAAAGTTACTAAAAATGCCAAAAAGCCAACAACCCATACCAAAAAGTCAAAGATTCTTTTTTCTCTCTACTTTTTGTACATCTTTTCGTAAAAAGTCAAAAAGTCATCCAAAACATACTAATTTTTTTTAGCTCATATTTTAACTAAATAGCCAAAAAATTACTAGCATATTCCCAAATGAAACCTAATTGATACATGTAGCACCACCGTAAAAAAAATAATAAATCTCCTATTTTCGACAATGATTTATTATATTCAAGTCCAATGTTCATGTGTCTCGGCACACTCAATATATTTTGAAAGATTTTTTTTAAAAAAAATTATTTTCTGTGACCCCGTTTGGTAGTTTACTTTCAAATCATAATTTGAGAGTCCAAAATTCAAAAACTTATTCGGTTTTAAATTTTTAAACCTATATTCAACTCAACTATTTGAAAAAAAAAAATTCAAAACTCATAACCAAATAAATTTTAAATTTTACCTTGTTTAGTTTGTGTTTTGAGATATTATTTCAAAATTAATTTTCTAGAGAGTTTAGAAAATTTAAAATTTTATTTGATTGTATATTTTAAAAATAATTTTGGAATTTCGAATAATTTGATATTTTTTTGTAGTTCAATAGATGGGTATGAAAAAAAAATTATTGAAAAATAGAGAAGAGAGAAAAAAAAATTATTGATTGATGCATAATAAAAATAAAAGTGATTTTGGAACGTTTTTCTAAAATTTTTTCTAAGCTTTCATTTGGAAAAAACTTCTTTATCTGACTTTTTGATTATTTTAACTTAACTAAAAAATTTCCGTTCGATAAGAACTTTGATTTTTTTTTTATAATTTGTATGAAAATCATAAAACAATTATAATTTAAATACAATATTTTATTTTATTAATTTTTTAATTCATTTTATTTTTTAATTAACTAAGGCCAAGTTTGGGAAGTTCTAAATAATCCATCTTTTTATCTTTTTATCTTTTTCTCATCACATCACCTCTCTATTTTTTTGCACATTTTTTTATAAAAAAATAAAAAGTACACTTATTTAAGTTATCTCAAACAACCCTTAAATTAGTCACAACTCTATATTTGTCTTTTCGAGGTGATTTGAACATTCTGTCTTAATGACACCCAATATTGTTGGCATTGAGCACTAGCAATGATAGAGGGCCCGAATTTCCCATGCTCGAATGGCTCGAATTGACCAAAACGACGTCGTTTTGAACACAAAACAACACAAAACGACGTCGTTTTGGTCAATTCGAGCCATTTGAGCCGCGAATATTGTGGCCACCAAACATTTTTCCATTGAGCACTACTATTAAGGCATTTTTAACTGTGTATTAATTTTTTTTATTGATCCGTTTGAAAAGTGGGTTAATTTTTTAGCTATTTTAGTCTGGGGCTAAAAAGTCTTATTTAGGAAGGGTTTTTTAGTTTTTTTGACTTTTATTGTGAGAGATGAGTGTAATGATTATAGGTTGGATTTGATATTTTGTTTTTTTTGCTAAAATAGCTTATTTTATTTTTTGTAGCTATTTTAGCCCCTAACCCACCAAAACCAACTTCCCAAACTATGCCTAAATTTGAGTAAAAATTTGAAAAAAAAAATTATCTTTAATATCAAGTGCTTTAGTGGAGAGTTTTGCGACTTCGTCAAACTACTGAACGACCAGGCGAATATCCAGTCGGTCAACTGTTAATACAAATTTTTTACAATTTTTCTTCTTAAGGTGATCAACTGGAGGGTCGATCGGGGTGGACAACCAAGAGATCGACCGGCCAGTGTAATTTTTTCATAAACTTTTGTCTTGAGGTGGTCATCTAGGAGAACATCCGGTAATGAAAATCCAACGACAGTGAATATTGATTTGATGAAATATATATTGGTCCTCAATTTGACAAAAAAAAAAAAAGTAAAATATTGGATTTGATACCGATTTGATAAAACCGTTAGAACTAAAGAAGAAATCATTTTTTATCAAATTTAAATTTGATGATAAACTTGATACATAATTGGAGATGGTCTAATGAATCACATTTAAGTTGCAACATCAAATGACACCAATGGGGAATAAACTTTTACAAAAAAAATTATATTTTAACGTTATGTTTTAGAATACAAAATTACAATACAAAATGGGTTATAAAAGTGCATAGTATCTTGAGATTTTTTTTGAATGTGAACTAAGCCCAATCTTTCTGTATGCTTAAGAAGTGTAGTATTTTATAATTTTTTTTGAATTTATCGAATATAAAAAATACAAAAATTTAGTAATATTATAATAAATATGAATGATAGTGTTTTGATAATACTATAATAAATGTGAGTGAATATCTGAGAAAAAAAATGAGAGTGAAAATAAAATAAAAAAATTATATTCATACATAAAAATTTATACAAAAAATATAATAAAAATATTGTAATAGTGATGTTGTAAATATAAATCATGTTTATGGATATTTTGTTTTAAAGTGAAATAAGGTCACTATTAAGTTATATCATTGTGTTTGAAAATTTTATATCAAATTTATGTTTGTATATCATTACTCGATAAGAATATGTTCAGGTAAAATATAATGATAGAAAATTATAAAATATAGTTATGATGATAGGAAGAACAAATGGTAGGGAAAATGGCAAAATAATCATTTAGAAATTTTAGGGCATGACATCAGCTATATAGGGGACAATTTGTAATGAAATTACAAATCTCATGGATGAAAATGTAATTTTTCAAATGTAGAGGAAGAATCTATATTAAATAAAAATCTCTGGATTTGTAATTACAACATGATATTTTTTTGAATGTGAACCAAGCCCAACCTTCTACAATATTTTTTACAAATTATTTTGTGTTTCTGACATTATTATTGTATATATATTTTTACTTCTACGAAACATCTCCATTTGAGTGATGCAATCATGTTGGATTTTTTTTAAAAAAATTTCACAACCGATTGAATTGAAGTTCTTCTTTGCACAAACAAAGTCAAGTATTAGAAACAGAATCCGAATTTTATTATTGGAGGAGTTAAAAGAACAATAATTTATTTTCACTATATATACAAATGCACACATATATATATATATATATATATATATATATATATATAATATGATATATATAAATTATACGTATACATAGAGAAGAAAATTATATACTATAGAAGTAATCTCTAATAGAATGATAAAGTTTTTTTTGTACAAAATAAAAAGAGAATATAAGATGGGAAAAGAATGAGATATATATTTTTATACTGGACAGCCATTTTATATATAAAACGGTATATATATTTTTAAAATACTATCACAAATAGTATTTTTTTACAGAAACAGGAGGCCGTGACTCCCCTATAATCTTCTTCTAGTTCCCTCCTCGAGTATTTTTGTAACCAAAAATAATAAAAAATAAAATTTGTTTGCACTAAAAGAGGTCAATGCCTTGCAAGTCACAATAAACCAACGGCATACCATAACTTATATTAATTTGGATTATGTGAGTTGCAAAATCAAGTCAATGAGAGAGAGAGAGAGCAGTACAGTATTGACTATGGTTAATTCCTAGATAGGTCAAATAATTTGGTTGATTGCTATTTGTATGTATGAGTAGATATTTAAATACAATGATAATATTGTGCGACGTTGCTAGGAAGTGTTACTAATTAAAATTAAGTATTAAATGGATGAGTTCGGAGAAAACTCGGTTCAATATGACAAAGAAAATTCATTCCCACTATCCTGTTTTAAGGCCTTCTATTATTCCAAATGAAATGACAAGTAATAGTAAAAGCAGTATGATTTTCTAGTCATCCTCAAAACACAAATATAAAAATAATGTATTAGGAAAATCACGTGCTCAGTATGTTTTGACAATCATAAACGACTCTCACTTGAATAACAAATTTATATTGCACAATAAGAATTGCACACATTTGCTTTTGAAGGAAAATAAGTAAATCATGTCATTAAAATTGTTTGAATTTCGATTTTATATGTGTTTCAGTATCAAAATATTTTATAAATTCTACTTACTAAACTATGCTCACGGAACAAGGATCTTCTAGAGTTTTTTTTCCTAAAGTTTTCTAGAGTGGTGCATTATGTGGTTGAGACACAATACACCACTTTAAAAAACTTAAAAAAAAAAACACTCTAGAAAATCATTGGTGATACTTCACGTGCATTGGTAGAATCTTAATTTAATGTGTCTCTCTATGTTTTTTGACCCAATAATTGTTCTCTATATAACACCTAGTCATTTGTAAGTTACTGTTAAAGAATTTATTAAAATTAAAAGGATTTATTTGATTGTCATTTAAAACACTTTGAAGTTATGTTTAACAGAGAGATGGGCAAAAATACAAAAATATTAGAAGACGGCCTCGCCAACCACATGAAACAAACTCGTGACAATAATAAAATCAAAGTTAAATTATAGCAATAAACAATTAAATTGTTACTAAACACACCAAAATGTGTCACTGGTATTCTAGTTTTTGGACTAGAGCCAAGGAAGATAGATTAAAAAGTAAAAAATAAAATAAAAATAAAAGGAATTCAAACATTAATGACTCTCACGATTGTGAAAAATTTTATACATATTAATATTTAAAATTGTAAATTTTTTCATATATAAGTTTTTTTAATTTCTGACACCACTAAAATGTAATAACTCCATATTAATATTGATAATAATAATAATAATAAGGGAAAGATTATGATACACCATATATACCATATGCACTTTATAATTAAAGAAGAAAGTGATATAACTCCATACTTTTTGAATTATAACTAAAAAAAAAAAATATCATAATCAAACACCACTTATACTTAATCAAAAATCTTATGAATTATAATAAAAGAAGAAAAATGGTATAATGAGAAGTGCATATGATACACTTCGGAAAAGGGATGTGTATAGTATAAGTAGAATTTCCTTAATAATAATAATAATAATAATACCATATAGGTTTATGTCATCAAACCATTGTTTTTAAATATCATTTTCAAATAAGTTTATGTCCAACAAAAATATTAAAAGTTTGTGCTATGTGCACACAAATGAGTTTGAATACTGCGTCTAATATTATAATTTTTTTTTACAAGCAATTGTCTAGAGTTTAATTTGGTTTACATATTGTTAAAATAGTGAATTCTCACTTTAGATAGAATTAATTACATTTTTCTTAGAGGGTAAATAGAATTAATTACATTAATCAATCAAAACGTGTAAATTTTCTTTGGGTTAATTACACTAATAGTCTCTATAGTTTGGGACTTGTGTCACTTTGGTCCCTGACTTTTCAATTGTGACACATTTGACCCTAAATTTTGAATCTTGTTCTAAATAAGGGCAATTGAAAATATCATTAGATTTTTCAAGGCTAAAATCGTCAATTTGATAAAATATAAACTAATTTGACAAAAATAAATGTCAAAAAAATATTTTTAATTTTTTAAAAATTATTTTTATCCACCAATGATAAAATTATGTAAAATTAATAAAAATTATATGATTAATTTTTTAAAATTAATTTTACATGATTTTCATCCAAACACATAATAAAAATTAATTTGGTAAAACAAATAAATAAATGTCTAAAAAATTTATCAATGTTACCTAATTTTATTTTTAGTAGGTAGAAATAATTTTTAAAAATTTAAAAATATTTGTTTGACATTTATTTTTGTCAAATTAGTTTATATTTTATCAAATTGATAAATTTACCCTTAAAAAATCTAATCATATATTCAATTGTCCTTATTTGAAACAAGATTCAAAATTTAGGGTCAAATGTGTCACAATTGAAAAGTCAGGGACCAAAGTGACAAAGCCCGAAACTATAGGGACTATTTATGTAATTTGCCCATTTTCTTTTGTCTATCTTTTGTACATGTAGATTGTTCTAATATTAATATATATTTTTAATTAGGTAATATTATATTTATTTTGTAACCATTTTAAACATCTTTATAATTGTCATAGGGCATTGACACTATTTCATTTCATTTTCAAAATCAAACTTTTTGAAAAATAAAAAATATAAAAATTTGTGAATTTTAATTTAATTATTTACTTTTACAGACAAAAATATTTTTTGATATTCATTTTCATCATATTAATTTATATTGAAAAAAATAAAAAACAGATTTTGAAAATAAATATTTTCAGAAAACAATAATAATAAAAGTATTACTATTATTATCAACAGTTTTACCGGTTGGTGGGTAGGTGGGGAGTCTGCAACATGTGGCCATATAATTTGTTCACAACTTCCCGCGAAAATCCAATTTTTATATTTTTATTAATCGACCTATCAAACTCTGTAATCAATCAAATATTTTTATATTTTTTAAATGAAATAATTAAACAAAAACCCAATTTTTTTTTACTATAAATCGACCTATCAAACTCCGAAGATTTCAGTGTTCTCTCTCTTCTCTCTCTCTCTGAACTTCCCAAGTTTCATCTACCTCTCTTTCAAACGGTAATTCAATTTAATTTAATTCCTTTTTTTTAATTAAAATTTTGATCAGTTCTTGCATAGCTTAGATTCATCTGTTATTGAAATGATTTTTGGGTTCTGCTCAATTTTTGATGAGTTTAAATTTTGTTGATGATTGTGATCTGGGAATGTAGATCTGAGTTCAAATTTCGAGTCTCTGATAATTTGTTGGGTTTTGTGAAAGACAGGTCGAAGAGAAATGGCACGAAAGAAGATCAGAGAGTATGATTCGAAGAGGTTGTTGAAGGAACACTGCAAGAGACTCGCCGGACTCGAATTGGGGATTAAATCGGCACAAGTAAGCTCCATTTCTTAGATTTCAACTCTTATTTCTTGGCAGATCGAGTTCATGAATCCTCAATGATGTGTTTCTGGAATTGAATTATCTATTTTAGTATGTGATATTAATCATGGAAAATATGTATAAACCCACGCTTTAGACCCATGATGATGGTTAGAGAATATATGAGAGCTGACTTTCCTTAAATGTTCTAATAGATTTAGAGGGTGGATCTAATTTTTTTTTTTGGGGGTCTGAATAGCACTACTCTATTGATTGTTGATTAAGAGAAATTTAATTCTATTATAACAACTTGTGTTCCATCCGGTGGGGACTCCAGTAATTTTAGGTAGTGGTGACATTCAAAAAAAACAAATAGTTAATTTTTGATATTTTCATGTTTTCAGAAACAAAACAATGAAAAAGTTTGAAAACACTTACGGTATTTATATCTTTTATCCTTTTTGTGCCATAATGGTTTTAGGAAATTCAGAAAATATTCCTAAAAGGAGGGTTTGTTTGGTTGTGTTGTCAAACAAATTTTTCTTGTTAGTTTCCAATTTTTTTTTTTAATTTATTTTCTGAAAATCCAAATCATATAGAAGATTCACACTTATCAATATTCATCACTTTTTTTTGATAAATCCACAATTCTCAAGTCATAAATAAAACAAAACCACACCATAAAATAAACAAATATTTTTCTTGTATGGACCATGTGGAGTGAACTCAATGGAGAAGTGAATTTTCATTTGTTTAGAGGTGGACAGGTTTTGAACCACTTTTTAAATGGTGGCAACATTATTAATAAAAAGAATATGTAGTAAGTAAAAAAATTCATTTCGATTGCCACCACTCAGTTATGTTAATAAAGCCGTTACCATGTAGGAAAATTTCTAGGACTTATGTTAACAAAGCTGTGATCAGTAGTTTTATGATGGTGGCCAGCGGCATAATGCAATCATCCTCAATTTATAGACCTGTTATTTAAATCATTGGCCATTGACTAGAAATGCATATAACAAGTCAATGCTTAAAGATTGAGAAAGCCTTATTCTCTGTGCATGACTTCATTGTGAATGGTGGTTTAAGATTCACGCATAGATTAATTGCTTTGGAGTTGGTAGTGATTAATGTTACTGTTTGAATATCTTAAAATTGGTTTTTAATTGGCCTGGAGGAACTTATATTCTGACAAAAAGATTTGCTATCTTGGAGGTATCAGCGAAATGTTGGAAAGACTGCCAATTTGTAGACCAAACTGTTGAACCACTCAAATAAACAGAACATCCTCTGATAAAAAAAGAGGATAAATTTTGGAGTATGTATATGAGTTAATCCAATGCATATTGATAATGTATACTTTATATTATACCCCATGTTTAAAAACAACCAATATGTCTTTCGGCTGTGCCTTATACCCCCAGTGGGGGTCGCGCCCCCAGTGATGTGGCGCGCCCCCACTGGCTGCCGACAAAAAAAAAAAAAAACTGTTTTTTTTCACCCAATCATGGGCCTCCACCTCACTGGGGGTCGACCCCCAGTGGGGGTATAAATCATTTTTCTATGTCTTTTTATGGTATTCTATATATTGCTTAACTACATAAGGGCCTTAGCAACCTTAAACCAAGATGGGTTGACAGTTATAGCTGCCTGACTGCCTGACAATTTGGTCTTGCATTGCATCTCAAAAATCATTTTTGTATCTTGATTTTTTCATGTTTTGTTATTTAAATAAAAAACTTAAAAAGTTGCTTTAATTGATTCTTTCTGTGTACAAACATTGCTTAAATGATGTCTTCATTTTCTTTTGTGTGTAAGATTACAGAATCAACTGATGTCAATGAGCTAGTGGAAAAGGAGCCTTGGCTCTCATCAGAGAAACTGGTTGTGAAACCCGATATGTTGTTTGGGAAGCGTGGAAAGAGTGGGCTAGTTGCCTTGAATCTTGATTTGGCTCAAGTTGCTATTTTTGTGAAGGAACGACTTGGCAAAGAGGTATTTGACATTTTCCATTCTTCACTCATCAATTTCAACATGTAACAATATGAATCCTCTTTTTTTTTTTTTTTGTAATACATATTTTTTTGTGTAGAAAATGTTCTATTTACATTCATCTGTTTGGATCAACAGGTTGAGATGGGAGGATGCAAAGGACCCATAACAACTTTCATTGTTGAACCTTTTGTTCCACACAATGAAGAGTTTTACCTCAATATCGTGTCAGAACGACTTGGGTGTAGCATAAGCTTCTCGGAATGTGGAGGAATTGAAATTGAAGAGAACTGGGACAAGGTACGAATGTGAAGTCTGATCTTTATTTCTATGAGCCAATTGAAAGCCCTTTGTAAATCTAAATGGTTTCTTTTCTCTTGTAATATATATTTTAGATACCTACAATTTACAGAAAACATTTCTTCTTTATCCAGGTTAAGACCATATTCGTCCCTACTGGGGTGTCCTTCTCACCAGAGATATGTGCTCCACTTGTTGCAACCCTTCCCTTGGAGGTAATTTCCGTGCATAGTATTATGTATTTATGCTGAATTTTCAGTATTTGGCTTGACTGCCTGTGGAAGCTAAAGCCACTTTGTGGCTGTTTGGAAAGTTGCTGTTTTAGTAGGCTATTTTAGTTTTTGGCTATTTTAGTAGGCAAAAATTTGTGTTTGGGTAGTTGGATTTTTTTGTAGTTAGATGTGATGTTTATGAGAAAAAAAGTGAAATGATTATGGGTTTGATGTGACATTTTGTCTTATTGACTATTTTAGTAGGCTAACATGGTGTCTGTTCTGTGATTTAGATCAAAGGAGTAATTGAGGAATTTATAAAAGTGGTTTTTGCTCTATTTTTAGGTATGTTGAAAATCTTCAACAGATCATTTTCCTTTCAGAGTTATTAAATCAACATTAATAACTGCTAAATTTGGCTATTAACTTGCAATTTTTTTTTATTTTTTATATGGTAGATCTGGACTTCACTTTCCTAGAGATGAATCCTTTCACATTGGTTAACGGAAAGCCTTATCCTTTGGATATGAGAGGGGAACTTGATGATACTGCTGCCTTTAAGAACTTCAAGAAGTATAATCCTAATTTCTGTGATTGTCCATTTTAAATATAGAAATGATGCAATTCAGTGTGACAACTTCATTATTCTAGTCCCCTCATACAAGACTTTATTATTGCAGGTGGGGCAATGTTGAATTTCCTATGCCATTTGGAAGAGTAATGAGCTCTACCGAAAGCTTTATTCATGGGCTAGATGAAAAGGTACAAATTGATTGATGTTTCAGGGCTGCATTTGAGACCCATGTTCACCTACTGATAAATCCTACCTTTAAGAAAAACATTATATAGTAAAGCATCATTCCACATCTTATATGACAACGTCCTCCTTGTTTTCATCTCTCCTTGATCCTGAAGGTTATTATTGTTAGGAATCCGTAACACATAACCAACATTGGTAAGACACGTACGTAACACAGAATAGAACAAACACAGAAGAATGATAAATCACATGTACACACAAAGAACACAAAGCTTATGTGGTTCACTCCAAAATTAGGCTAGTCCACGGCTTTTGTGGTTTTACTATGATCAGCAAGGCTACAAAAGATTACAGTGATAGCCGCCTCCCCTCAACTATAAATACAATTATAGCAGTAGGTCACAATTGCAGATATGACAAAAAATACCTTTACTCTGCGGTCCAGTGTTTAGTGTCCAATATTTATCAGGATGCACGCTACCCCAACTAAAGTCCTAGAGTTGTGGCTTCCTCCTTTTGAAACTTGAAATTTCTATTGAAAAGTATTATGTTTTTGTTGGCCATTTTTCTTCGGTGGTGGTTGGGTTGTGGCAGCTTATTGATTCACATGTTCATTGAATATCTTCAAACTCACAGTGAGGATCTTATTAAACTTCAGAATTTGCTATTTACTTGCAGACAAGTGCATCATTGAAGTTCACAGTTTTGAACCCAAAGGGACGAATCTGGACAATGGTAGCTGGTGGAGGTGCTAGTGTCATCTATGCAGATACGGTATGGTTCTTATCCTTGGGGAGATTGGTGTTATTACAGATTAAGATTAATCATTAGCCTTGCTTCTTAGACGCTAACAAATTTACTCGATCAGGTTGGGGATCTTGGCTTTGCTTCTGAGCTCGGGAACTATGCTGAATACAGTGGAGCACCCAACGAAGAGGAGGTGTTGCAGTATGCCCGAGTCGTGATTGATGTAAGTTCAATTCCTTACAGATACTGACATTGCGCTACTGCAACAATTAGGCTGTGTTTGGATCATGAATTTATTGGAGAGAGTTATGGAGGGAAAGGAAAAGGTAAAGGAAAAGAATTTCTTGGTTTTCCTATCACTTTCCCTTCCATTGGTAATCCCTACACAAGTCTATGATCCAAATGCAACCTTAAGAGATGATGCATTCTTTTTTACACTTCAAAAGAAAATTGGACCAAATTAGTTATAAAGTGTTTTCTTTCAATATATTGTATGCTTAACAATAGCATTGCTTCTATTAGACTGCTTAATATTGATTTTGGGTGCAATGATTGAATGATCACTCACAACTTCATAGAACTTGAGGGGTTTATTCCTTCCTTCATCGCATTGGAAATAATCTCATGAATTTTCTACAGTGTGCGACTGCAGATCCTGATGGTCGCGAGAGAGCCCTTGTAATAGGAGGAGGAATTGCTAACTTTACTGATGTCGCCGCTACATTTAATGGCATAATTAGAGCACTGAAAGAGAAGGTGAGATAATTTCTTTCCGGGTTCTTATTCTGAAGGTAATCCTTTTGCTGTAAACCATAATGACTGAATCCCGTGTTGTCCGAACAGGAGTCAAAGCTTAAAGCTGCAAGAATGCGGATATTTGTTAGGAGAGGAGGTCCAAATTACCAAAGGGGTCTTGCAAAAATGCGGACTCTTGGAGAGGAAATCGGCATCCCTATTGAGGTACTAATACATACCTAAAATCTAAAATGTTTCCTCTCTTGTAGATAATGTTTTCAACTTAAATTCTGTTTGTTTCAGCAGAAAACGAAAATCAACAGAAAATGTTTTTCATGGTCAATATAAAACAAGTTTATTTAAACAAAAAAATGTTCTCAATTTTTCAAAGGTAGAAAATGATTTTCAAACTAAAGTCTTACTAATGTCACTATACTTCCTTTGTTGCCACAACCACACCTCCATCATCACCGCCACCACCACCAACACCAACACCACTACTAATACAACCATCAGCGCCTTAGTTTCAAGATCAAAATCATAGGAAAACGTTTTTTACAAAAAATATTTTTGAAAAAAGTTGTTTTGTAGATAACACTTTCCTATGTTTATGGACCAACAGAAAATGTTTTCCAACGAAACAAAGCGTTATTATACAAGGAATCACGAATTCTGAAATTTTTTTCTTGTTTTCTTTCAGGTTTATGGACCGGAGGCAACGATGACTGGTATATGCAAACAGGCAATTGAGTGCATCACTGCAGCTGCATAAATTTATCAATCTTGTTATTCAAATCACTTCTGTTTTCTCTGTTTTCTTTTTCTGGTGTTCGTTTGAGTCTCAGAAACATCATAATTGTACCTGAAAATTGAGTTAAATTGTATTTTCGACATTGATATAAATGGGCAATCAATAATGTTCTTCATTCTCTAAATATCGAACTAGTTCTACCTTATATTGTTGTTAAATTGGTTGGTTGTATTGTGGGCTGCAAAACACAATCCAAGGCTCTATTTGGAAATGCCTTCAATTTTATAGGCGTTGATCCAAACATGGTCTCTAGTTGCTGCAATCATTCAGGCATTTTTTTTTTTTTTAAATGTTTTTTTGGGTTTTTTTTTTTCTTCTTGGATGGTCGAATGTCACTGGACCTTGGGCTTGGTCAAGACAAGTATAACCCAAATGGGTTCTTATACCAAATCAAATCAAACTGGGCTTGTTTGGAAATTGGTTATTTTAGTTGGTTTTTTAGTTTTTTATGAAAAGATATGTAAAAAAATTAAAAAAAAAAAGTGGTATGACAATGGTGCTGTTTGGTGACTGTTAAAACAGATTATAGATTATAACTTAACGGATTATAGGTTATGACTTTAATCAGAAGCT
Organism: Camellia sinensis; assembly: GCF_055761805.1. Taxonomy (NCBI): domain Eukaryota; kingdom Viridiplantae; phylum Streptophyta; class Magnoliopsida; order Ericales; family Theaceae; genus Camellia; species Camellia sinensis. The sequence continues at coordinate 210,404,535 of NC_138965.1, forward strand.
GTTAATCTTGAAACAATAATTTGAGAGAGTGATAGAGGATTGAGAGAGAGAGAAAGAGCCACAGAATTGTTCAGTGAATATGTATATTACAAAGAGATTTACACTCTCTTTTATAGAGAGGAAAAGTTACATAAGGTGCCAATTAGCACCGAAAGAAGAAATCAATTGGGGAACATTCATTATGACAATTGGGGAACATTCATTATGACTATCACTAATAATAAACTAACATATAGCACACTAACATGATACAATAATAAACTATACAATAATACTATACAATAATAAACTAACATCCCCCCGCAAACTCAATGAGGGAAAGCATCAACCAAGTTGAGTTTGGAAACAAGATCATGGAAGCGGCCAGGAGGATGAGCTTTAGTGAAGATATCAGCGGGTTGATCGACGGAAGCAATAGGGAGAAGATGAACAGTACCACAGATAACATGCTGGCGAATGAAATGACAATCAATCTCAATATGTTTGGTGCGATCATGAAAAACATCATTGTGAGCAATCTGAATGGCACTCTGATTGTCACAATAGAGAGGAGTAGGACCAGAAGCAGAAACACCCATATCAGCAAGTAGCCAGCGAAGCCAGAGAAGTTCCTGAGTAGTATCAGCAAGAGCTCGATATTCAGCTTCGGTGCTAGAGCGGGCAGTGAGGGATTGTTTTTTGCTACGCCAAGCAAGAAGAGAATCCCCTAAGAAGAAGCAGAAACCCGTGGTAGAGCGTCGATCCGTAGGATCCCTAGCCCAATCAGCATCGAAAAAGGCACGCAGATCAAGAGAGGAGGAAGCAGAAAAGTGAAGGCCATGGAACAGAGTGCCTTTGAGGTAGCGAAGGATGCGGAGTAAAGCAGTATAGTGGGGAGTGCGGGGAGCCGACATGTACTGACTAACAATGTGAACGGCATAGGCAATGTCAGGACGAGTGACTGTGAGATAGACAAGACTGCCGACGAGCTGGCGATAAAGAGTAGCATCAGAGAGAAGAGTCCCATCGAGAGGAGTGAGACGAATCTGAAGATCAACTGGAGTAGAGGTAGTTTTGCAATTAGTAAGACCTGCACGAGCCAGAAGATCGGATGTATATTTGGCCTGGGACAAATAGGAACCAGTAGAATCATGAGAGACTTCAAGGCCTAAGAAGTAATTAAGAGTACCAAGGTCCTTCATTTCAAACTGTCGGTGGAGAAACTGTTTGAGGTGGAGAATACCAGTTTCATCATTACCAGTGATAATCATATCATCCATATATAAAAGAAGAAGAGTGGTACCATGAGAAGTAGACCGTATAAAAAGAGCAGAGTCATAGGAGCTAGAGGTGAACCCGAAGTCATGAATGGCAGAACTGAACGTAGCAAACCAAGCACGAGGCGCCTGCTTGAGGCCATAGAGAGCATGCTGTAGTTTGCAAACCTGATGAGGTTGAAAAGTGGACCCAGGTGGAGGTTGCATGTAGACCTCCTCAAGAAGATGACCATTGAGGAAAGCATTTTTGACATCCATCTGAAAGAGCCCCCAGTGGCGAGCAGCAGCAACAGCAAGTAAACTGCGAACAGAGGTAAGCCGAGCAACAGGAGAGAATGTCTCCTCATAATCAATACCATATTCCTGGTTGAAACCCTTGGCAACAAGACGAGCTTTGTAGCGTTTAATAGAGCCATCAGAATGTGTTTTGATTTTGTAAACCCATTTGCAACCAATTGCAGTCTTGCCAGGAGGAAGATCAACAAGATCCCAAGTATGAGCTTTGTCTAAGGCCTGGAGTTCATCAGTCATAGCTTGCTGCCAAAGAGGATTAGCACAAGCCTCCCGATAGGAGGTAGGTTCATAAGTAGAGAAGGCAGCAGATCCAACAATATAATCACGAAGATGGAGAGGAGGTTGAGTTACCCGGCGTGGTCGACCCGTAGGAGGATCGGTGGGAGGAAGAACCGGTGGAGAAGGAGGTGTGGCAATAAGAGGTAGACCGTCAGAGGGAGCAAGCTGGACGAGATCAGGAGTGAGCAAGGGTGTCTCGATGAATGAGGAACCTGTATCAAAATCAGCAGAGAAAAGATCGATGGAAGGATTAGTAAATAGTACAGGAGTGGAAAGTACGGGTAAGTGAAATGAGGAGAGTGAGGAAAACATTTGGTGTTCCCAGAAAACGACATGGCGAGAGATACGAAGACGTTGAGAGAGAGGATCCCAACAACGAAAACCTTTATGTTCAATTCCATACCCAAGAAAGCAACAAAGACGAGAACGAGGTTCAAGTTTGGTGTGTTCGTGAGATTGAAGAAGAACAAAGCAGGCAGAGCCAAAAACCCAGAGATTGGCGTAAGGAGGGGGAGTGCCATGTAGACGTTCAAAGGGAGTTTGATTATGGAGGACAGGGGTAGGAGCACAGTTGATAGTGTAAACAGCAGTGAGGGCAGCTTCCCCCCAAAAGTTTTCAAGACAGGAAGAAGAGAGAAGGAGAGTACGAGTAGTGTCAAGGATATGCCTATGTTTCCGTTCAGCGCGGCCATTTTGCTGGGACGTGCCAGCACAAGAACGATGAGGCAGGGTACCATGATGCTGAAGAAAGGAAAGGAAATCCGAATCCCGATATTCCATAGCATTGTCAGAGCGAAAAATTTTGATGGCTTTGGAGAATTGGGTGTGGACCATTTGGGCAAATCTATAATAAATGTGTTTAAGTTCAGACCGATGTTTCATGAGAAAAAGCCAAGTAAATCGGGAAAAATCATCAATAAAAACAACAAAATAGCGGGAGCCCCCCATGGTAGTGGTAGGGGAGGGTCCCCAAATATCCGAATGTATAAGATCAAAAGGTGCAAGGGAAACAGAAGTACTTTTATTAAATGATAAAGCAGGTTGTTTGGCAAGTTGACAGGGTATACAATCGAAATGATCGGGAATTACATGACCCAACTGTCCACTAGAAACCAAAGACTTTAAGCGATTAACAGAAATATGCCCTAAGCGACAATGCCAAAGATGAAAGGGAGATAATGAGGAAGTCGATGTAGGAGCAGCGATCTGAGGAGAGGGAGGAACATGTAGGTGAATGAGTTCATAGAGGCGTCCACGCTTACGGCCGATCCCAATAGTCTGCCCCGTCTGAGGGTCCTGTACCAAACAATCAGTAGCAGAAAATGTGACAGTTAGACCAAGTTCACATAATTGACCAATAGAAATAAGGTTTAAGGTGAGAGTAGGAATATGATAAACTTGAGATATAGATAAAGAAGAGGTGGAGACAGTACCAACATGACGGACAGACATGAGGGAACCATCAGCAGTATGAATGGAGGGAAAAGGAGGAGATGAGGAGGAGGAAGAAAAGATAGTAGAACTGGAGGTCATATGATTACAACAGGCAGAGTCAAAATACCAAGAAGAGTTACCTGGGATTACAGACAAAGCAGTAGGAGGAGTTGTACCAGAGAGAAGTTGTTTGAGCATGGCCTCTACATCCGTCGGAGAAAAGTGAGGGGTAGACAGAGCAGGTGACTCAGAGAACCCCGCAGAGGCAGAAGCATCAGTGTGAGGAGATTGATTCCTGGAAGCAGCAGCAGCAGTGTGATGAGACTGATTCCCGGAAGCAGCAGTAGCAGTGTGATGAGACTGAGGCCCGGAACGATGAAAGCTTCCCCAGGAAGAGCCACCGCGAGAGGAGTGGCTATTGGAGGATGATCGGGAAGGATTGCGAAAACAATCCTGTTGCAGATGACCAGGACCAAGTTTGTTGCAGTAGCGGCAGGATCTGACGGGGCAGTTGACCAGGAGATGTGTTGAAGGAAGGCCCCGATTCTGACAATAGAGGCAAGCAGTGGTCCGCTGGGGAAATGATGGCCGGGACGGAGGAGTGGCAAGAACAGAGTCCACATGATGAGTTTGAAGTGTACCAAGACGAGTCTCCTCTGATAGCAACTCAGAAATTGCTTGTTCAAGAGTGGGCAATGGATGACGATGAAGCAGAGAGGCACGTACGGGCTCAAAAGAGGAAGTAAGAGCCATGAGAAAGTGCACCAATCTTTGCTGGTTGCGATAGAGAGTAAATAAAACAGCATCTTCGTGGTTATGCCAAGTCGGTTCTGAAAGAGCAAGCTGATCCCAAACAGAGTACATTTGAGAAAGGAAGTCATTAATGGACTGAGTGGATTCTTGGCGCATGCGATGAAGTTGATTATGAAGTTGATATTGATGGGCAAGACCAGTAGTCTGGTATCGTTCTTTCAAAAAATCCCAGATGTCTTTGGCAGGAGTATTGACAGAGTCTAGCTGAAAGCGACCAAACTGAAGACTGATGGAGGTAATAGAGGTATTACGAAACCAGGTAATGATTTGGTAATTCTTACTGTCCCATTCCTCAAGTCGGTCTTCATATGTAGCAGTATGAGCAGTAGTTTCAGTAGTGTCACTGTCTTTTACTGGTTTAGTCACATCCCCGGTGACAATTCGCCAGAGCTTCTTGCCTTTAAGAAAGGAAGACATGGCTTGGGCCCACAGAACATAGTTTGAACCATTCAGAATAACGGAAATGGGATGGGAGGTATCAAGACGATCCATAATACTAGTTAAGTAGGATTAAAGCAACAGGAAGAGACCTGTAGGAGCAAAATTTGGTAAAACAGAGTGTACCAGTGAGTCCGGAAGGTCGAAAATAGCCAGAAAAGGCTGCTGGACAGAGATGATGTCAGCGATGATGTCAGCGGCGCACGTTAGCAGAGTGCAGGGAGGAGCACGTTAGCAGGAAGGCGGCAGCGCACGGTAGCGAACAGGCGCAGGCGCGGCGCACAATAGCCGTTTTGGCGCACGCGGGTGCAATGTAGTGAAGCGGCGCACGAAAGGCGCACAATAGCAGGCGCGGCGTACGGGAGTGGCAGGGCTGACGTCAGCCGCGGTTGTGTGGGCGCGTGGAGGCGCGTGGCGGAGGTGAGTAGCAACAGATGGCGCGTGCGGGCGCGTGTGAGAGTGGTGGCCGAGCTGGTGACGCGCAGAAGGTAAAGGCGGCGCGTGTGGGCGCGTGGATGGTGTTCTGAGAACGGGCTAGGTGCCGTTGGAATTGTGAGAAAATTCCGAGCGATTTGATGTATGCCACTGTGTACGGGACTAAACACCAAAATCGAAAATTGCCAGAAATGTAACACTGGGCTCTGATACCATGAAACAATAATTTGAGAGAGTGATAGAGGATTGAGAGAAAGAGAAAGAGCCACAGAATTGTTCAGTGAATATGTATATTACAAAGAGATTTACACTCTCTTTTATAGAGAGGAAAAGTTACATAGGGTGCCAATTAGCACCGAAAGAAGAAATCAATTGGGGAACATTCATTATGACAATTGGGGAACATTCATTATGACTATCACTAATAATAAACTAACATATAGCACACTAACATGATACAATAATAAACTATACAATAATACTATACAATAATAAACTAACATGTTTGGTGTAACTGTTAGATTATAGATTTAAGTTGCTGAGTAGTGTTTGTTAAATAAGTTGTGAAGTAGTTTTTTCAATTAACTTTTATTTTTTATTATTCACTATTTGTCTACATTTCACATAAAAAATAATAATAATATTCTATAGTCTATTTGGGTCTTTTTCTATTTTTTAAAAAATAAAAAATAAAAAAATCTAAGAGTATAATCGTGAATTAACATGTCCACAGCAGAAACTGATAATCAGAAGCAAGGGGTGAGCAGCTTCTCAGAATCAATTTTTTTGACTTAAAATAAGTTGTTAGAATCAAAAACTGTTTGAAATAAGTTTAACCAAACAGTCCAAAATAACTTTTTAAAAGTCAGAAGTCATAAGTTGGCTCAAAAAATTCTCACCAAACACCTCTAATTTATAGTAATTTTTTGATTTTTTTATTAAAATCTTAAGTCTGCGAACGAGGCTTTAGTCTCGTGTTCCAATTAGGTGAGATTGGCTTCATGCGTTTTTTTTTTTCCCTAATTTCTCCCATTTGTGTTCATAAAAAAAAATTTAAAAAAATTCTATATGTTGATTGTGACTACCTAACAACGATATTCCTCATCAGGACTTGTGGCCGACAATCTTAAAGTAACACTGGCTCAAATGATTTCTTAACCTTTTATATGAATGAAATTTTCAAGACAAAAGGAGTGTATAGTAACACTAAGTAGAAATCTTATTCCCACATCGTTAATGGGAATCTCAATAAAATTGTAGAATTATTAAGTGAGTTATTTAAGAAAGCAAGCACTCATAATGTTTAAAATTAAGATTTGGGTTGATATTAGGTCTCGTGTTACTTATCATAGGTTTTACTTTGATAATTTAAACTGTTTATTTTATTCGATTATATATGTAGATCATTTATAAATAATAAAAAAAATTAGATTGATCCAATAAACATATTCATATGCTCTGATGATATTTGTTTACAAAAAAGACAAAAATAATTTTAAAAGTAAATCATCATTTTTTCTTCTTCTTTTTCTTTTTTTTTTCTTTTTTTGTTTTTGTAGACAAATATAATAAAATCATAAGTTATGAATATCATATCAATTTATATTTTTTCATGAATGATGTACACGTATATAATTGAACAAAATGAATAATTTAAATTATCAAAGTAAAATCATAGGCTTACAAGACCCAAAAGCATCTCCAATCCCATTCCCTATAATTAGAGCACCTAATTTTTATAGAAAAATTCCTAACCAGACTAAACGTTTGAATTGCATTATAAGAATCTTGTTATCAATTCCTAATAATACTTCTCATTCTTTTTCATCCAAACGTCATCTTAGTGCGGAGTAATTTGAGAAGTTGATAAAAAGTTGACTTTTAACCTTTTTTTTAGCTAAAAAAGCTAGCCTTTTGGGTGGTGACTTGGGTAAAAAAGTTAACTTTTTTGACTAAAAAAACTAAAAATTAACTTTTTGCTAGCTTTCCAAAATGACCCTGTATATATTATGATTTTAAAATGTAAATACAAACAATAATGGCCCTGTTTAGAAAATTGGCTGTTTTAATTGGTTATTTAGTTTTTTGACTATTTTAACTTGACTACAATAGCCGTATTTAGGAAGATAGTTGATTTTTTTTTTTATAATTGATTTGATGGTTGTGAAATAAAAAGTGTAATGATTATGGGTTAGATGTGAAATTTTGTCTTATTTACTATTTTAACTTAAATTATTTTAGTTAAAAAAAAAAAACCAAAAAAGCAACTTGCCAAACCTGGCCAATGGTGACCAATCAAAGACTGCCAAGCATGAGTAAATTATTGTTTTTTTTGGTATGATCCAAGCATGAGTAATTTATCGTAGAGTAAATTACAATTGAATATAAATTTAATAAATAAAAAAAATCTTATCAATAATGAACATTACAAATATTAATAATTAAAATTATAAATATTTATAAATTTATAATTATTTTTTAAAAATATCACTGATTTGTAATTTTTCATCTATCTTAACCAAGTAAGGATTATTGGAAAAAGGAGAGATCAAATGGATTGACTTTTGAGGTTGAGGTGACCTTAGCTTAAGCATCATTTGGCAAGAGTTAAATTGATTAAATATAAAAATATAAAATTAATTAAATAAATTAATAAAATAAAATATCACATTTAAATCATAATTATTTTATTTTTATTTTTTTCACAATCATTACATTCAAACTAAAAAAAAGAACTAAATTTTTTTAACAAACAAAATTAATTTAATCCGACCAAATTTAATCGTGAAATTAAAAAATCATATTAAATTAATTCTTCCCGAACAAAGTCTTAGTACATTCTTATGGGGCTGTTGAATTGAACTCTATTTTGGACTTATGGGGTTGCCGCCCATCAACCTACCTTAGTCAAAATTTGCTGCAACAACCATTTCATTATAATAAAATGAAAAATGCCTAATCACTCAGAAAGGAAGGGGCTAAATGGTTTGAATTGGTATTTATTGGACAACTATTCGAACGATGAGATAAAACATTTGTCTATCGTAGTTGTCACCTTATCGACCGTAGCTATCAATCTTCTCGCAGGACGACCGGTAAGATGAATTTCGAGCCATTCAAGTCAAACTCAAATTCAAACTATGCAACAGTGTTGTAATAAAATACATTTTTATTTTTATTTTTTAAATTATAATTAAAATTCGATTTTAAGCAAGACTCTTTGGACCTATTCCAAGAGTGTAAACTTAAGATTTATATGGTTGTTTTAGAAAGATGATTAAAAATTGATTTTTTGATTTTTTTTTTTAAATGTGTAAAAAATGTGAAAGATGATGTGACTTAAAATGAGTTAAGAGCTGAAAAATAAGTTTTAACCATCTTTTCAAAATAGTCCATACAATCACTTATTAACTATACTAGCGGTAATCCGTGCAATGCACGGACAAGTAACAAAAAATAGTAAATAATGTTGAACATGCTAAAAATTAACAATTAAATACTATGATATTTATTTAGATGGGTATTGAAATAATATATTTAGTGATCTTACTATATTTAATTAAATAAATTTTAGAAGAAAAAAAAGTTGAACTGAAAATTAAGAGTAAGAGTGGATTATGTAAATATGAGATATAGATAAAAACAAATTAAGTTTAAATTTGAAGATAAACTGTAAATATATATATATATATATATATATATATATATATATATAAGAAAATTAGACAAATCCTAGAAAAATGAGGTAGAGAGAAATTCAGTAATTGAAAAAAAAAAAAAAAAAAAACAAAGTTGAAATTTAAAATTAAAAAATAAGATAAGACAAACTTGAAAAGAAAAATAAAATCTAATATAACTCTAATAGCAGAAGAAATGGAGAGGGTAATAATTAAAAAATTAGATAAGTGTGAAATGCCACTTATAATTTTTTAAAATTTGTAAAAAAAAAAACTAAAATAAAACCGAGGTAGTATGTTAAAAATTAGAAAAGATTTAAGTGTCAATTATAATTTTTTAAAATTTAAATTTTGTGTAGTTAAAAAATAAGCAATTATGTTATCTTATTATACAAATTTTAACTCTATTTTGTATCTACTACCTATAATTTAATCAAATTTTGTCTTCTAAAGCTACTTAATTGAAATAAGAAAGAATAAAAAATTATAAGAATATAGAAAGTGAAAATCAGATAAAAATAGAATAAGCTTAATTAAAAATCAAAAGCAAGAATCGATCCTGTAAATATAAGATAAAGATTAAAAAAAAATGAAATGCAAATTTGAAGATAAATTATACGAATATAGAAAGAGAAACTTAGATAAATTGCAAAAGTAAAAGAGAGCAAAAAACACAATATGAGATTTAAAACATGTGCTTCTTTTCACATAAGATGCTAAAAATCTTGCATAATTGGTTAAATCACCCGTTTAATTTCTTTAGAACGTTATTTTTGTTCTCCAATCTTTTTGCCTAATTTCATATTGTCATAGAAGTTAGGTTTTGAGATTTATAAATTTATTTATTTATTTATTTCAAATATCCTTGGGTAAGACATAAATTGATGAAGAAATTTGAATTAGAGTCAAACTCATCTTTTATTTTTAAATATTTTGAAAATCTTTTTTCTTTAAATATTTTGAAAATCTTTTATATCCATGCCATAAGTAATTAAAAAGTGAAATAAAAAATATAAAAAAAAGATAAGAAAAAATAGGAAAATAGAATGAGAGAATAATGGATGTGCCACGTAGGAAAGAGGTTTATGAGATGTAAGGATTGAGAGTTTTGAATTTTTTAAGAAATCACTACATTTAGTTATATATAGTATAGATATATCAAATAAAGTAAAACATCATGATTTGAACTTAAGACCTTGTAAATAGAACCTAGATGATTAACTAATCAAATTGATCCTCACGAATAAAATATCAACAACAATATAAAAGACTCTCTACTTATAATCCCAACCCTTGTGACTTTTGTGAATAGAGTTTTTTATACGGCGATGTAGTGGATTAAAATTCTCCGTAATAATTTTGGTGCAACTTGTAACAGTAGTTTAAGGGTGATTTGAACTCCAAAACAAAATCAAATGAATGGTTTAAAGGTGGTTTAAGGGTTTAATAGATTTATTATTAAACCACCATTACAATGTTATTATATCAAAATTTATTATATAAAATTCTAATCCCTTTAGTTGATGTTAATAGATTTATTCATAAGAAGTACATCCAATTTAATCCCCATTGGATGAAGTCTATGACAAATAAATTGAGTATAGACTTAATTTTTCTACATTGTGCTTGAATCCCAACACCGATATTAAGATGGTGTGAATACCTCAGTCGCATCCACAAAAATGAGCTAAAAAGCTTCTCACGATGTGACTTTTTATTGCTTTATTCATTTTATATTAAAATATCATTTATTATGATTTATAATTTTTTATATAACATTCTATTTGTAATTCATCGTTATATATCGATGGATTTTTTTAATTTTTTTTTTTTTGGGTGGTAGAAGGACTAAGGCCTCGTTTGGAACCCTCATTTTCAGTCAAAAAGTTACTAAATTAGTCAAAAAGTCAACAACTCATACCAAAAAGTCAAAGATTTTCTTTTCTCTCTACTTTTTTCACATCTTTTCGTAAAAAGCGAAAATGTTATCCCAAACATACTAGCTTTTTTTTAGCTCATATTTTAGTCAAATAGCTAAAAAATTACTAAATTAACCTGTTCTCAAACGAGGCCTAAGGACTTTTGTACGTTACAGTTGTAGCATCAAGGTTTCATTCTGTTAACAGGTCTGCTTTGAATTTTTTTGGGGTTGGGTGGTTCACTAGTTGGTGAGCATACATGTATATAGTTCCTAATGACTTTGATCTTTGCTATTTGTTTTTAGGATTGAGTTTCTTTCCGATCTCATTTTGACGATTTGAATTGTTTATTTTATAAGATTTATAAAAAAATAAAATTGATTCAATAATCTTAACATTTTTACTTTAATGCGTTTGTCTTTAAAAAAATAAATAATTTATTTTTAAAAATATACTTATCATCCATTTATATATGATGAGTCAAACTTAATTAATGTTAAAAAAATAAAACAATTTGCAGGTAGGTTTAGTGGTTTCGTCTCCCTATGATAACTTCTATGAGAAAAAGAAAAAACAGAAACAAACAACTTACCTACTCAAATGGGTCCCTTGTACCAATATTAATTCAACTAAAATCTTTCTACATGTTGAGAATGGTTTTGAATTCAACAAACATTATAATTACAGATAATGATGTTTTTATTGGGAAATTGGGGTTGTTGGGAATTGAAAAGCCCACAAGTGAGATAAGTTCTTGAGTCTATAAATATTATATCCAGAGTTAACATATATTATTTGTAACTCAAATTCATTTAAAAGTTTAAATTTATAAGTGGAAGGCTCATCTTATATACATCTCTTTCTCGTTTGTTTTGAGAGATAGAATGGAGGGAATTGATAGTGAGGGGATTAATAGTGAGGAATTGTTAAATTATTTTTATATAAAATAATAAAATAAATAAAAAAATATAAAAAAATAAACATTATATTTTTTTAAAAAAAATCCCAATATAAAAAAAATAAAAAAATTTCTAATCCCTTCACTATTTTTCTAATACCATCTTTACCTCCTCCTTACCAATCTCCATTCCTCCTCCTTACTAATACCAAGGGATTACTAATCCCCTCCCTATCCCTCAAAACAAACACTCCATTCTCAATTCCCTCCTCGCTATCAAACACAATCCTCTCTCCATAATCCCAAACAAACGGGGCCTTATCTGATGTGAAATTCTACCTTCACACATACTTTAACAATCTTCTCTTATACGGGAACCCAACATTGGGCCTCTTCTTACTCTTTCTCAAATCTTAATCTATCATCTACAATATGCACTCCCCTTAATTTTGATCTATGAAAAAAGATTAACTCCCCTACAGTTTTATGTAACACCGTTTTGTTTAAAAGTGTCATTTGAATTCAACAAACATTACAATATATCAATTTTGTTAACTGAGAGCTCTTAATACATGAAATTTAAAATATTTATTATAATGCCTAAGAGTAGGTGTAATGAAAAATATATAAATATTTGAAACTTTATTAACCAAATTCATAATATATAGGCTTGGTTTGGGAAGTAGGTTGGCTTTTTGGCTTTTTTGGCTATTTTAGCCTGGGCTAAAAAGCTTGGTTTGGGAAGAGCTTTTTGGCTTTTTGGCTTTTTTGACTTTTTTTGTGAGAGAAGAATGTAATGATTATAGGTTGGATGTGATGTTTTGTTTGTTATGGCTAAAATAGCCTATTTTATTTTTTGTGACTAAAATAGCCAAAAAATCTGAAAACTAACTTGCCAAACAAAGGCATACTTACATATTTTACCAAACGTGATATTTTTTGTTTTTTAAGTCTTGTTATTGTCCTATCTATATTTTTTTATTTTTTTATTATGAGTTGGTGACAAAGCTGTCTAAAACTAGATTCATTGCATTAGGATTTGTAGGAGTACGACTTTATATTATCCACATTTGTCATGTAACCAATATTTTCAAAGGAGGTCATTTGATAGTTCTAAAGCTCCATATGATTTCATTACACGACATTTGTTATGTTTTTTCTTAAAAATGAGGTATTCATACACGTCTTTATGAACTTAAATTCCATTAAATCTTAACTAAGATTTTTTAAACCTTCAAATCTCATTAAAATTTTAATAGTCGGAATTACACTTCAAACAATAATCGTTCATTATTTATAATTATCTAATAAAGGAACATGATGATTTAACATGTTTTATTTTCAAAATTTTAAAATATCAACTTTCAAATTGAAAAAAACTTTTAAAAAATTATGTGAAAAAAAAAACCCTAAGCATTTTGTGTGATTCTGGTTTTCAAAAAATTCTACTTTTTTATTTTTCGTATTTTAATGTTTTCAATGAATTTTTTTAATATTTTAAGCACTTTTTTTTTTTAATTTTTAGACACACCTAACATAAATATACTTAAAAAGTATAATATTTGTGAACAAAATCTTTAAAAAAATACACTAAATACCAAAAAATACACACACACAAAAAAATACAATAATTTATTACATTTTTTGTATTTTTATGTATTTATTAATTTTTTAAAATATTTTTTCACAAATATTTTACTATTTAGATAGATCTAAGTAAGGTGTATCTAAAAAAGTAAAAAAAAAATTACACTGAAAGATTAACTTAACAATGGCAAATTGATCGGAGTTCCCGTGAGGATGTTTATCACGCAAGAATATACAATCCAAAAAAGAAAATTAAGAGAGAAAATCAAGTGGGTTTGAACCAATATTCTGTCCATATATTTATAGCATACGCGGTAGCTTTTGATCAACGGTTACAACCATTGAAATTGAATCTTCAAACCCAATGGTTACCATGTTTCCAAACCTTGCGACTTTTCATTTCAAACTCAAACTTCTAGTTGCTTCTTCCGGCGGAAAGGTATAAATCACCATCTTTTGGGTTATGATTCGATATGAGAAAGTCCACCATATTATGATGTGAACACCTCTCATACTTTCATCTCCTATTTGATCACACTATAATATTGGTGATAATATCTGAGTTAGGCATATTTACCTTTGTACCGAATTTTTTCCTCATGCCAACTTTCATCTATGAAATGACATCATAGATCAACGTCCGATTGTGACTTGGCCATACGTGCGCACGTTTTTGCCACCAATCTGTGTTAGATAATGTCTCAATGGGACCACATAATTAAATGTAGTGTTATCATTTATAAGAAGCCTACAATTTAAGTGATTCAATTTAGTTAATAGGCTTAAGGGTATATGTGTTATGGACCTAATGTGTAGATACTAGTTGTATAATTTCTATTTCTATGAGGGGCAGAGATAGAAATTAAAACATATTGGTTAAAGTTGGTTTTCATTCCTTTTGAACTTCCACAACCTTTCAGTTTTGAAAACCAATAAATAGAAATTAAAACCAATAATGGTTAAAGTTGGTTTTCATTCCTTTTGAACTTCCACAACCTTTCAGTTTTGAAAACCAATTACAACCTTTAAAAGGTTATGGTCCCTATTCCTTCCCAAGTGGAAAAAAAATAAGAACACTGCCATTTTTCTTTCTAAATCCTCTCAAGGAGAAACATAAGGCACCAAAGGGGAAAGGATTAGAAGGCAATAATATAATCAATAACAAAGAGTTCATTGATAATCACGCTTCCGTTAAACCGTTCATAAATGGATTCAGGTATGTCATTTTGTCTTGATTTCTTGATAATACACGTGGTAAATGATCCAAAGTGTAAGGTTTATGTTCTGAAATTTATGTTTACAATTGGTATCAGAGCCTGCATATCATGTGTCTTATCAGAATTGATATGCTTTATTCATTCTATTTAGTTTCCTGGAATCAGATTCTGAATTTTCTTATGGATGTAAATTCTGTTTTTTCCTGTTTTGTTCTGTGAAAATGGCAATCTGTTTTCTGGAATTGTAAAATGATTCGGTGGGCAGTTTTTTTTTTCAAATGGATGAACATCATGTATTTATATATATATAGATATATCTTGCGATTTGATCGGTTTAATTTTGAACATCATAAAAAAAAAAAAAAAACTATTTGTTTTTGGACCCGTCAATTCTATTTATATATGTATATATATAATTGGAATTGCTGCAGATTATATAACATATATGGGGTCACAAATTTAGAAATCTTTAAATTTAATGTAATTTCATACAACGTCTACAGAAATTTAATTTTCTAACACTCTCAATATAAGTCAATTCAAACAAGATGTCACAAAAGTGATCTCTCTTGTCTAGATTGTTTTATATGGAATGTTTTGAAATTCATGTCTGTGTATCTCATGCGGGTATTTATCGGTTCAAAGACATGATTAAGACTTGGCAGAATTACACACACATTTTGTGGTGATAAACATGTGCCAATTGTCAAGAAAACCTAATGTGAATAATAAATCCATCAAAAGATAAATTTGTTATTTGACATAACTTATTGTCAATGTTTGATCATTACAACAAGAATACCACTTACAGTTAATATCACTACCCAAAGGCTTGGTATTAATGTTGTACTAGGTATCTTGAGATGTTGTCATTAAATTAATTTATTTAGAGATTATCTGTTTGGTAACTTAATGTGAACATGAGGTAATTGTAACCTTTTTTGAGGATGTTGAGTTTGGGGGGAGAAATCCAGTTAGAGACATTGTCTTTGAGGAAGAAGCAGGAGTAATCCCATTTCCTACTACTACTTTTGACCAATCACAGGTTCCTATACCTGTCATTGCTCGAGAAGTGATTTCGGATCCTCAACCAGACAATGTTGTTCAAGATAATATAGTTCAAAACCCCATTCAAGATGAGGTAATTGTTCCTGAGGAACAAACTCTACAACATCAACCTCAAGAATCTGCGCCATTAAGGCGATCCACCAGAGAAAGGAGATTTGCATTTTCAGATGATTATATTGTATATCTCCAGGAACATGAGGTAGAAAATGGAATGTCGAAAGATGATCCAATCAACTTTCGTCAAGCCATGGAAAGTTCCAACTCTCATAAGCGAAGAGTGGACAGATTTCCATAGAGCACATTGGGACAAACTCCATAATAGCGGATCCACTTACGAAGGGACTACCACTCAAGGTCTTTCATGAGCACACTGCTCAGATGGGTGTTGTTCTATTTGAGAACATTTTGGTTTAGTGGGAGTTTGTATTTATATTACTGCTTTATGTCAGCCTTGAGTTTTATCTATGTAATTAGATTAATTTCTGCAGAACTGAAATATTCAGTTTATTACGCTCTGTTACGTATTGTGAAGTATTGATCTCAATAAAGTTAAGTAGGACCAGTTGGAAATAGGCATGTATGGATCACATCACATGTAATTTCCATGCTACGCATCCATGATTGATCTATGTCATTTAGTTGTATTAGTATACGTGACCATTGGTGGGTCGAGTTACGATTGATGTAACGAAGACCGCTTTGATCCTATATTAATATAGTTAATGGACAAGATTGTTTGGATACCCTCAAGTTATGATAACAAATTTCTGAGCTCACTAAAGTTAAGCACATTTTTCAGGATACATATGTGGTCCAGTGGGAAATTGTTAGATAATGTCTCAATGGGACCACATAATTAAATGTGGTGTTATCATTTATAAGAAGCCTACAATTTAAGTGATTCAATTTAGTTAATAGGCTTAAGGGTATATGTGTTATGGACCTAATGTGTAGATACTAGTTGTATAATTTCTATTTCTATGAGGGGCAGAAATAGAAATTAAAACATATTGGTTAAAGTTGGTTTTCATTCCTTTTGAACTTCCACAACCTTTCAGTTTTGAAAACCAATAAATAGAAATTAAAACCAATAATGGTTAAAGTTGGTTTTCATTCCTTTTGAACTTCCACAACCTTTCAGTTTTGAAAACCAATTACAACCTTTAAAAGGTTATGGTCCCTATTCCTTCCCAAGTGGAAAAAAAATAAGAACACTGCCATTTTTCTTTCTAAATCCTCTCAAGGAGAAACATAAGGCACCAAAGGGGAAAGGATTAGAAGGCAATAACATAATCAATAACAAAGAGTTCATTGATAATCACGCTTCCGTTTAACCGTTCATCAATGGATTCAGGTATGTCATTTTGTCTTGATTTCTTGATAATACACATGGTAAATGATCCAAAGTGTAAGGTTTATGTTCTGAAATTTATGTTTACAATCTGACCACACCCATACATTAATGTGTTTTCTCACTAACAACACACCCCAGAGGACTTCAATTCACTATATTTCCAGTGAATGACATCAATTTTCAGTACGAGGTTCATAGTCCATACGGAATCACCATTGACGACTTTAGCCAGCCGCACACATTCCTCATGTGTTGACTTACGCTGAAATTATTGTTAAGCCAAACACACTAATATATATATATATATATATATATATATATATATATATATATATTTTGAAAAATTTTGTGGCTATAAAGGAGCATAATGATGGAATATTGATGTGCAAAAATAGAAAGAAAAAAAAAATACTTTTAAAAATGAAAAAACTGATAATATTCTCTGTTTTAAAATTAAAAAAAAATTGATAATGTTCTCAGTTTTATTAGATAGTTGAATCAAACCAATAAGTAGAATAACAAGAACGTTTAATCTCATGCTCTGATTTTTTCATCAGTTAGTGAAACAATTAACTGAAAAATTACTATGCAAAATTAATAATGTTCTTAGTTTTAAAAATTAGAAAAAACTGATAACATTCTAATTTTATTAAATAGGACTTATTGGTTCAAAAAATCTTAAATAGGACCTGAGCTGCCATAACATTTATAAATAGGAATTTTAGGTAATTAACTCCTTAAAAATTAATATAGAATTGATAGATCTTATTACTTTAATTAATAAAAAATAAATTATGATACCATATAGATTTGTCTCAAGATTATCAAATAATTTTCCAAAAGAGAAATAAGAAAATCAAGTTCAAAGATACCCAACCTAAAAATAAAAATAATAATACTTGCAATGGATAATATTTAGAAGAGTTTTTCAAGCACAACCTATGATGAGTCTTTAGGATTGATTTGTGTATGATTTATTTGTTAACATAAATTTCAGAACATAAATCTTACACTTTGGATCATTTACCATGTGTATTATCAAGAAACCAAGACAAAATGACATACCTGAATCCATTGATGAACGGTTAAACGGAAGCGTGATTATCAATGAACTCTTTGTTATTGATTATGTTATTGCCTTCTAATCCTTTCCCCTTTGGTGCCTTATGTTTCTCCTTGAGAGGATTTAGAAAGAAAAATGGCAGTGTTCTTATTTTTCCACTTGGGAAGGAATAGGGACCATAACCTTTTAAAGGTTGTAATTGGTTTTCAAAACTGAAAGGTTGTGGAAGTTCAAAAGGAATGAAAACCAACTTTAACCAATATGTTTTAATTTCTATTTCTGCCCCTCATAAAAATAGAAATTATACAACTAGTATCTACACATTAGGTCCATAACACATATACCCTTAAGCCTATTAACTAAATTGAATCACATAAATTGTAGGCTTCTTATAAATGATAACACCACATTTAATTATGTGGTCCCATTGAGACATTATCTAACAATCTCCCACTGGACCACATATGTATCCTGAAAAATGTGCTTAACTTTAATGAGCTCATAAATTTGTTATCATAACTTGAGGGTATCCAAACAATCTTGTCCATTAACTATATTAATATAGGATCAAAGCGGTCTTCGTTACATCAATCGTAACTCGACCCACCAATGGTCACGTATACTAATACAGCTAAATGACATAGATCAATCATGGATGCGTAGCATGGAAATTACATGTGATGTGATCCATACATGCCTATTTCCAACTGGTCCTACTTAACTTTATTGAGATCAATACTTCACAATACGTAACAGAGCGTAATAAACTGAATATTTCAGTTCTGCAGAAATTAATCTAATTACATAGATAAAACTCAAGGCTGACATAAAGCAGTAATATAAATACAAACTCCCACTAAACCAAAATGTTCTCAAATAGAACAACACCCATCTGAGCAGTGTGCTCATGAAAGACCTTGGGTGGTAGTCCCTTCGTAAGTGGATCCGTTATCATGGAGTTTGTCCCAATGTGCTCTATGAAAATCTGTCCACTCTCCACTTATGAGAGTTGGAACTTTCCATGGCTTGACGAAAGTTGATTGGATCATCTTTCAACATTCCATTTCTACCTCATGTTCCTGGAGATATACAATATAATCATTTGAAAATGCAAATCTCCTTTCTCTGGTGGATCACCTTAATGGCACAGATTCTTGAGGTTGAGGTTGTAGAGTTTGTTCCTCATGAACAATTACCTCATCTTGAATGGGGGTTTGAACTAAATTATCTTGAACAATAGTGTCTGGTTGAGGATCCGAAATTACTTCTCGAGCAATGACAGGTATAGGAACCTGTGATTGATCAAAAGTAGTAGTAAGAAGTGGGATTACTCCTGCTTCCTCCTCAAAGACAATGTCTCTAACTGGATTTCTCCCCCCAAACTCAACATCCTCAAAAAATGTTGCAATTACCTCATGTTCACATTAAGTTACCAAACAGATAATCTCTAAATAAATTAATTTAATGACAACATCTCAAGATACCTAGCACAACATTAATACCAAGCCTTTGGGTAGTGATATTAACTGTAAGTGGTATTCTTGTTGTAATGATCAAACATTGACAATAAGTTATGTCAAATAACAAATCTATCTTTTGATGGATTTATTATTCACATTAGGTTTTCTTGACAATTGGCACATGTTTATCACCACAAAATGTGTGTGTAATTCTGCCAAGTCTTAATCATGTCTTTGAACCGATAAATACCCGCATGAGATACACGACATGAACTTCAAAACATTCCATATAAAACAATCTAGACAAAAGAGATCACTTTTGTGACATCTTGTTTGAATTGACTTATATTGAGAGTGTTAGAAAATTAAATTTCTGTAGACGTTGTATGAAATTACATTAAATTTAAAGATTTCTAAATTTGTGACCCTGTATATGTTATATAATCTGCAGCAATTCCAATTATATATATGTACATATATAAATAGAATTGACGGGTCCAAAAAAAACAAATAGTTTTTTTTTCTTTATGATGTTCAAAATTAAACCGATCAAATCGCAAGATATATCTATATATATATATATATATATATATAAATACATGATGTTCATCCATTTGAGAGAGAAAAAAAAAAAAAAAAACTGCCCACCGAATCATTTTACAATTCTAGAAAACAGATTGCCATTTTCACAGAACAAAACAGGAAAAAACAGAATTTACATCCATAAGAAAATTCAGAATCTGATTCCAGGAAACTAAATAGAATGAATAAAGCATATCAATTCTGATAAGACACATGATATGCATGCTTTGATACCAATTGTTAACATAAATTTCAAAACATAAACCTTACACTTTAGATCATTTACCATGTGTATTATCAAGAAACCAAGACAAAATGACATACCTGAATCCATTGATGAACGGTTAAACGGAAGCGTGATTATCAATGAACTCTTTGTTATTGATTATGTTATTGCCTTCTAATCCTTTCCCCTTTGGTGCCTTATGTTTCTCCTTGAGAGGATTTAGAAAGAAAAATGGCAGTGTTCTTATTTTTCCACTTGGGAAGGAATAGGGACCATAACCTTTTAAAGATTGTAATTGGTTTTCAAAACTGAAAAGTTGTGGAAGTTCAAAAGGAATGAAAACCAACTTTAACCATTATTGGTTTTAATTTCTATTTATTGGTTTTCAAAACTGAAAGGTTGTGGAAGTTCAAAAGGAATGAAAACCAACTTTAACCAATATGTTTTAATTTCTATTTCTGCCCCTCATAGAAATAGAAATTATACAACTAGTATCACATTAGGTCCATAACACATATACCCTTAAGCCTATTAACTAAATTGAATCACCTAAATTGTAGGCTTCTTATAAATGATAACACCACATTTAATTATGTGGTCCCATTGAGACATTATCTAACATTATTTAGTGGTTTATAGGTTTTTTACTAAAATATATGCAGAAAAATAAGGTGATGATATGATAGTTTGTAACAAATAAACCACTAAACAACTTATTTAGGTGGTACCAATATGGGCCATAATAATAATAATATTAAGATGCTCATTTTTTATTTAAAAAG
Source organism: Camellia sinensis (assembly GCF_055761805.1). NCBI lineage: Eukaryota > Viridiplantae > Streptophyta > Magnoliopsida > Ericales > Theaceae > Camellia > Camellia sinensis. The sequence continues at coordinate 210,425,317 of NC_138965.1, forward strand.
AAAAAAAGAAAAAAGAAAGGAAAAATTGGTCTAAGGTCCCTCTCCCAATTTTAGTAATGGAAGAGATCCACAATATTATTTTATGATGTCTAAGGTCCCTCTTCCTCTTTTGTACGCAACAATTTCTTCTTCCCTCTCTTCGATTCACTGAGATCGAAGTTTCAGAATAATCATCACTTCTCTCTAAGTAATGGAAGCTTCGTGATCTTAGCCGTCTCGACCTCATTGCAACTCGAATCAACGTTGAGATCCAACATCTCTGTCTCTGTCTCTCTAAGTTTAGAGTTGTTTGTGATAGAGATCTTGAATTAGAGACTCTGAGAGTGATTTGAAGGTTGTAGAGAGCATTGATATATTTGAGTTTGAGGAAACGCAATCAGAATCAGAAGAAGATTACAGTAATATCAATGAATTACAAAGATTGGAGAATCTGAGTTCAATGAATGAGACACTAAAATCACGAGAAAACTATGGGTAAGGAGGCTTTGTCTGCGTCTGTGTTTGTGTCTGTGAGTATGAGTGTAATGCTAATGTAAAGGTCATTGGTGAGGTTCCATGGAAAAGAAGAGAGACAGATGTCTGGAGAGAAAGAGAGAGAGCTGGTTGTGGTTGTGGATTTGGATTTGGCAATAGAAGACAAGTGGAGCAGAGATCTTCGGTATCACAACAGTCCAAAGCAAGAGTGAAGATCAAGTCTCTCTCTCTCTATCTCCCTCTTTTTTACTTCAAATTTCAAATCTTTATAGCTTCTTCACTCAAACCCAGAGAAAATTCAAATTTCTCTGGATTCATTTTGACCAATTTTCTTTGAATTTTCAAATTTCTCTGGATTCATTTTGACTAATTGAAGGCTGGTGAAGTCAGAGAAATTTTAAATTTCTCTGAAGTGCTAGTCCAAGAGAAGCAAGAAGGGCAGAGAAGTCTAGAGAAAATTTAGTCCAAACCAGAGATGGACCAACCTAATTTTCTCTAAAGTAAAGCACTAGAAACTAAAGAATTTCTTTGGACCAACCCAATTTTCTCTGCAGAGCACTAGTTCAACTCAGAGAATTTTTCTAGACCAACCCAATTTTCTCTAAAACAGAGCAATAGTTCAACCTAGAGAAAATTCAGTCCAAATTAGAGAATTTCTCTAAACCAACCCAATTTTCTCTAAAACAGAGCACTAGTCCTTATTGTTGTCCAGAGAAATTTGGAGTTTTCTCTGTGATGTGTCCAGAGAAATTCTCTGGATCGAATTTTCTCTAGATTGATGTTGAGGGACCTTAGACATTATGAAAATATTGAGTGTCCTTTATGCTATAAAATCTTAATACCAGGGACCTTAAAAAAATTTTTCTAAAAATTATTAATTGACTTGATAATTTATTAATAAAATGGGCGATTTGTTTTGCAATTAGAAATCTTAAAAGGTGGAATGTAATTTCTAAAATTATAAAGAGCGATTAGTATTTTAATCAAATTTTAAAAAATATATTTGTAATTTATAAAAATAAAATAAAATAATATTACTAATCCCTATACGCTACTCAAGGTCCCCACTTGAACACATTTTTATGAGAAAATTAGTCTAAGGTCCCTCTCTCACTTTTAATAATGAAAGAGATCCACAATGTTATTTTATGATGTCTAAGGTCCTTCAACCCCAAACTCATATATCACAGAGAAATTTAAGAAAAAACGAAAGGGCTTCAAAAACTAAGTTTGGTCTCTCTCTTCTCACGCTCTGCTCTCTCTCTCTCTCTCTCTTCTACATCAAACCAGTGCCTCGTCTATCTCCCACCGCTGCCGAGGATCACCATCGTTTGCACACCGCCCATTGCAGCAACTCCGAACACATCGACACCGCGACCCAAGTCGCTGTTGGCTCACACCGATACCATACCAGCTCGCCAATCAGTACCGTTTTCTGTGGTTCACTGTTTGCATATACTATATAACTAAGCGTGCAGTCATATCCATGAAGCAGTGAGGCAACCCAACTCATTGCAAACTGCTTTGAGACACACAACTGACTTTCACCTCCAATGAACTTTTGACTCTGCCACACCATGCTAAAAGAGAGGATTGATCAATGTTTTGCAATAACAACCAGGATGGCAAGTGGATGTCTTCTTTCAAGTTCCAGATAAATATTTTTGTGGTAAAAACAAAAGCATAGGTTATTGAGAAGGGGATAATACATCAGAGTAGCCCAGCTGGTTTTGAGATCATTAGAGTAGCTAAACCAAAATACTACAAGATTAAGATATAATATTAATATCTGCCATAGTTTGGTACATTAGCTGTTGGAATTTTTTAGGATAGCATGAAGGTTTCAATGTAATAAGTGGGAGTTTGTGTAGGGGAATTGTTTTTTTATTTTAAAAAGTGAGTAGGTAAGTAATTTTCTCTGGAACCTGGAATGCTTAATTTGTATAAAATCCAATGTTTGTGAAATCAAATTTTGAAATCCTCTTGTTGAGAATGAGAGCAATATTGATGTTGTTTGATTTCATCTCTCATTCTCTCCAAAGAATGAGAATTTCTCTGGAAAAGGCCAGAGAAATTTTCATAATTTGCTTGACACCAAGAGTGAAGGCAAGCAAAGCAGCAAATCACAGAGTTATTTGTAGCAAAGTAGAGAAAATCCAACCCTAGAGAAATTTCAAAGCATAGAAAATCAAAAAAATTGAACAATCTAGAGAAATTTGAAATTTCTCTTATTTGAAATTTCTCTGGATGGAAATTTCTCTGGGCTGAAATTTTTCTAGATTGATTTGAGGGACCTTAGACATTATGAAAATATTGAATGTCCTTTATGCTATAAAATCTTAATATCAGGGATCCTAAAAAAAAATTCCCAAAAAGAAAATATTAATCACTTGATATAGTACATTCACATTTATTTAACACAATGACAACCATATGAATGTCATTAATATCTAACAAAAATAAGGCTGCCACATAATATGTTAAATAAAATATGGTCTTCTCAATATTATTGAGATCATAATAGTTAAAAGAAGTCAATTTTTTAGGAGTTATTGTTGAAAAATTAGTTTATTGACTAAAAATAAATTTATGAAAAAATAGTTTATTTGACAAATTTTTTCTTTTCTAATTACTTTTTGAAGTAGTTAAAATAGATTTTTTGGAAAGAAATAAATTTATTAAATGAATTTTTTTTTTAGTTAATAAACTGTTTAACGAAGCCCTTTTTGGCCAACGTTGAAATTGATGCCATGGAAATTTGGCATGCCAGACTTTGATCAAAACTGATAGCAACTAATGGATTAAAGTCAAGAGTAATTCAGGAGAAGTGAATCAACACTACTATAAATTCAAATTTATAAATTCAAAATTTGTTTAGAAAAAAAATTAGTGATTCAAATTTATTTTACTCATGAAACTCGTCATTTATCAATTTAATTTATACCACACAAACACATTTAAGATAAATTATAAATTGATAAAAATGAATTCATAACATTTTTGAAAGTGAATTGGCTACCAGACATTGACCAAGATAGCAAGAAGAAGAATATGTGACTTGCCTTGGAATCATCATAAGAAGTTTATGAATCAAGTACATTGAAGCAAGTACAGGGTTGTTTGGTATCATTTTAGTTATTTTTAATGTTTTCATTTTTTGTATTTTTTAAAATAAAACAATAATTTTTTTTAAAAATACATCATTTTCATATTTTGCCCAAAAATAATTTTCCAGAATTGTTTTCCAAAAAATAAAAGTGTTTTCAGATGACTTCTTTAAAAACAATTTGTCAAATAAGTGTTTTACACCAATTTTGAAAAGGAAAACACTCCTTTCCACTTTATTAATTTCACCGTGAGTCCGGATCCCCGGCCGCCCTACCGTATGGTCTAGTTGAGGAATTGTAGATTATTCTAGGTTCATTTCATAATTCGAACCGTCTATTTTATAAGTCATATTAAAAAGATATTTATATAAAAAAATTAAATTAATTAGATATTAATAATTAAATTATATTCATCTGAACAAAAAAGAGAACCATATATGCACAAAATCACACAATCTAACAATTTTTTTTTAAAAAATAACCGTGATCTAATCATACAACTATCCATATCTGATCAATCTAGTAACCACAGGATGAGTTCAAAACTTCCAATTAGGCCTCCAGTTCACTGTAACAATCCAAAGTTTTTAGAGACCTTAGACTAATAAATATCAAAATAAAACTTTTTCTTGTTAAATTTTTGAAAAATTAACTTTCAACAATAAATATATATATATATATATATATATTTCAAATCTTAAGCAAGGAATTGAGTAGTCTAGTGGAGCCACCTCTGCAATTCAATTAGCTGAATGGCCTGATCCCTTTGAGACAGTGACAGAGTTAGGAAACCAAATCAGGAGGGGCATTTATTAATTATAATTTTAATTTTTTTTCATAATTAACAATAAGAAGATAATAATAATTTTTGAATTAATATTAAGGTCTCGTTTGGCAAATGGCTTTTTTAGCTAAAAAGCTAAAAAATCACTAAAAAAATAAAAAAACTAACAACTCATACTAAAAAGTCAAATATTTCATTTTCTCTCTACTTTTTGCATATCTTTTCGTAAAAATTTAAAAAGTCATCCCAAATATACTAGTTTTTTTTACATCACATTTTAGCTAAAAAGTCAAAAAATTACTAAAAAAGCCTATTCCCAAAAATAAATTGTTACAAAAGTATTTCACACAAAATTTTACAATTAATTTCAAGTAAAATAAAAAAAAAGTATTGTGTGTAACTAGTGTATCATGGATAATGTAAAAAAGTCATATATTTAAGTCGTAAAATAAATTATATAATGATAAGATAAATCAAATTTTTACAAAATTCGAGTAAAAATTTTATATAATATTGATATCACATCATTATTGACATATAATATCACCAACCAATAGTAAAGCAACATATGAAGGTTGAACCCCACATGCACATATAACTAACACTCTAATAATTTTTATATATAGTGCGATTAATTATATTTGCATATCAATAATGATGGATATTACTTTTATATTAAGATTTTTTCACAAAATTTTTATACATAAAAATATAATTTTTTGTGGTCACTTCATTTTCAATAAAACAATCACTATTATTTTTATAAATTTAAAAATATCCTTGACATTTTATTTTAAATATTATTTTTATTTAAAATTTTATTTATATACATATATAAAAAAAATAAAAAATCTAGGAGGCACGTTACCCCTCGTCCCCATGTGGCTCCACTGCTTTGGAATGACACCATTGGAACCCATAAGGTTTGGATGTCTGATATTATAATGCATGAGAATGACTGAAGATGTGAGGTGTTTTTTGGGTGAATAAAGATGTGAGGTGTTGTGCTTATAAGAAATTGGGCAAATTATAAACACCCTCTTCGAGATTTGGTAAAAATATAAATTTTTTTCTGAGGTTTGAGGAATTACATCCCGTCCTTCGAAGTTTATATTTTCATAATAAATTGCCCCTTGAAGTTTTTATTTTCATACGGGTTCTCCCTTAATTTCTCCTAATTTGTTATGAAAATTTGACCATCAGGAGACAATCTGTAATTTCTTAAATCTCGAAAAAAAAATTTGTATTTTTACCAAACCTTGAAGGGGTGTTTGTAATTTGCCCTCAGAAATATCATGTCCTTCCGTGGGGATCTAGCTTAACCTTATCCATTTTTAAATATCAGATATATGTGTGTGTGGTTTTCTTATTCCAAGAAGTTGTCAAATTGGTGGATGAAATCGACCTGGTTGGTTGAATTGGACAGCCCTTAATTCATTCTCATTTATTTGCATTGAATTGAATGTACTATCCTGCAAAGTTGTTTCCTAGGGTTGGTTTGGAATCATTTTATTTTACTCAAATAATCAAAAAAAAATTATTAAAAAAAGTTTAAAAAGTATTAATATGAAAAAATTAAAGATTCATTTCTTTCTCTCTATTTTTTTGGATTTTTTTCTATAAAATATAAATAATAAAAATCTTTTCAAACATATTAATTTTTCTTACCTCATATTTTAATCAAAAAAATACTAAAAAACTTAATTCCCAAACCGACCTTTAAGTTATTTAAGTTATTTGGGAATCAAATTGGATTAGACCACCAATTAAAAAACTGAAGAGGTAACTATACTGTGTTTATATATTTTGATAATATTAAATTAAGTGGGTGCATAATAAGTGGGTGTATAATGATGAGTTATGGAAGTTATTGAAAAATTAATATTCGAGAATATGCAGGATGAAAAAATTATAATTATCTATTTATGGGAAAATTATAGAATGTTTTCGAAGTTTTACATGTCTGTACTCCTTAACTAATTATTATTTAATATGTCTTTTCATATTTCTCAATCACCGAACGCAATATCTTACGTACCCACATTCTCCATCAATCACAATATTATAAAATGCTACGTATCTATACTCCGAAATTACTAAATAATTTACCCCATGTTATTAGGCCTGAATATAACATTCTAAGTTTAAGTCTAAAAGTGGAGTAGGTAGTGAAGCAAATTACGGTAATGTCTAGTTTAATTTTTAAATTAATTTTTAGATTGAAAAATCATAAAAATATGTTTGATTTACTATTTTTGAAAATTTTCTTTTCTTTTATTTATTTATTTTTTTACGCATCAATCAATCAATCACTTTTTTTCTCGCCTCTCTTATTCTCTCACATTTTATACATCCATCAATTAGTTTTTGACACACAACCATCTATTCAACTACTAAAAAAAAAAAACTTACAAATCATTTTAAAATTATTTTTTAAAATTCAAAATCAAATAAATTTTTAATTTTTAAAACTCTTTTCAAACATTTATCTATCAAAACATAATTTAAAATTAAAAACTCTTTTTTAAAAACTAAATCAAACGGAATAGTTTTAAAAAAAAACACACACAATATTTAATATTATTTTATTTATAATAATCGTGGGACAGTTCTTATTATTTGGTTGTGTGCGCATGATTATTATGTGATGCCGGAATTCGTGGATATTATATTAAGGTAAATATCATTCTAATACGGCAAGCCAAACGAATTGAGGCATCTGATAGTGACTTGAGATTTTAGAAATTTTGAATAAATATTAAAATTAAATTTTATGTTATCGAACGTTTGAAAATTGGAGATTTTTTTTTAAGGTCCTTAGTATTAAGACTTTATAACATAAAGACCCTGTTTGGTAAAACTGTGGGAAAATGATTATAGTTTATAACTTAACAGCTTATACCTTATAACTGTGAACATAAACTGATTTTTGACTTATAGATTAAGCTTCTCCTCCTCCACTCAAAGAATAAGTTGATTTTTGACTTACAAAAATGTATAAGCTGTATTGTTAAGCTGAATCAAACACATCAAAATAGTCTAAATTAAGTTAAAAGCTGAAATAAACTGAAAATAAACCCTACCAAACAGGGCCAAAGGACATCTAATATTTTCATAATGTCTAAAGTCCCTCAAGTCAAACTAGAGAAAATTCAATCCAGAGAAAATTCAATCCAGTAAAATTCAATCCAGTGAAATTCTTTGGTCCAAACCCAAAGAAAATTTAATTTAATCCAGAGAAATTCTCTGGTCCAAACCAGAGAAAATTCAATATTTTCCTATATTACTGTGCCCACCCAAGCTTCGGCCTAAACTGCAGAGGCGAAAGAGAGAGAGAGAGAGGGGTTTTGTAACAGTTTTTGTGGTTGAGTACGAAAAAGAAGACAAGAGGCGGCTGAGATATATATATATATATATATATATATATATATGTATGTATGTATGTATGTGGCATCTATCTCACGTTAACTTAGATCCTTCAACGAAGTTATGGATCTAGATCTTAGCAGAGGCGCAAAGCTTCAGTGATGGAGTCTTCTTGGAGGATAACAGGTACGAAGTTTCACTACGCAAAGGTAGAAAAAAGTGATCAAAACAGGAGAGATGAAAATATATATATATATATATATATATATATATATATATATATATCTCCAAACACAAGTTTATCTTGACAGCGGTGTTGAGTTGCAGTGGAATGCTAATAATAGTATCTGTGACCAATGCATCGGATCAAGAGGAAAGTGTGAGAGACTTTACACATTATTAAATGACATTGTGGACCTCTTCCATTACTGAAAATGGAAGAGGGACCTTAGACTAATTTTCTCTTAAAAATTAGGACCTCCTATATATATATATATTTAATTTTATTTATTTATTTTTAATTATCAATGGACTTAAATGGCTCAGAGGCTAGAGCATTTTCACTGCTTTAGCCAATTGAACTGATTTTATCAAGATAAAAAGATAAGAAAGAGAAAGGGGAACAAGTAATGGACTGTAATGCGGGGACCAATTTTATAATTATATTTTTTAATACATTTTATTTTTATATATACATATTTAAGTAAGTCTCAGTATTTCCTAGCACATTTTACTATCACTAAAATAAGTAAATTTTTAACACATAAGATTCAACCTTAACTTTATTCCACGTGTATACTATAGATGCATAACGCATTGAACAGATTTTTGGTTCACATTATTGTCATCGCATGATAAAATTGGGCTGAATCCCTATCCATTTTTATGATGGCACTACATGACGTGTCATTGTAGTCGTGCTAAATCATGAGGGACAACTACTATACATTAAGGCAGATTTTTCATTCTTAGGTTGGAGGTGGGTCTGGTCTTCTCAAATTGTAATTGTTTTTTGCAATTTTTTGTAGAGCTTGTTGGGCATAAAAAAGTTAAATTTTTAGTTAAAATAGGTATAAAGAGTTAAAATAGGCTTTTTAATTCAATAAGACAAAATATCACATCCAATCCATAATCATTTCGTTTTTTCTCTCACAAAAATTAAAATAGTCAAAAGACCTACCTTAAACAAAGTTTTTTAACCCTAGGCTAATAACGTCAAAAAGTTAAAAACTCAACCTACATCACAAACGAAGCCATAATTTGTATTAGATTTTTTTCTTTTGTTACTCTTATAATATATTCTTTTCTTTTAATATATTGCATATTTTTGTGATTTTATAAAAAAAATAAAAATAAATAAACTATTATACATTTAAAAATTTATGTAAAAATTTAAATAAATAAATCAAATAACATTTGCTATTACAAAAATAATAAATAAATATAATTTTGAAAGTTATTATTTATTATTTTGAAGACAAAGATAATTTAATTACGCATCTATAATTGTCTACTTAATTTAATTTAATTTTATAAGTAATTTGTTTTATCAATCATATAATGTGAACTGCTTTAGATAATTAAAAATAACAATGCTAACTCACAGTTTGCACCCACAAATGCATCCACAATGACATGGTAAGAATGGTGAAACTCATGCCATTGTGTGTTTAACCAATTAAAAATTGACACTTATCATATTACATCATTATATATTGAGTTGTGAAATATTTATAAAAATCTCAAATATTTTTCAATTAAAAAAAAAAAAAGAAGATTTCCTAATGAACTTACAAAGAGTTGACAATACCTTCAATTGACTGTTGGAGCCAACTTGTCATATTTTAAATTCTCAAAATATTATTACAAAACAACTATCCAAACGAATGAGTCATATGCTCAATTCCTCGCTCCCCTATATAAAGAGAACCAAACTTTAGACCTTCACAACCACACATATCAATAAGTTTTCACAACAAAAACCCAAATCAAAGCATTCTCAAAGCATGGTTGAAGCAACTATAGTGGTGGCTCAAGAAGCTTCAATCCATGGAGACATGTTAGAGACAATCCTATCGTACGTGCCACTCATCGACCTCGTACCGGCTTCACACGTGTGCAAGTCATGGAAGCGTGCGGTGTTTTCTTCTCTCCGCCACCTCAACAAGCCCAAACCATGGCTCATCGCTCACACGCACACCACTTCGCACGCGTTCGACCCCAGGTCGCACGTGTGGATCGAAATCAAACAACAACAGCCGCCGATCAAACAACAACAGCAAATCTCCACCCTCCGATCGTCTCACTCCAACCTCCTCTACATGCTCTCCCCATCGAAGCTCTCCTTCTCGTTCGACCCGCTCCATCTGACGTGGCACCACACCGACGCGCCGCTGGTCTGGCGGGTCGACCCGATCGTCGCCGCCGTGGGCCGCCACATCATCATCGCCGGTGGTACCTGCTATTTCGAGGACGATCCACTCGCCGTCGAAATCTACGACGTCGAGACTCGCGCGTGGGAATTGTGCGATCCTATGCCGGCGATTCTCAAAGACTCCTCGGCTTCGACGTGGCTATCGATCGCGAGCGACGATTTGAAGCTGTTCGTGACGGAGAAACACTCCGGTGTGACGCACACGTTTGATCCGGAGACGAAGACTTGGTCTGGACAGTACGATCTCCGTCCCGATCCGTGTATTTTCTACTCTGTGATTGCGTTTTCCGATGACCGTTTGATCTTAGCGGGACTCATCGGAGAAATAGATAATGTCAGAGGAGTGAAACTTTGGGGAGTGAATTGTGAGAGCTTTGAGTGTGAAGAGATTGGAGAGATGCCATTGGAGTTTCTCGAGAAACTGAAGGGAGAGAGTTTTCAACTTTCTTCGATCGCTGTTTGTTTCGCGGGAAAAGTTGTAAATATCTACAATCCTTTGATGGCGGAGGAAGTGTTCATGTGCGAGTTCGTTGACGGCGGTTGCCAGTGGTGGAGCGTGCGAAATGCGGCTGCCAATCGCTGGAATCGGATGGAGACGGTGGTGTTTACGAGCTCCAAGGTTGGGATTGAAGACTTGCACAGGGCGGTGTGGTCAGAGAATCGGAGGTTTGCGGTGGTGAGTCCCGAGTGACCTGACTTGGGTCAATCGGGGTTTCGTATATGCCCCAATGGATTTCTATAGGTGATAAAAATTTATTGTAATAATATTCGATTAAATTTGTAATTAATGGTGTAAAAATACTAGAAAGATTGTTGTCATTTTGAGCGATACTTCTTTTTAGAAGTACCAAGTGTGTTTATGAATTGTGATCAATCTACAATTTTATTGATGAGCATTTCAAATGTTGGATCAAGAACAGTTGAAAATGGCTGTTCTAAATTTTATTTTATTATTTTAACTGGTGTTTGTTAATTTAATTCAATATTTAATAAATATATTAAGAGAAAATTAACTAAGGCAATTTGATAAATTTTGTAGTCTATTTAGATGTTAATTTTAGCCCGGTTTGAGATGGTCATTGGGATTAAAATAATTATATAGGACAAAATGTTATTTTAGTCAAATATGAGAAAATGTCACATTTAACTCATAATCATTTCATTTTTTTTTTTTTACAAAAGTTAAAAAAATTATTCCAAATGAAACTTTTTAATCTCAGACTAAAATAGTCAAAAAATTAAAAAAATCAATCCACATCCCAAAAGAACGTAAGAGTCCCATTGGGAGGGAAAAAATTGTATGACTAAATCATTGCTGTAAAAATAATTAATACAGTATTTATTTGAAGCTTTTAAGGCAAAGATTACGGTAAATAAATTATAATTATTTAAAAAGTTAAGAGATGAATGTTTTAACTTGTGTATTCTTATTATTAATCATCAAATTAAAAAGAAAAAAAAAATTACACTAAACAAGCTAATTCCCATTCTCTTCAAATTGAAACGTTTGAGTATATATATTTTACAAGACATCATCAGCCTAACTAAAACTTCTACTTTATTTTATTTGAAGACCAAAAGTGATCCACGAGCAGAAGTAATGGTATAGTCAAAATTCACTTGGATCACTTGGCTCATCAATTTATGCTCAAAATTTGAAATTCCCTTCTCCTAATCCAAAAGAAAAACAAAAACAAAAAACGAAAATGAGTTGGACCCCAGTGGGGGTGCTGGGAGTCTCCTCCCATTGGTTAAAAATTGTTTTTTTTTTTGTTTTTTTCATTGCCAACCCCCTACGTGGAGGTGGGGGTGCCTCCATACTGGGGGTCAGAATCACGGCTCAACAAAAAAACTGTTCAACAACGTAAAAATTATTAATAAAGTGGTCCTTTGGCAAGACCACGAATACAATAATATGTAGGACAATTTTCATTATATTTAAATAGATTAAATTATGTTGTGTACTAAACAATAACAAGAATATAAAGAAATAAAGAAAATGAGAGAATTTATTTGATTACAAAAATCAAATTAGAAATAAATAAAATAAATAAATAAATAAAAACAGATTTTATTTTGTTACAAAAACAAAATTAAAATCTGATTTAATAAACAAATAAAACAGAATAATAAATTAAACAACTTACTTGATTAATTTCTTTTAATAAATATTTGATCAAGTCCAGTGTTTGACACTGTGTCCTTAAGACAGATTCGTCCTCTCCATGGTGCTTTCAGAATGTGGACGTCTATCTCCCAGGATGAAATGATCAACTACAAACAATAGCAGCACTACAAATTGTTTGCCTAACGAACACACTAAGTGTTTATCCTCTTTCTCACAAAAAATTAAATGCAGCAAAATGAAGAATAAATTTGCAGAGGTGAAGTACGAATTTTCTGAATATGTTAAATATCAAATGAGGGCTGTCATATTTATAGATGTAGTGGTGGCTGTAGGTTTTGAATTAAACAGGTGCAAAACAGATTTGAATCTGTTGGGTTCAAAATTCAAACAGATAAAAAACAGAAAGGGCCCTGTTTGGGTGTACAGTAGAACGAGACCAGTTTATTTCTGGAATTAATTTGAATTCTGAATTTTATTTTTCAAAAAATAAAATTCAATTCAAATGTTTTTGACCTAAAAAGAAAAGTATTGGGCTGGACAAGCCCAATCTCACACTACGCACAGCTCGCTCAACCGGACGGCAGCAGTGCGCGCGTGGTGATTTTTGGGTCCAATGAGTCTAGTCCATTTTGCCAATAACCTCCATCTCTAAAACACTTAGGTACCCCTTGGGGCACATCCCAAGTTCCAATCCCATGCCTTATAAACCCATTCAAAACCTCCCACCAAATCAATGTGAGACAAGCCTTATTCAAACCTTTAAAGATTTTTCACCAAAACTCCATTTCCATGGAGCATACTTTGGCTTCAATTTTCCATTCACTCGGTAATGATTTTGAGCAACCAAATATACCACGTGAATCACAACGCGGCATAGAATACGTTACCACTTTGACCCGCCAACTTTGACGCTCGGGTCTCACCTAAATAATATATCAAAATTAAGAAAAAAATCTGATTTTATCCAAATTTTCCAATCATTTCCAACACAATATACCTCAATCTTTTGAGAATAACTGAGTAGTCTATATGCACAACGACCCACTCCACAAAATAGTACAAGGCAAAGAAACAATGTTGTTTTTCGAAAAAACCACTAACACAAAATACACAATATTTCTTATTTTCTACCTTTTCAATCATAAACGCATCTTGAACAAAATTGTGGACCAACAAACAAATTGGACCCTTGTTGTCTTGAATTAAAACCCTATGGGTTAGCCAATTGAAAGGATTACTATCTGTCCTCTCTCTTTTTTTCTTTACCACCACAGTTGCCATCCCATTCAAAGTTAGAATTGAAAACAAATCCACCTTCAAATTTTTCTTGTGATGTTAATTAAAAAATAACATTAAAAATTTGTGTGTACAGATGATTTTATAAAAATGTGAACATCTTGACAAATAATTTTTGCATAGTTCATTTGCAAAATAAATTTCTAACTACTAAAGAGTAATCAACTTTCTTCACAAAGCAATCCTCAACGACCATGTCTGAAATCTGATTCTTCTTGTAGTAAGGATTTGTAAAGCTTCAAATAATTTTTCTACAGATGCACTATTGTAAGAGAAAAATGAACTACAACATATATCTTCAGGAAAGCAAGGAAATAGTTTTCCAGAAAATGGTTTTCATATATATAAAATACTTTTTCATGTTTGGTTTTCATAGAATACTCAACATTATTATTGTGAAGGGATTCATCACACAATACATGTTCAAAAAATTCAAAAAATGTTCACAAAGTGTCAATAAAGTGTCTCATATATTATGAATTTGATTTTTTTAATTTGAGACATGTTGAAGAAGTGTCGGACACGCACACACTTCCTTCATAGAAATGTCCACAATTTTAAATTTCTAACATGAGACAGAATTTAATTTTTGAAGGACTATTATTACATGGCACTTCAAATTTTAGACGGCAACCCTTGTACAAAGAGAGCTTTTCAAAATTCCAGGGACCAAATTTTGAGAAGCCAAGAACAAAATCCCTAATTCTTCTAGCAATATTTAATTTCAAAGATACATATGTAGTGCACCATGGTAGTAAAATTAATAACAACAAGAACAATAATAATAATAATGAGGATTAGCAGAAAAAGATTTATTTAAATACCTGACAGAGTTCAACATGATGCTTATATATCTCTCTGTTCTCATCTTGATGACCAAGCAACGAACCACCATACCAACTATCGGCTTCGTCTATTGAGGTCAGTGCGAGATATCTGACGTACAATTTAAGCGTGTTATATAAATACAAGTCTAAAGACACACCTTTATTTCAAGGCATGTTGCAAAATAAAATTCAAGTATAGCAACGTATAATATTTTGTCCTGCATCTATAGGTAATAATAGAGAAGGTGAAAAAACAAACAAAATTTTTTTGTGCGTGTAACCTATTTATGTCTCAAAACCACCCAAAAAAAAAAAAAAAAAAAAAAAAATTGGCAACATATTGATCGATATATTGGATATTTTCAAGAAAGTGATATCAAGTACATTTGTATTTAAACTTAGAACACATCACCGATATATAATACTCAGATATACAACACAAATTTTAGAAAAAAATTTGACATCATATCAATTGATGTTAGGATAACACGTGATATTATCACAATAAATTGCCAAGTTACACATATGTAAGAAAAATGCTAGGAATCAACCCCTATGGATCCCGAATGTGTTTTTGTGGTGGAGATTGAATTGATAAACTGTGGGGTCTATATATGAAATGAATTTGAGCCATTAATTTATTTTTTTGAGTAAATTCTAAATTGATAAGGGTGAATTTATAGTATTGTTGCACATGTAATGGTTCAAATATCAAGGAGAAAAAGTTACATGTCCTATAAGTGAGCAATTCTTTCAACCATACAAATACATATATTTGTAGGAAAATGATTTGGAGCCCTAAAAAAGCCCCCCCTAATCCCTAAAACGACGTCGTTTTGGGGAGTTTTTTTTTTTTTTGCCTTGGTTTGAAAATTCGAGGGATGGGGGGGGGGGATTTTCGGGGGACATAGCATCACCCATATTTTTAATATATATTGGCCTCGTTTGGGAAGTCGCTATTTTAGAGGCTTTTTGACTTTTTGGCTATTTTAGTAGGTTATTTTAATTTTTGTGTTTGGGAAGATGAGATGAATTTTTAGTTGAGTTGTTGTATTGAAAAGTGTGTTGAAATGATATTTGAATTTAAAATGACAAATTTGTCCCTAAATCGTAATTTTTTAAATTGATGTAAAGGGGTAAAATGGTAATTTAGCCGTTGATGATGACTTAGCCGACACTGTCCGGCACTGAGCCTATTTTTTTTTTTTTGAAAAACTTTGAACAGTTTTTCTTTTCAGCTTATTTCTCATTTCAGGCTATCATAGCCCCAACCCACCATTCTCAAACAGCGCCATTAATATGTATACAAGGCTATTATTTCCACATGCCAAAATATTCCATCCACAGGCCAGAAGAAGCTATGGATGCAACGTCTTTAGCCATGGATCTTGTTATATGGACTCTTCTATTTCCCTTGTTCAGAAAATAAAAATGATGCCTAACAACATTTTTGCCCAAGTGTTGTACTAATCTCCTTCCTTTCTACAACTACATTCTTTCTACTATCTACTAAATTGAAAAAGACTATTTTTCACAATCAATCCATCAACAATGACATATGCATAAAAAGACAAACTAAAGTGAACACTTGGTCTTTGCTATCCATCAAGAAAAATCATAACTGTGGGGACATAATTTTTGAATGACAACACGTGGCTGAGGTATCACCGAAGTGCCAGATGGGGTGCCACGTGTCTTGGTCATGACGTCAAGATAATCTCGGTTAGGCCGAGGTTATCTGTGAGAATACTGGAATCAGGGATAAGCGGATAAGAGACAAGAGTCCTAGAATGGGAGATGACTTCAGTTTGGATAAGGATAAGACTCTTAGAGAGTTTATCTCAATCCTACTGGGAGTCCAAGAATAGCAATAATCCTAAATCCATTGGAGCCAGGCTTCTATTGGGATTAGGTCAGTGTTGGCTATAAAAGAGAGACACCCTCATGGGTCTAAGGTACGCTTTTGATATTCTGAATAGTGAGTTAAGCACTTTTGCTATCTGTGAGAGATAATTGACTTGATCGTCGGAGTGCTCCCGGGTGGACGAACCACTGCCGGAATCTTTCTTTTTGTTGATAGGTCATTTGGGCTCAATCCATTCTACCAGTGTTCTCTAGCTGAGTACTTGTTTGGCAGTGTGGTCGGAAATTGACACATACAATTTGGCGTCGTCTGTGGGAAAGATAGTAGAATAGATGACCAACGATAGACGGAAAGAAAAGGTTGGGGACGATATCCCTCCTAAGAGTGGTAAACATGTTGACCTTGACGTCAAAGAAGACAACTGAAATGAAGAGACTCGTGATAAAAATCATGGAGAAAAAGACGTCGGCCAGGAAGGCAATGTACCAAAGAAAACAGACCGAGGCGGGTATTATAATGAAGACAACCTCTAGGTATGGAAAGATAGATGCCTGCGAAGGGACGAAGATATGAAGGGAATGACAGAAAAATTGGCAGACCTGCAAACGGTTGTCAATTTCATGATGCAGAACAACGTCATGCAACTGTCATTCCCGTTATAAGACACGTCGATTCCAGCGGCCAAGAACAATGCTCAGAAGGGAGGGCAGAAAAAAATCCTTACAGTCCCCCAACACACTAGGACCGAAAAAGACTTTCACCGGCCTTCAAGAGAAGTTGGGCGAGGAGAGTCAAGAAAGGGAGATTCTAGGAGGACGCATCGCACCAAGGAAGCTGACCTCAAAGAACATTGGCATGTTCAAGGGCAAAAGCTGTGCTTCGACGCAATTAATAGAGAAAGGTCCAAGAGGATTCATAATGAAACTCGGAGTAGCGCACTAAAAAAGCTGAAATTCGTCGATAGCCGAGCTCTTGGACGGACCAAGGAGGACCTGAGGGATTACCTCCAGAGGAAGCAACAAGATGCCGAGGTAACCTCTATTGTCAAGTCGAAAACGCTTTCTCGGTAGAATTGGACAAATTCGAAGCCCCGAAGAGGTTTAACATGCAGAGGTTCCAGATATACGACTGTAACAACCCCTATCTGTAATTAGCCACTAATCCGTATTTAATGATGTTAATGAGAGGATTAAAATAAATTATGTGTTTATTCTGCACTTTGTATGATTTTAGCTTTCTGTCTGTTACTTATAGAAATATATGTTTGGAATTCCACTTTAATATGTAAATCGAAAGTGTTATCGGCATCCGAAACCGAAATTGACTACACCGATGTGTTATTTGGAATTTTTAGAACCATATGGCAAATTTTATTAAAAATTGATTCAGTCTGATTAATTAAGGCGTGTTTAGTTAGCCTTATATTCTAATTAATGTATTTTAGCATCATAACTATGTATGTGAGATATAAGCTCATTTTGAGCTCATTTTCTTTTATCCCTTAAGTGGAAAAAATCTGGTGAAACATTTTAGAGAGAAAGGGAGCACAATTCTAGAGAGAGAAAGGAAGAGATTGAAGAAGAATTGAAGGTTTTGTGTTGAATTCACCAAGATTGTGCTAGAACAATAGTAATTCAAGACTCTAGGTATGAATTCAACCCCTAAATTATGAATCTAAGTTATCAACATAAAGATTATGTGTTTAAGGGTGTGTATTGAGCTTAGAAGGAAGATTTGAGTGGCAATTCATACATGCATGCATGTACATTTTCTTACAAATTGAGCATGATTTTCATGAATCCTCTCTTGCATGTTTGACATTCATTTTCATTTGGGGAAATCACCAAGTTTCAAGTTGTTTTATGGTGTTTGATCATGTTTTGGGAAGCTCAAGACCAAGAAAACCCATGCATGTTGTGTTCATGAACATTCATCATGTTTTAAGTTGAAATTATGAGTTTTTAACAAACTCTTGGGCCACGATTTTATGAAATAATCTGTAATGCTTCATGTTTTACAAGTTTACTATGTTATCTCAAGTTTTGGGGCCCAAGAGATGTGTTTTGAAGGTTGGAATTCGAGTTTTGAGCTTAAAAGAGCAATCTGGAAATTTCAGAATTTGCATCTACGCTCGAGCTTGGGAGTTCACGCTCGAGCGACCACTCTGAGTGCATGCACTCCGCTCGAGCTACCAAAAGTCCGCTCGAGCGTGAATTGCAAGCTCCCAGAAGTTTCATGTCTTTTACAGATCGCTCGAGCGAAGAAATGTGCGCTTGAGCGACCCTTCACATTTTGCATGTCCTCTCGAGCGAGGAAAGCTACGCTCGAGCGTAGACCTCATTTTCAGAAATTTTGACTAAGTGTTCCAAGGCATGTTTTGGCATCCTCATTGCATCTTAGACATTCCTAAGCCTTAATTAAGCCATAGTAATGAGGTTATGGATTAGAAACACACTAAGGAAAGAATGTACTAAGTCAAGGAATTTCAAGTGTATATGTGTGTGTGTTTAGGCAATGTGATAAGAAAGAATAAGAACCAATGTAATGAAAGCTAAGCCTTAATGGCCACTTGAATGTGTAATGATAAGACATGCTTGTGTTATGTATTTTGTGATTGTAGGTCAAGACTCGAGGATTGATTGACCGCTTACTGGAATCATTGTGAGTAACATTATTGTAAAGATACATTCATATGAATTACGTTCCAAATGAAATATGATAAATTCTGATTTTTGAAATGATATCTGTTTTCGTGAACGAACATCCCAAGTTTGAAATCTATTATGGCATCCATAGATAGTCCCAAGTCATGGGGGACGGCATGAAAATGCGGGTCCATGACATACAAGTTTATGAGATCTCATTAGCCACTTCATTGTGGTGATATGTGTTTAATCGGTATCCGGAACCGATTACTCTAATTGGAAGACGTTCTGTGATGTGTTCTATGGGATGTACCATTATTATGTTCTGATATGAGAATGATTATGCTCTGGTCTATTTTCCGCTTATGATATATTCGGATTTCGTTCACTAACTCCTTTACCTTAATGTTATTCACTGAACTTTAGCTCACTATGTGTATATATATATATGTAGGTGGGCATTCTGGAGTTCGAGCCTGAAGGCTTTTATTCGGATCTGTGTTCTGTTGTCAGTCAACCATTGTGCCTCACATGGAGGTTCCCGAAGAGTCCTGTGTTTAAGTTCCGTTGTTTCTGCACATATAAAACTTGGTAGTTTTGCTTGTTGTACTTAAGATACTTTAATATGTGTAGGTATAATGTATGAATGACTATTGAATATTTATATAAAGTTTTAAATATTCTGTTCATATAAGTCAACACAGCTTATTAGACAACTATATTTATGTATTTGCTTCCGCTAGCCCCTTAATCTTTGTTAATCTGTTTAGAGGTCTTCGGTAGTCCAAGGATTACTGGCCGGTTACGATGCTAAACCTATGGGGGCGGGTTTGGGTCGTGACAGAAGCCTATGCCAAGAAGTGTAAAAAGTGCCAGAGGTTTGCACCTTTGATACATTAACCAGCAGCAAACTTAAACCCAGTGTCCAGTCCTTGGCCATTTGCCCACTGGGGCATGGATCTTGTTGGGCAACTACTTCAAGCAACTGGACAAAGGAAGTACCTGCTAGTAGTAACAGACTACTTCACCAAATGGGTGGAAGCTGAACCTCTTGCAAAGATTCGAGATGTTGACGTGAAAAGCTTCATATGGAAGAACATCATCACCAGGTTTGGGATCCCAAAGGCAATAATAGCAGACAATGGTACATAGTTTGACAGTAAGCTAATCAAGAGTTTCTGTGCAAAGTACAAAATCAAGAATTACTATTCCACTCCAAGTTTTCCTCAAAGCAATGGACAAGCAGAAGCATCCAACAAGGTCATCTTGGATGGGATCAAGAAGAGGCTGGAAGCAGCTAAGGGAAAGTGGGTGGATGAGTTGCCCAGTGTACTCCGGGCATATCAAACGACGCTGAGAAGATCAACTGGGGAATCCCCATTTGCCATGGCTTTTGGCACAGAGGCAGCAATCTCATTAGAGGTCGGTATCCCAGGGATCAGAACCGAGGAAGTGGAGAATGGGACTAATGATGCATTCCTAGCCCGAGATTTGAACTTACCAGAAGAAAGAAGAAAAAAAGCAGCAATTCAGCTGGGGGCATACCAACAGCAGCTTACCAGGGCTTATAATAAGAAGGTCAACCCAATAGAGTTCTAAGTTGGTGACCTCGTCCTAAGAAAGGTCGTCCGCAACAAGAAAGATCCCAGAGAGGGCAAGCTTGGCTCGAATTCCCTATAGAATCATCTAGATCTTGGGCAACGGGGCATATCGGCTTGAAGAAGTGAAGGCAAAGAGTTACCAAGACCCTAGAATACTTGCAATCTGAAATTTTTCTATCATTAGATTTTCTTGTTTTTAAAACTTTTTTTTGTTTTGTTATTAACCAAAGTAATAATAAAGTTTTAGTTTGATTTTTTAATCTGTGCAGTATGACTGATAAGATACTTGATGATGTCTCTAAGCGAAACATAACGAATAACTTAGACTTATTATATGGCAGAGTTTCTACTTGCATATAATAGGGTTGAACTAAGTTGGCGATGTTTCTGATTGAAACATGACGAATAACTTAGACTTATTATATGGCAGAGTTTCTACTTGCATATAATAGAGTTGAACTAAGTTGGCGATATTTCTGATTAAAACATGATAAATAATAGACTTATTATATGGCAGAGTTCCTACTTGCATATAATAGAGTTGAACTAAGTTGGCAATATTTCGGATTGAAACATGACGAATAACTTAGACTTATTATATGGTAGAGTTCCTACTTGCATATAATAGAGTTGAACTAAGTTAAACTAACCTGAACTTGTCATATTGGCAGAATCAGACACGGATTGAAGCTAAGTGCATGTCAGTCAGATTAACAAAGAGGCCGAGGTTGATAACCTCGACCAATCTTGGTTTGAATCTGACCTCGGCAACAAGGTCAAAGTCACATACTTAATGAGAACCTAAGTGGAACTTAAGTTCATATTAGGGGACAGAGAGCTGGAGAATGATGCTTGAGAGTTGGAATTTACAAACGAAAATTGGTTTTAACACTTGTTGAAATTTATGAAAATTTTACAAGTTGAAGTTAAACCGATGTCATGTTTAACACTTGTTGAAATTTATGAAAAATTTACAAGTTGAAGTTAAACTGAGGTCATGTTTCACACTTGCTGAAATTTTATGAAAAATTTACAAGTTGAAGCGAATTTGAGGTTATGTTAAAAGAAAATTAGTTTAAACACTTGTTGAAATTTTTAAGAAAAAATTACAAGAGGAGCCAAGGTTGTATTGGAAGAAGTACCTATGTACTTGCCGAAATAAACCGTTAGAGAAAAATAACCGAAGTATTCTACACCGAGAAGATTACACAGTTAAGGTGTATGTTGAGGACATGTAAATTATTCTAAGTATAGAATCATACCAGGCAGTAAAAGGAAGAGAAGCATTCAAAGACTTAGTCAAGAAAGAGGACTTGCATTCAGACAAGGAAAGAAGGCACTTCGGCCTGACATTGAAGGATAGTTGTTCAGATTACAAAACTGGCACGCTGGCCAAATTAAAACTTACATTGTTTCAAAAGTAAGAAAAAGTACAAGGTACAAGAAAAGAAAAACATCAAAATAGACTATTCGGCGTCATTAGCTGGTTGGGTTTAGGGCCTAGAGGACATTTGGGAACTCTTTTCGGTGGCCTTCTCAGCCGCGAGCTCGGCGTCAATCTCTTTGAGAGTCTGGTCGAGGCTCTTGTCCGCGATAGGCACGTCCGATGTTGTCCTCTCAGGAGTGGCATCCTTGGAGACCTCACCCTCCTCATCCTGAGACAAGTCCACGACTTGCTTATTTAGAGTAGGGACTTGGCCCCAGCAGCTTCCTTCTTCTTCTTGACCAAAGCTTCCTCCTCGGACTCAGAATCGTCTTCGGATTGGCTTGGAGTAAGGGGGAATGGCAGGGGGAGGTCGCCAGCATTCTTGAGAGGGGAGTCCTCAGGGACATCTAGCTTTTTGAGGGCAACTATCCAACCAAGGGTAAAACCCTTGTTGCATGCCTCATTCACTTGTTTTTTTGTAGTCCTCTTTGACGTTGGCCGCCCCCTCGGCGTATGCCTTCTCATCCGCCGCCTTGATCTCGACTGCTTTTGTAGCCAAGGCAGCCCGAAGCTCGGCTTGAGCTTCAACAGTTTTTATTTCAGCTTCATTCTTTTCGGCCTCAAGGACCTTCTTAATGACTTCTACAGCATCTGCTTTCTCCTCGGCCTCATCTTTAGCTTTTTTGGCTTCCTCGACCTGGACTGTTAAAGTCTTCATCTTGGCCTCAGCCTTGTTAGTGGTCTTCTGTAAATTGGCAGCCTCCTTTGTTTTTTAGACCAACTCCTTCTTGATGACGAAGGCTTGCATCGCGAAGGAGTGGCCGTATTGGATCGCCTAGAAGAATGGAAAAGAGCAAATGTTAGTAAAATTTTTCTAAGTATAAAAAGATAGAAGTGGAGAGTACCAAGTGATGGGGGCTTACCTGTACGAAACGCTACAACATCAAAGCGAAGTTTTCATACTCACTGAATTTGGCGCTGCGGTTGAGATCTTCGGGAAGGAACAAGGCGGTAAAGAGGGCAACGCCGACTTCAATGTCGTCGGTGTTATCACCAGTCCTGACCAGCTTGTCCTCGATGGTGATTGGAGGGGCCCAAGGGGCATCGGATTTCATAGACCCCAAGGCTATAGAGGATTCAGACCTCGTCCTTTTTGACCACGTTGACACAGAAGGAGCAGCCTCGGCGGGCCTTTTCTCGTCGACGGCGGCACTCTTTTCTACCTCGACAATTTTGGAGATCGGAAAGGTATCCTCAGAGTCTATCTGAGTCACCGTTGCCTTGGGTTGAGCCTTCTTCAGCCTTTTGGGCTTTGGCTTCGATTAAGATTGCGATAGAGAAGGTTGAGCGGTGCCAACATCTAAGATGTCGGTCGATCGTCTGCGACTGCTTTCTTGCAGCCCATCTCAGCGATAACTACAGTTCAATGTCGGCGTTTGCGTTAAGATGGGGGGATGAGATGTGGAGTCGAGGTTGATGGTTGCTCAGCTAGATCAGAGGTTGATCCCTGATCTGGCTGAGGTGACGAAGCTGGTGAATGAGTTGTGGCGAATAGTGATGACTTGCTTTTCTTCTTCTTCAGGATGTCGGGAAGAACTGACTTGTAAGTCGGGATGTAATTGAGTAATAAAGGAGCTCTCTGCCTCTGAACTGGCAGATCCAACAGCTTCTTCAAGTCCTTGCTGAGGAAGAAGGACTTACGGAAGCCTTTTGGTGGCTATGGAAGAGCTACAAGAAAGCAGACGTTAGAACATACAAAAAGAATAAAGTATTAAAGACTTGAAAAATAAGTGAGTGTAACACTTGGCTCTTACCATTACCCTCTACGAATACTGTTCGGCTAAGAGGGTAGAGGTGAAGGTCCTCCTCTGGAGCGAACTCCCAGTTGCCCGAGGCAATGAAGTAATCGTCCCCGGCTCCCTTGTTAGAGTCTGGGAAGTCGGCAACAAGTTTGTATTTGGTGGACCTCAGTTTGAGGTAGTAAATGTAGCATTTTTCTAAATTGAGGCCACACATGGTATAGCAGTACTGAATATCGGCAAGGTTAACCCTAGCGTTCTCTTTTTTAGCTAAGACTATAATGCCATTGATAACTCGGTAAGAGTTGACGGTGAGTTGCATTGGGTTCAACTTATAGTAATGAAGGACTTCTCGAAAAAGGATGTTGAGAGGGAGCCTAAGTCCACACTCAATGAAAGCAACAATTGGGAAGGGCATGGAGTCAACTGTGGGCATGATGAAGTCGTCCTCCCTAGCCAACCTAAGGTGAACGTCTGCTGGAATGGAAAACTCTTGCCTAAAATACTCTAACTTAGTTGGGGTGTCTACCCTATACCTCCACATACCCATGATGTCAGCTTGGGGAGAAGGTGTTGGATTTCAGAAGGAGGTGTTTTGTGAAGGTTTGGAGGACCTCGGCAAAACCTAGGAGAATGCTAGGGTAACAAATTTTGAGGATCTAATGGAAGTTTGTTTCAGTTTTGTCTTAAAGTTTGTGAGTTCTACAGCAAATCCCAAAACTAAGTCTATACAAATAAAGGATTGAAGGCAAGAATCTGGAAAAAAAAAAAAAAAACACATAAAACAGAAAACAGAAACAAGAATGTGATTCAGAATCAAGAAAAGTGATAAACTATCAAGAACACTGTGACAGAGTGTGTGCAAGGGTGCAAGGCCAAGAACAGTGGCAAAATGAAACAAAAATTTGAGCAATATGTATACTCGAGAATGGATTAGACAGAAACCAAATCATAAGGTAAACGTGCGCAAATACATGATTGGATTCATACGTGTAGATTTATCAAAGACATAAGCAGGTACGCAAAGGCAGCAAGTAAAGCAGTAGAGTTCGTTGAAGGAAAAATGAGAAATTGAAACAAGGAGGAACAGCGACTCACCGAAAAAAATGAAGCCAATGTTGAGTACGCCGGAGTCAGATGATGGTCACAATCGGAAAAGAGCAGCAAGAGCTTCGCCAGAGGAGAAGAATAGAAGTGGTTGCAAAGCTTTCAAACTTGGAACAATGGTAGATTTTGGAGAGAGAGAGAGTTTGCATGAGAGTAATGGTGAAGAAGTAAAAAGACGGAGAGAGGGACGACTTTTGATCAAACACATGAAATATCGATGTGCCTAGGGCGACGTGCCTGTCAGACGGCGCACACACGAGTGATATGACTTAATGGTGCGTGTCAGGTATGGTCCAGTGGGGGAAAGACGCATGGCAGAAACGGTTGAAATATTGTGCGTGACAGCTCATAGGCGTGTAAAAACTCTTGGGGTTCTTGATTTAAATAAAAGCAAAGACATCGGCTATGAGGACGAACTCGGCAGAGGAACTCGAACAAACTTGATCATTGGTTCAAGAGCATTGATGAAAATAGATTACAGGTCTGGGTCATGTGGAGCCGACGAATGATGACCTCGGTAATGAAAGATAAAGCAAGCCTAGTCGACGTTTTAAAAGGAACGATATAGGTTCCATCACCTCATAATACCGAGGTAATAGAACCTAGGGGACAGTTGTGGGGACATAATTTTTGAATGACAACACGTGGTCGAGGTATCACCGAAGTGCCAGCTGGGGTGCCACATGTCTTGGTCATGATGCCAACGTAATCTCGGCTAGGTCGAGGTTATCTACGAGAATACCGGAATCAGGAATAAGCAGATAAGGGACAAGAGTCCTAGAATGGAAGAGACTTCAGTTTAGGTAAGGATAAGACTCTTAAAGAGTTTATCTCAATCCTACTGAGAGTCCAAGAACAGCAGTAATCCTAAATCCATTGGAGTTAGGCTTTTATTGGGATTAGGTCAGTGTTGGCTATAAAAGAGAGGCACTCTCATGGGTCTAAGGTACGTTTTTGATATTCTGAATAGTGAGTTAAACACTTTTGCTATCTGTGAGAGATAACTGACTTGATCGTCGGAGTGCTCCCGAGTGGACGAACTACCGCCAGAATCTTTTCTTTTTGTTGACAGGTCGTTTAGGCTCAATCTATTCTGTCAGTGTTCTCCAGCTGAGGACCTATTTAGCAGTGTGGTCGAAAATTGATACACACAATAACCTTCTATCCAATGCAAAGAGAAAAGCCTAAGTGTTAACCTACAATTGAAGCCTAATAACCATATGAATTATAATGTTTGAGACTTACTGATCATTGGGAACTTATCAAACAGAAATAGATTAAAAAAATAAAAAATAAATAAAAAAACATGACCAACACCATAAACCACATATCCATATGGAGGGTCAAATTCAGTGTGGAGAAACAAATCTACCTGTTCAAGATTAATCCTAGACTCAATCTCAGACATTTGCCTTGAGCCAACACCTCTAATCCTCCCACAGATCAGTCTGGAGCCGACAAACATATGGTGTTTGGCAAGTTGGGTTGGGGCTAAAATAGCCACAAAAGACAAAACAGGCTATTTTAGTCACAACAAACAAAACATCACATCCAACCCATAATCATTACACTCTTCTCTCACAAAAAAAATCAAAAAAGCCAAAAAGCCAAAAAGCCCTTCCCAAACCAAACTTTTTAGCCCAGGCTAAAATAGCCAAAAAAGCCAAAAAGCCAAAAAGCCAACCCACTTCCCAAACGGAGGCTATGTGAAAGTGGCACTCATTCCAAACCCAATAATTGTAGTTATCAAGTTTCATGCCTGGACCAAGCATATCCAGATTACCACACACTCTCAAAAAAATGAAGAAAAAAATGTATATAGATATATATATCAGCTTATACTCAAGTTATGTAAGACCCATTTGAGGGGACAGTGTGGGTTTGGAATGATCAAAAAAAGAACGACTTTATTTTGGGCAAGTAAATATATTCAATAAAAAGAGGCAACAAAGGGGTACACAAAAAACATAAGATGAGTGTGAGAGCAAGAGATAGCTAATTTAGACTCAATTTTTTTTTCTTTATTTTCTCATTTTCAGACTCAATTTTTTCTTTGTTTTCTCATACATTGTCTCATAGCCAAAAAGAATATAACCAATAACACAAAAAATAATTACCGAACTTTTGACGTTTAATTAAAAAAAAATGGAACTTATATAAAACAAATGAAATCTAAGAGACGTTGATATATCACATAAGGTTATAAATATAACAGATGTAAAATAAAACAATTCGAAAATAGGTATAAATAAACGAATTATTTTGATAAGATAACAAGAATTCAACCAGTTCTAAGAAGGGTTCACCAATTCACCAAATTTCAACAATCACTGCATGAACATAGCTAAATCTATATCGTAATATAAAATATCATTTAAAAAAAATGAATCAACTGGTATTTAAAACTAAAAGCTAATATCAAGTTTATCCAATATATATTGACTCACTCTCCTTAGAGAATATTAGAGAATATGGGAATGTATGCTTCCAGTACAAGGGGTACCTTTAAATTGCTACATGGGCTTGGGCTAACTAGAACTTACACGGGGTCCAATGTCATGGTTCATGGTCCGGTGTGAGCTTGTGGATTCATAAATCATTTGAAATCTATGGGCTAGTTTTGGTTAATAAGCAATTGTATTCATGATTGGTAATGTTGTTATGGACCCCTTTTCGCAGAGCATCTGCATGGGCCAATCATGATTCTATGGCCCATGTATCTACTACAGTTCATACTTTCTTTTTCATTGAAATGATTGCATATACTTGTGTATTTATCTCTGTCCAAATTTGATTCTTTCATCACCTTTTTCTTTCCACTCATGCACTTTGGAAATTCAAATGATTTACTTTGGTTAAGTTTTTAAAAACTATTTTAGTCAATTTAATTATTTTACATTCCTTTCTCGTTCAATTTTTTTTTTTTTTTTTTTTCCAAGTGGGTACGAATTCTAAAGTGTAAGTTGAACTAGTATGCTATGTGTGTGGACTCATGGCCGGCCCTGGCCTAAGGCCAGTAAGGCCTAAGGTCAGTAAGGCCTGGGTCTTAGGCCTCAAAATTTTGGCCTAGAAATAAGGCCTTCAAATTTGGTAAAATATTATAGGTTCAATTTTTTTTTAGTTTTAGGATCAATTTAAAGGGCTTCAAAATATTTTATTGGGTCCATGTATGATTTAGCCCACACTTATTTATAAGTGTAGTTTTTTTGCTTATATTTATTAAAATAAAAATATATATATATATAAAAAAATGTTTGGACCCAAGAAAAACAATACATACAATAAATGGGCTCTATTTTTTTTTTTTTAACCTTCTTTATCTATTAGATTTTAGTAGAATAAATAATTTTGCACAAATTTTTTTACCGAGGTCTGTATCAGTTTTAATTAAATAATTTTTTCCTAATTTTTTTCTCTAATATTGTTTCATTAAATTGTTTTGTTTATAATTTTAATGATTATACGTGCAAGTAAATTTTTTTGTGGCTACAAATAAATAAAAAAGTTATAACTTATCGTTTATTCATGAATTTTTTTTTTTCAATGTAAAAGGGACCTCCATTTTTAAAGTTCGCCTTAGACCCCCTAAACCTCAAAACCGGCCCTGTGTAGACTCTACGGCTTCTCCTAATAAATTGAGCTGGTGTTGCTACATATTAGGCCGATGTTTGACAAATAAAAATAAAAAGGAAATCCATAGATAACACGTGTTAAGGAGTAAAAGATCATAATTAAAAAAGAATATGATGTTTGACTCACCGTTTACAGGCTATGTGGTTTTTGAAGTTTCTTCTCAATGAAATGAGCTGATGTCACTGCATTTTCATAGATTCTCTCAAATTTTCCAACCCTTAATATTCATTTTCACTTCTTTATATCTTTTAACTCTTATTACTTACTAAACATTATTTGTTATGTATCATATAATCTCATATTTTTATTTGTATCGTTATTTTTAAAATTATAAAACTAATTCATTTCTACTCCTACCTTGGCCACGGCCATCTCTCTTATTAGTCTAGATATGGTTTGGGCCAAGAGCATAACACTACAAATTCATTCCCAATTTGTCATACCCCAATGTAAGCGTATATAACTCTTTGATTTTTTTTTTTTTTTCCTTCCCCTTCTTTTTGAGAACGAAACAACCACATAATATTATTATGACGCTACTTGGATATAGTTACATAATTTGTTAATTCATGAGCTGGTTGAACTACATATCTTCCTACTTTAGTAATACAAACATAGTTCAAGCTCTTAGCATAATTTATTATATCATTTAAAATAATTACAATCTTCCAATCGGCTTCCTGCCCTGTCTTCTGAAACATCCTCACCATGACCTGGCAATCTATTTGCATTGTTATGCGCGTCATTCTCTACTGCACCACCAATCCAACCGCATCCAGCTGCACATTCGCTTCTGTCAACAATGGATTGTGTAATGATGTCTTCACAATAGCATGCTGTTTGATTTGTTACATGTTATGATCCAAACAAATCCATGCGATTCCCGCGTTTCCTGTAGCTTATTTCCATGATCCGTCAATGATAAACGTCCATGACTCTGTGTCGTTGCTATGGCCTCTGTCATTCTGCAAAATGCATACATTAGATGTGTTATTCAATGTAGGACATATATGATCAGAACATGTACTAGATCCCCGTCTGGCGTTACTATAAACCATACCAGACAGCTTTCTTGCTTCGTTTATACTTTATGATGCTTTCAATAGGTGAAAAACTGTGATTGAAAGCCAGGTTATTCCTGTGTAACCATAAAGTCCATAG
The DNA here is from genome assembly GCF_055761805.1 of Camellia sinensis. Taxonomy (NCBI): domain Eukaryota; kingdom Viridiplantae; phylum Streptophyta; class Magnoliopsida; order Ericales; family Theaceae; genus Camellia; species Camellia sinensis. The sequence goes on from NC_138965.1 coordinate 210,454,969, forward strand.
AATTGCTACCGATTGAACTATAATTTGTTTATCTTTTACTTGCTCTATCCATCCTATAAACCATTGAAAAAAGGACAGTGGCACTCCTATACTGAAATTCCAACTCAATGTCGATCCCCGTCACACCCTTTGTGCCCATTCACATTCAAAGAACACATGTAATAAAGTTTCATCACTATTATTCTACGAGCACAACAAGTGTTAACAGACACGCCACATTTTTTCAGTTCCCATTGGACTGGGAAGAATTCGGTGAAGGCATTTCCAAATGAACATAGCCCATTTAGGAGATAAACCTAAGGTCCACAACTTTTTCCATTCCCCTTGTGCAATGGCAGTTATGTGAAACATCGGAAAAGTTCGAATCAAGGTTTGTTTATAACCAAATTTAATTGAGTATACTCCATTTTTAACAGGACTCCAGACTAGTTTATTTTCACAATAATGATTTAGAATGTGAACTCCTATAATAGCTCTTAGGCATGATTTGCTTACCATTCCCCGTTACCCAATGAAGACCAGACTTCAATAGTTCCCTACCCCATAAAATACTACGCCAACCCCAAGTAGCATTAGAACCCCTTTTAATACTTAGGAACGGTTGCTTATTACAATACTTGCTCATCAGAACCCTAGTCAACAAACCATCGGGATTAGTGATCAACCTTCATGCCTGTTTTGCTAATAGAGCTTAGTTAAAACATTTTAGATCCCTAAATCCCAATCCCCCCATTCTTTTGGGAAGCACAAATGAGTCCACTTTTTCTAGTATATTCCTCGATATCTGGTGGAGTGCCAAAGAAAATTCTTGATTATAGCTGTAATTTTTCCTAAAAAAGAGTTCAGTATTTGGATTACTGACATTAAATATACCGGTATCCAATGGAGCACATGTCTAACCAAAACTCCCCTTCCAGCAAAATTCAACATCTTACATTTCCAACCTTGCAATTTATTCTGAATTTTGTCTAAAATTGTTCCAAACAGAACCCCTTTAGATCGACCCAAAAAACCCAAGTTTGCCCCTAGATAAATTATAGGATTAGTCACCACTTTAACTCTCACTATTGATTGAAGCCACCGTTTATCAGTATTAGACATATTTGGCTTAGGAAAAGGTTCAGATTTTTGATAATTAATACATAGCCTTGTCTGGGAGCAAAAAGCATTCAAAAACTATTGCAAACACCAAATTTGCGACATCTCAAAATTTTGGAATATGAAGCAGTCGTTTGCAAATAATAAGTGATTTATAGACGGAGCTTTTCTACAAATGACTATTCCTTTACAAATTCCTTGATTTGCAAGATGATCAAAACCATTAGATAAAGTTTGCATCACCAGTAAAAATAGGGAAATAATGGATCACTCTGTCTAAGACCAACTGACGGTTGAAAGGTCTGAGATTGACATCCATCAATCAAAATTGAAAAGGAAATCGTAGCTATGCATTCTCTTTGATTGAATAACTATAATAATATGGTCGAATCACATTTATTTTAAAAATAATAAACGTAAATTTATTTATTTTTCTCAAAAAAAAAAAAAAAAACTAATTGTTATATACCTCATTTACGCCATCTCACACATTAGGTTAGTCAAACAAACCAATTTAAAAATGGACAGAATGATTTTAATAATTTATTTCATACAAATGGATCAGAATGGGTCCACAGGCCCAACCAACAGCCCATGTGTCAAATCATGGGCCCCTGAGCGAATCATATGAACACCACAATTTGAATTGAAAAAGCAATAGTGACGACGACTGACTGGTGTGCTACAAACGCTAACAAGTGCCTCGTGTTGTTTAATATTAGAATATATATATATATATATATTAAAAGTATGTAAAATTATTAAAAAATATATTAATTTCAATAAAAATATATTAAATTTAGTGAAAAATGTTGTGTTTTCTTTATAAATTCTTTATTTTTTACTTGTATCGAAAACACTTACTAACAAGACCCAACATTAAACAATAATACTTGTAAAAAGTGTATTTAATTAATTTAATTTTCAAAAAAATTTCATAAATGCATAAAGGCCTACTCTCAAATGCATACCACTTTTCACATTTTAGTTTACATTTTGGGACCCTTTTTAACAGTTGGAACATCAAAATATTTTCAAACAATTATGGCGGTGATAGTGGTGACGAAAGTAGTAATAATATTGGTGATTGTAACGTTAATAACTGTGTGATATTGGTAAGATAAAAGTGATAATACAATATAATAAAAATAGAGATAGTAAGGTGATGATGAGTTTGTAGCGTTCTATTCATGTCTTGCATTATATTTGAAACAAGACAAATTGAGGATGGTAGGGACGAATTATTTTTCTGATTAAAAAATAGAAATCATAATAAAAATATAATTATAATGAATAAAAGTTAATTAAATAATATATGAATAAAAATAAATGTTAAGTATAATGTTTTAATTTTTTTTTAGCTGTGGGATGGCACGGACAGGTTTATTTATTTATTTATGTTAAGTTTAATTTTTCAATAGTAAATTATAATTTTATATTAATAATTGAAATTATGAAAAATTTCATAAATTTGTAATTATTTTCTCAAACAAAATTACTTTCTTCTACCTTTTTTGTGTCCAAGTAAAAGTTTCAAAAGGTGCCATCCCATCATGCTTGTCTAAGGCAGGTTTGATCCAATTACCAGTTGACACGCGGAGCAAGTGGACAAAGATTTGCATTTATGGTCAAGTGACCTTTTTTCATTTTCTTGGTTTGGTATTAACATTGACCTAAATGAACGTATGAAAAATTATTAGGTGATCCTGGTGAAACGTGACTGTTCCTAAGCATCATTAAATATTTTGTGATTTTTATGTCTTAAGATAAAATTATAAAATTTTTTTTTTTTTTTTTTTAAATTTTTTGGGTGTATTCCTCACTCTGATTCAAAACCACAAAAATTTGATTGATTTTACATTATTGGTGGTTGCAAGGGTATATGCCAAAAGATCTTGCAATTGCAATTGGATTTGTAGGCAAGCTTTGTTGAACTAAAGTTGTTGTAGTTGTTGTCGTTTTGTTTTTGGTGTAATGATATGGCTCAATGATTAATTTAGCCACAAAAATATTATTATTCAAATTTGTTTTAACTGCCAATTCCACTACTTAATAAATCTGAATTTTGTACTGTTGATTTGTGAAAAAAAAATTTATAATTATTTCTAAAATATTTAAGATAAAGTTATTACTAAAAAATATGATTTGTAGAAGGTAAAAGCCTTTTTTTTTTTGTTATTGTGAAAGTTGAAATAATTTTTTAATTTTTTTTGTATTTAATGAAATTTTTTCAAAATTTTATTTGTACTTTTTTTTTTTTTACTGATTTTTCTAGAGGAGACAGACTTGAAAACAATTAATAATAATAATAACAATAATTTTATAAGGACAAAAAAAAGGTTAAAAAATGCGATTTTTTAGCACTTGCCAAGTTTAAATTAGTGGAAACCAAACTTTTTTTAATTATAAAAAATTCATATAGACAAAAAAAAGTACAAAAAAAAATGTGATTTTTTAAACACCTGGGCTTGTTTTTTGTTATTTATTTATTTTTTAAAATCTTTTTTGTTACCGCCAAAACCGAACAATTTTTATTTTTTTAGTTCAAAATGTGACTTTTTTTTTAGCCAAAATCACACCCCTAGTCCCTAACATTATCACCTTATTTGGTTCTAATTTTTTGAATTTAATTTTTTAAAAATTAAGTTTAAGCCCCGTTTGGTAAGAGTTTCGAATTATAGTTTCACCCATTGATTTGAGTGTATTGTTTGTTTTGAGCTTTTAAATCATAATTCTACACTCATTTCTCAAAACTCAATTCAAAACATAATCATTACTTTTCAAAACTCATAACCAAACACATAATTCAAAACTCAATTCAAATCAATATTTTAATTTTTTAAATATTTAAATATTTTAAAAATATTTTAATTTTGTTAAGATTTTAAATATTTTAATATTTAAATATGTTACGATTTTTTTAATTTTTTGAATATTTTTAAATATTTTAATTTCAAAATATTTCGATTTTAATTTTTTAAATTTTAAAATATTTTATAAAAATAAATTCAAACTCTATTTTATAAAAATATTTTTAAATATTTTAATTTTTTTGTTATGTATTCGGTTACGATTTGAGTGTAGAGTTGTGAAAGAAGTATGGAGTTTCGAGTTATGTGTTTGGTTATAAGTTTTAAAAATAATTTTTTAATTGAGTTTTGTTTAATTTGTTTGGTTACGATTTGAGTGTAGAGTTGTTTTTAAATTTAAAATATTAATATTTTAAATTATTTAAATTTTTACAATTTAAATTTTTTGAATATTTATTTTAATTTTTTACTTATTAAATTTTTTAGATTATTTAAATTATTTAAATATTTATGATTTAAATTTTTTGAATATTTATTTTGAAAAAAATTATTTCCTATGTAGTATTTTCAATTAAAAAATTGATTAATGTTATTTTCTATTAATAATAATTTTTTTTAATTGAATTTTGAAAAGAGTTTGGTTATGAGTGTTGTTCAGAATTTTCAATAGTGTGAAAATAGTGTGTTTTGTTGTGAGTTATAACAATTTGAATTAAGTTTTGAAAACTCTTTCCAAAACTCATAACCAAATAAATTTTCTTACTTCACATGTCAAATCAAACTTTCAAAACTCAAATCCACACTCAATTCAACACTCTATTCAAAAACCATAACCAAACAAATTTTCTACACTCAAATCATAATTCCACAACTCAAAAACTCAAAATACAACTCATACTCTCAAATCATATTTATAAAACTCTACCAAACGCAACCTAAGTTTTTTGTTTTTCATTTTTTAAATGACTTTTTTTATAAAATGTTTTAAGTAATTATTTTACTTTTTAAATGCACCTAATCTAGATGTATGTAAAAAGTAAATTATTTGTAAAAAAATATTTAAAAATTAATAAATATACAAGAATACGAAAATATATTGTATTTTTGGTATTCAGTGAATTTTTTAAAGATTTTTTTCATAAATATTAAAAATTTTGATTGTGTTTATATTAATGTATCTAAAAAGTGAAAAAAAAAAATAAAATTAAAAGAATCACTAAAAAAATATGAAAAATCAAAAAAATCAAAAAATTAAATTAAAAAAATAAGAACCAAACATGCTGTGATATTTTTTTGGAGTAACATGAATTTTTCAAAATGATTGTTCTAGCGTGTTGCTTGTGCATTTTTGTCTTGTGCCAAAGAAAAATACATTGCCAATGCTTTAAATACTATTAAAAAGAAAAAATTAGTGAAATATGCTTCTTTAACTTTTGATAATAAGAGAGATTCAATATATATTTGTTTTATTAGTTAAGATAACTTAATAATATTATTATAGAAACTTTAACTTGTTATAGAGAAATTTGTGTTTTCTTTGTGATGAGGTGAATTTTTCCTTTAAAAGGCTGAAATTTTTCTGTGAAAGATAAATGCCTTGTTTGGTTTGTGTTTCTCAAAAAATTTTGAGAAAAATTCTCTACAAATAAGTTTTTAAAAGTAATCAAATCAAACAAATTTTTCTAAATTTTTTTTTCAAAACTGGTTTGATGTACAAATTTTTTCAAACAAATCTCTCTCTCATACACATCAAATCAATCACTTTTTCAAAACTCTCTCTCAAAATAATTTTTCAAAACATCTTTTGAAAAAAAGCCAAACTAAACAAATTTTCGTACTTTTTATCTCAAAACATGTTTCTCAAATACAAACCAAACAAGGCCAAAATTTTTGAATTTTTCCGTGCTGAAAAATTTATTTCAAAATGTTAAGAAATCCCAACTATTATGAAAATAGTTCATATCCTTTATTTTATAAAATTTTATATGAGGGATCTTAAACTAAAAATCTCAATTAAAAATACATATATTACAATAAAACCATTAACTAAAAAAATAAATGTAATTTATTCCATATTAACATATATTTTTTAGATATTATTATGAATTATAATAATAAAATTTAATGAATAAATTTAGGCTTCGTTTGGAAACTGTTTGTTTTAGTCTAAAAGTTATAAAAAGTTATTAAAAAAAACAAAAAGCCAACAACTTATACAAAAAAATTAAAGGTTTTCTTTCTCTACTTTTTACACATCTTTTTATAAAAAACTAAAAAATATTTCAATCGTACTAATTTTTTTTTACATCATATATTAGTAAAAAAAAATTAAAAAATTACTAAAAATTTCTGTTACAAAACGAGGCCTTAAGTGGTGTTTGGTTTTCCTTTTGGGCTAAATAATCACAAAAGGACAAAAAAAAAAAAGGTCAAAAAATCACAAAAAGACAAAAAAAAAAATCACTATTCCAAGGCTAAAAAGTCAAAAAAACCAATCAAGAAAACGAACAAAAAAATCTCAAGTTAAAAAAGTCAAAAAAATTAAAAAGCCAGCTAAAAAAATCATTGTCAAACGAAGGCTTAATACCCCTTGGGTGTGTTTGATTGGGGGATAAGGGGAAGATTATTTATTATGCGGATTGTAATCCGTACAGTAAATCCAATCCGATGTTTTTTTTTTTTAGTCCGCCGGACATGGAGTCCGGCCCGGACTCCATATCCCCATATGGGGGATTATATTATCCTAGGGGGGTGTGGGATAATTTTGAGGGGATTATTTACTGTTGGGATTAGGTGGTGAAATGACCATTTAGACCCTCTACTATTTAATTATGTATTATATTTAATAAAATTTAATAAAATTTAAATGTCTCAATTTAAAAATAAAATAATTTTATTTAACTTTTTATTGATGTTTTATTTATTTATTTTTAAATAATTTTTTATAGATATTTTATTGATGTTTTATTTTAAAATTTTGTTTATATTTTATTTAATTTCATTAATTAAATGTTAATAGATGTTTTATTTAATTTCATTGTTTAATTATTATTATTTTTAAAAATAAATTTATTTAAAATTATAATTAAAAAATAATATAAATTTTTATTGATATTTTATTTATTTATTTAAAAAAAATTATTTAATTGTGTAAAAAATAAAATAAAATAAAATTTTAATTAATCTAGCTAAAAATAATTAAAATATTAAAGATATGTTTAATATTGTTATTACTTAGTAAACAATTGAAAAAGGGTAAAATAATTTTTTGTTCATTTATCCTATCCAATCCGTCTAACAAAATAGTTATTTCCAGATATCTAATCCCATGAAAAAATAAACACATGATACATATCCAATCCAACTAAATAGTCTGAAAAATTTACAATCCCAAGACTCAAATCCGATGAATTCTAATCCCCTTTTATGCAGTCCGTCTAATTAAACACCCTGATTTATTGATAAAATAGTGGGCATTTTCTATTGATAAAAGAAATTGTAGGCTTCGGCTTTCCCAAAGCGACAAAAATACCCCCCCTTGTTTTTGGGTTTTCACGTTTTGTGCACATTAAGGCACGCCAGTCACCCCGCTAAAATATTTAAAAAATGCTGTTTTGTTTTAGGTGGTGTTTGGCAAACATGTTGGACTAAATAATTATAAAAGGATAAAAAAAAATCAAAAAATTATAAAAAGGCAAAAATTATAAAAAGACAGAAAAAAATCCATTATTCCAAAATTAAAAAGCCAATCAAGAATACCAAACGAATAAAAAAATTTCAGGTTAAAAAAATCAAAAAAACCAAAAAATTAACTAAAAAAGTCGTTGCCAAACGAAAGGTTAATTTTTAAATTTTAATTTTTGTACGGAAAAACTATCAAAATAATGTGGTAGTAACATTTTTTTTAAACAAAAAGTTATTAAGCCCATTCGAATAGCAATGAAAATAATTTAAAAAAAAATCCAGTTACTAACTAGCTAGAGTACTAATCGCGTTATTTGATTTTGATTGATTTTTTAAAGAAAAATGTTTGAGACCACTAGAAATGGAGTACTAGAAGGAGCACTAATGATGTGGCAGTGGACCCCGCTCACTTTCTATGCCTTGTTTTTTTTTTTTTTTTCATTTTTTATCATTCCCAATGCATTAGTGCTATTAGTGGTGTATTTTTTAGTGGTCTAAATCATTGTTGTTTTTTAAAATTAAATTTTTTGTTTTTAGTAATTATTTTTTAATATTTTAAGTTTTTTTTTTATGCACATAATTTAGATGCACCTAAAAAATAAAATATTTGTAAAAAAATTATTTTAAAAATTCAATAAATACACAAGAATATCAAAAAATATATTTATTTTTATTAGTATTTGATAATTTTTTTATATTTTTTTCATAAGTGTTATATTTTTTAAGTGTATCTAAGTTAGGTGCTTTTAAAAAATAAAAAATTTCTTAAAATATTAAATTTTTGACTAAAAATAAAAAATTAAATTTTCTGAAAAGTGTATCAATTTTTTAAAATTAAACAAAGTGAATAATAGTCAATGACGTTAAAGTTTTTTTTTCCAAAAATCCATCATTACTTAGCATGATGAATGATAATTTAAATAGTTCGAAAACAGTAAACAAATCTTTATCTCTTTAAAAAAAATTAATAAAAATTAAAATGAAAAGCTAGCAAATCTTTTTTACTTGAATAAATTTTTTAAATAATTCTAAAATGTACCTTTAGTTGAGTAGATAGTACAGCTAAAAAACTGCGAGACAGTTGTGTGTTTCACACCAGTAGATTTCATTGTGGGCCTCATCATGCATCTCACAAATTTTAAACGGTTTTGGTTGGTAGCTCGAAATTTAGTGGCCTTAATGGCCCTAAATTTCTATATAAGGCAAAAAAAAAAAAAACAAGGCAGAAAAAAAAAAGAAAAAAAAAACAGACTTATCCCAAAAAGGAAATTAGGGCCATTAGGGCCACTGTTTTTAGGGCCACAATTCATTTTCCAATTTTAAATTGAACAATCTAACCTATATAAAAGAAAAAGTATGGATTTTTCTAATCTTATTTATATCACAAAAAATAAAGTAAAAAAAACATTTGTAAATGAATTTAAAATGAAAGATGAATTAAACTAGTAAAAAAATAATAATGTTAGAAATTTCAAATATTTTACTAAATATTCCATTAAATATTTCACATAAATATAAAACTCACATAATGTAGGTTTCATGCACATATGAAACTTTTGATAAAATATTTATGCTGTGTTCGGTTGAGGGATTTAGAAAGGGAAAAGGAAAAGGCGTGTGAAACTATATGAAATATAGGCATGATTTATTTATATTTCACCTACTTTTTCTATTTTTTTTTCTAAATCTCTTCTCGAATTTCTTAACTAAACACTGTATTAGGGTGATAGCATTTTTTTAAAAAAATACATAGAACTTCACATGTGGGGGATCCAGGCAGCTCATGAGGGGTGGGAGCATTTTAGAGATTCTCTTTTCACAGTACCCAAAGTGTGAGGATGTTTGAAATAATTTAAATAAATATATTTTGACAAATATTATAAGTTTTAAATTTTTTATTAAATAAATGACAAAATATATTACTTGGAGGTGGCTATATGAGACATCTCATTATTTATTTGGTAGAAAATTTAACATCTTTAATATTATTTATATTTTTTTATAAAAAAATATGTAAAAAATAAAAAAATAAAAAAATAAAAGATACACTTTTATAAGGATGGCAAATAGTACTTTGAAAAACAAAGAAAGAATATCAACAGAAACAAAAAGAAAACCTCACCACGACCACCCCTGCGGCGCAGGTTAGTTAATTAATGTTTTTTTTTTTAACATTGGAATCCCAAAATATTCCCTCTTTGGTTTAAATCCAAAAAGCGTGCAGGGCAGCTATGGCCAATTATTATTAGGGGTTGTTTGAAATGTTTTAAATAAATTTATTTTTTGATTTTTTATAAAATATGAATTAATTTAAAGTGATATAATAAAAAAATAACGTGACTTAAATAATATGGTTTGACTGAAATATGATAGTAATTTTTTGATTTTTTAATTTTTTTTAAAAGATGTCAAACCTAACCTTAATATTATTTTTTTGAAGAGCTGTGATTGAGGCCTCGAAATTGAGGTCGAAATTGCCTCAAATGCAATTTTTTTTTTCTGGGCTAATACATTACAAAATAATAATAATAATAATAATAATAATAATAATAACAAGCAAAGCATCAACCCAAAAAAAAAAAAAAAAAAGAAGGGAAATTCGAGCCAAATTTGAGCCAAAAATTTGAGGCCTCAATCTTTTTCCTTTTTTAAAAGAAGTTAGTTTGATCACTAAATTAAGACATAATTATTGAACTTATGTACATTCCACATTTTTTAGTCTGGCAATATTATTACATAGTTTTCATTTGGCTAACTTATTTGAGTTAAAAAAATATAAAAAATGAAATAGACTAAATAAGTTAATAAGATAAAATATTACATCTAAATCATAATTAAGAGTTATTTAAGAAGTTGTTTAAAAGTTGATTTTTTTGACTTTTTAATTTTTTTGTCTTTTTATGTATAAAAAAAGTGAGGATTGATATGACCTAAAATAGATTAAAAATTAAAAATTAGATTTTAACTAGGTTGTCAAATTACCCCTCATTTCATTTTTTTTACAAAAATCATAAAAACCAAACCAAATAAACTTTTTAGTTTCAAATTTAAAAGTCTCAACTCAAAAAAATTAACTAAAAAAAGCCAATACTAAACGGCGAGTTAGGCTTTGTTTTGTTTTGATTAAAAAGTTAGTTTTTAACTATTTAAACAGAAAAATAAAATATTTGCTTTTGACTAAAAAATCTAAGTGCACTCAATTTTTTTGTATAAAAGAAAAAAAAAACTTTTTTTAATCAAATACATTCACTTTGCTTGGTTTTTATTTTTCAAAAATACTTTTTGAAATATTTTACTTTCTTATTTTTCATGTTTTTTTTTTTGTTTTTACTAATTTTTTTTTACTTTTTTAGACCTACCTAACATAAATATACCTAAAAGGTAAAAAAAAAAAATGTACGATGATTCAGTACATTTTTTTATATTTTTATATATTTATTAATTTTTTAAAATATTTTTTTAATAATTTTTTTATTTTTTAGATACATCTAAGTAAGGTGCATCTAAAAAAGTAAAAAAAATGTTTAAAATTTTAAAAATATTCACTAAAAACAAAAAAAAAACACGAAAATTAAAAAATTTAATTTTCAAAAAACTTATTTCAAAAAAATCAAACCAAATACACTGATTACTTTTTTCTAACGATAAGTTTATGTTAAAAATGAAAAAATTATTAAAGAATTAATTGTCAAATCAATCCATTAGACTTCATTTGTTTGCAAGATTAAGGGTTGGTTTGGCATTGATTAATATAATCAATTTTTTTGTATCGAAACTTTTTTAGTTTGATTTTTTTAGCCTTGTTTGGTTTTTATTTTTGAACTTTTTTGACTTTTGTGAGAAAGAAAATATAATAATTATAAGTAAAAAATAGTATTTTATATTGTTGATTTATATAGTCTATTTTTTTTTTGTGCTTGTATTAAAAAAATAAATGGGCTTCATTTATTTTGAGAAAGATACAGTTCCTCCTCTAATGAAGCGAGAAATTGTTCACAGGGTAATCAATTTTTTTATTATATTTTATTTCTCGCGTTTCTTTCTCCCGCCAACAAGAGCACTATCTCTCATATCATCATTACTATCAACACAAATTTCATTCTCACCATCTTGGAACTGGAGCAAAACTGAACTGGAGTAAAGCTGGGGTCATCCCTCAGGATGTCCCACGAGAAGAAGAAAAATGCTGAAATTTTGCTTAACCGGTCAATCGCTCGGTCGTCCGACCGGTCGACCACCCTGGCTCCTGTGTTTCTGCTGTTCTGTTGTTGCTCTGGTGCTAACTTGGGTCTTATTTTATACCTGTTTTAGCATCATTTTGCACTCCAAAAATATGGTTAAACACGAGGAGCATTTAAGGATTATAATGATCTAATTAAACTTTTCCAATTCAATTATAATCCATTTTTCATTACTAAAACAAATAATTAAAACATAATACATTTATTTGTCACAAAATAATTAAAACATGACATAATAAAAAATAATATTTTAATGAAATAGAATTTTAAAATAGAGAGTTTGATGGACTACGTATATAAAAAAGAGGCTAGTTAAAATACAAAAGTAAATTTTAGGTTATAATTTGACTTAAAATTTACTGAGGTTGGTGCGGATGCTCTTACACAATTTGACGTGTGTTTTTAGCACGATTGTTTAGAAAAGGAGTAATTTTGTAGTACAAATTAACAAAATTTATAGTTGTTTCTTATTTAATAAATTGTTTTTGTCATATCATTCCAGTAATTCCTCTTTCAAATTTTAAATTTCTTCCTTGTGTCACTAAACAAAAATATTAGTAAAATTTATTAGTTTAAAATAATATTTTTTAGGATGAGTTTAACCTTTCCTTCTTTTTTTTCTTTTCTCCCTTCATGTGAACATTTTTTTTTTTATTTTAAAATTTAAACTTTCCTTTTCAAAACAATTATAAGAAATTTTAACACATTTTGGAGTGTTTTGGACACATAGTAAAAAGTCAATTTTTTGACTTTTTATTTTTTAAGCCAAAAAAGTCACAAAAAAATAGGTTTTTTTTGCACAAAAAAATCAAAAAATAAAATTTTTCCAACTCTCTAAAACACCACTTTATCATGCTAATGAATTATAAAAAAATCTAGTAATTTAAAAGTGAAATGGGCCAGTTATGTAAAAACACCACTTTATCATACTAAGGCTAAGTTTGGCAATTCAAAAATAATCTCTATTTTTATCTTTTTATTCATCACATCACCTCTTAATTTTTCTGTATATTTTTTCTTAAAAAGATAAAAAATACACTTATTTAGGTCATCTCAAATAACCGTTAATGAATCAAAAAATAACTTTATTATAAACAATCCGGCGCATTCTAGCAAAGTGGGCCAGTTACGTAAAAACTCAAATATACAGTTCTAAAAAATAAAATAAAATAAAAATTTAAAAGCGAAAGGCACAGCAAAAGGGCGAAGACAATCACGTGACTCTGCCAAATTTTTGCCCCAAAACTTACCCTGCAAAATTTCTTTACTTTTGCTTTTTAGGCCACCCCATTGTTCTCTTCTCTCTCTCTGTTCAATTCCCACACATCCCTTCAAGTCCAATCACTGAATATAAAGCAGTTTTGCTTTTCAAAAATAAATTATAAATTATTTGTGTTTCATTTACACTTTTAATATATATACATATTTTTTACTTTTATAAGTAGCTGTTTAGAAAAAATAAAAAAGTGATGGGAGTAACAAATAATAAATAATAAATAATAAATAAATTATTTATTTACTAAATTGCCAAACTACCCTTTAATATCGAAGCATTTTCACTATAATTGTTATTTTATTTTCAATTGTAACTGTACACTTTAAGGTGTCATTTGGAATGTGAATTTTTTGATTTTTTAGTTAAATTAATTATAAAAAGATAAAATAAATTAAAAAATTAATAAAATAAAATAACATATTCAAACTATAATTATATTATTTTTCTTTTACAAAAGTTAAAAAAATTAATTCAAATGAACATTTTAACCAAGGTTAAAATAGCCATAAAATAACCCAATTTCCCAAATGAAATCTAAATTAAATTTCAATTTTAATATTTTGTCTACCTTCTATTAATGAAGTTAATATAAATTAAAAATTAAGAGATTAAAGCAAAATTTTGGTGAAACTGTGATAACTAAAATGAAATTTTAGTAAAAGTATAAGAGTGCTAATAAAGGGTTCTTTTGAGAAATAGTTAAAAATTGATTTTTTTAGATTTTTAAAAAAAAATGTGTAAAAAATGTGAGATGCCTCCGTTTGGAAAGTGAGTTGGTTTTTTGATTTTTTGACTTTTTTGGTTATTTTAGCCTAGGCTAAAAAGTTTAGTTTGGGAATGACTTTTTGGTTTTTTAACTTTTTTAATAGAGTGTAATGATTATGGGTTGGATATGATGTTTTGTTTATAGCGATTTAAATAGTCTATTTTATTTTTTGTGACTAAAATAGCCCCAAACCTTCTTATCAAACGGAGCGTAATCCCAAATAAATTAAAAACGGAAGGATATTTTTTAACTATCTTTCTAAAATAGCCAAAAATAACAAAAATATCACATACTTCAAATGACAAACGTGAACTTTAGATGGATAAATTGGTAAAGTATGGAAATTAACTATTATAATTAAAAATAAAAACACTAAAATAAAATTTTGATAAAAGTACAGTAATGGGAAGGGATTATTTTAAAGTTATGTAATTTTTTTTTTAATTATAAGTCGATATTTCCGATTAAATTAATAATAGTACATTTTTTATAATTTTTTTTTTTTTACAGTAGTGCCTGCATCTGTGTCTGTGAAAGCCTTGGCCAGTTGGCCTCTTTGGTTTTGGCATTTTTTGCGTGTTTGTATCTTTCTGGGATATAATAGACAGAGAATGTGATACTGATGATATGATATTTGAATCATGATATATTATTTGAATCATTGATCTTTGAGATTGTGAGGATATGGTGGAATCATAGGGGTTGAGCAAGGGAGAGAGGGCTAAAAACCAACAACATACCCACATGGAATTTGCGGGGATCGGTTACAAAACATATAGAAATCACACCCCAGCATTCCCAGATCTCTAGGTTCTCGGAATTTCAGGCTTAGTGTTTGCTTGTTTCTCGAGAAAATTCTCTCCTTGTTGTCTTTCCCACTCCAAACCCTGCCCATTTGGCTCCAAGCTGTGTATACTTGTGCAAAAACTAATTTTTAGCGTATGGGTCTTTGTTTTTGTGGAGTTTTAGCATCTGGGTCTTGGAGTTTATGAAGTTTTGTGGACTATGTGAAGAGCAGTTTTGAGTCCCAAGACTGAATCTGAAAGGGTTCTACTTCATGTTATAGTAATGGTGGGCTTTGCTTGATGGGTTTCTGATACTAAGCTAACTTTTTGTTAGAGAGTTGTTTGGATGATGCAATAATGTAGAGGTTGTTAGTTCGTGTTAATGGTTTCTGGAATGGTTGGTTTTGGTGGTTTTGATAAGTGGGTACTGTTGTACTGAAGGTAGAATAGAAAATGGAAAGAAGTGGGTTTATGTTGTGGAGAGTGGGATTGCTGGTTTTGACATTGTTGGAAGGTTCTTCTGCAACTCTTTCTCCTTCTGGTATAAACTATGAAGGTCAGTTTCTATTTGGGATGATTTCATTTTTTGTTTTTGTTCATTTTTGTTGTTTCTTAGAATTAAATGCATAAAGAAAGATACTAAGCTATTGCAGTTATTGAAATTACAAGCCGCAAATTTGGCAGATTTTCTAGTTATGGCCTTGTTACTTAATTGTCTGTTCCAAATTTGATATAAAAGTTCATCCTCTACCCTCTGTGGTTATCTTTCGCTTTTTCTTGGATCTTTTTCATGTTGTATGTGGGAAAAGTATACTTTTATTAAATTTAGAATGGAAAGTTATTTTTTGCTCCTGTACTTGGGCTACATCTCCAGCCCCTGCTCAAATTTGAGTAAAAAATTTATTTTATATGAACCACTCCAACAGACCAACTCTGATTTAAGCATTAGTTTGTAAAAGCTTTACTAATGGCAAAGTGGTAAATTTGAGAGCCAAAAAAAAAAAAAAGAGAAATGAGAGAGCATTTGAGTCTCGCTTGATTTGGGTAAAAATCGGAGTAAAACTCAAATTTGGTATAAGTTTGGGTTAAGGAGTGGAGGGGTTTTGAGTATTTGAGTTTGATATAGGTTGGAGTGCAAGATTGGAGATGCCCTTAGTGCCCTCATGGCTTTGCATTCTTGTAGTTTTTTGTTTTTACCCTTTTCAAGTCCACGTAATCGTGGCTTGGAAACCCATGTTTTATAATTATTTTTCTGTTGTTTTGATGCTTGCTTGAGATAGAAGAGCAAAATGTGACCCATCTTTTGTTTGGTAAAATCTGATTCAGTGGTGGCTTTGATGGCTATAAAAAATGCTCTCAATGACCGATACAATGTTTTGGAGAGCTGGGATATTAATTCAGTAGATCCTTGTTATTGGAGGATGGTTACTTGCTCTGATGGTTATGTCTCTACTTTGTAAGTTGCCTAATCCCTTAACCATAAAGAGATTGGAAAAATGAACAAAAAACTTATCACATTTTACAGATTTCTTGTTGTCAAACTCCTGTTTGGTGAGCTGTTTATCTTCTTATCAGAGGATTGCCTAGCCAAAGCTTGACTGGGACTCTATCGCCTTCAATTGCTAACCTCAGTAACTTGCAATCTGTGTAAGTTGGAACATTCTTTCTTCCAAGCAATGTGATTACATTTGTATGTTTTCACTTTACTTTTCACCACAATATTATTTACAATCCTCGCAAATAATCAAGAAATTTAGTTTTGATCACATACTGTTACTGTTTTAATTGTGTAGGTTGCTACAGAATAATGCTATTTCTGGTCCTATTCCTGCTGCAATTGGGAAGTTGGAGAAGCTTCAGACACTTGATCTCTCTAGCAATAAGTTTAATGGTGAAATACCCAGTTCATTGGGAGACCTCAAGAACCTGAATTATTTGTAGGTTTCTGGAACTTTCTTCAACCTTGAGTTCCACCATATATTTCACAATTCAGTACATTCGGATTTTCTCCTTCTTGGAATTGACTCGTTTTTGTTGTGCTTTTTTGAGCAAGTCAGGAAACTAAACAACAATAGCCTTACTGGATCCATTCCAGACACTTTGTCCAAAGTTGAAGGTCTCACACTTGTGTAAGTGTTTGCCCCTCTTCACTTTATTTTGTGTAGAACATTGGAGGAGACCTCAGAAATATTCTTTACCATCTTTTGTGAATATTGCTGGCAGAGACCTTTCTTTCAACAACCTCAGCAGTTCCGTGCCAAAAATTGCTGCACGAACTTTCAAGTGAGCTGCCCCTAAATTGTTCTCATATTGCTCAGTTCTTTACGTATTTTTTTAATTGATGAAGTTGTCATGCACTTCTCTCTGCTTTCAGGATAATTGGCAACCCATTAATTTGTGGGCCTAATTCAGATAACAACTGTTCTGTGGTCTATCCCGAGCCTGTTTCCTTTCCGCCAGATGGTGTCAAAGGTGTCCATCACATAGTAGTATTTAATTTTCTTTTTAAGTTACTTCACTGCTTTTCCATAACTGTCCCATGACATGTTTAATTGATGGAATCTTTACTTTCCCAGATGGGTCAGAATCAGGGACAGAGAGCCACCATGTGGCTGTCACTTTTGGCGTGAGCTTTGGTGCTGCCTTTTTAATTATAGTAATCATTGGATCATTTGTTTGGTGGAGATATAGACACAACCGGCAAATTTTCTTTGATGTTAATGGTTAGGTCTTATATACTTCTATCTTCATTTTATTTCCCAGTTTCTTCATTGACAAGTATAAATTCTTATGGCATTATGATGATTGATTAGACGCATTTGTGCTACAACTTAGTTGCATTAGATTATCATAATTCATGTTGTGTACACTGCATTTGGTTGGCCATTTGTTAGATTTTTCAATGGTTTAGAATATCATTTGTAAGTGCCTTTTTGTGTGTCTACATGTTATGCTTGAAAGTTTTTAAGTTTCAGAAATTTTAATGAAGCTTTTCTGTTTAATTCTTAAACAGTTGCTTGGTAAGTAGTTGATGATTTCTGATGTGTGAGACCCCTCCTTCAGCATTAGATTTTTTTTTCTTAGCATTTTTATGATTCCATAAGCTTAACATTGTTCTTGTCTTTCATAAAATTTTTGAACCACGGAAGAAATTACCACAGTTATGCAATGAATGTGCAGATTTTTAATGAAAAGATGTGTTAATGATTTTATTTTGTTAATGAATGACGCTTCAGGCAATATTGAACTTATTCTGTATGTGCTATGTGATTAAGGTAAGTAAGAAAAAAGATTGATGCCAAAGCTAGATTAACCCTGATCTAGAAACCATCTGGTTTAGATTTAAGAGTGATCTGGAAAAGAATCCATGAATATATGAGGTTGAGATTGTGTTACCATGCTTATATGTCAAGATTAAGTCAAGTAATTGATAACATAAGAAAGAGATACATGTGTATATATTTGGGAAATATGTATATGTATTATTGTCCCCTAAAACCTCAAATGATGAATCCTCCAAAGCAGGTCCTAATCTTGAAAAAAGGGCACTATGAACAAAGTAAAAGAAATCGAAGAGATCTGAGTGAGTGGAAATAAAAAAACTTTTAATGGCTATTCCCTGGGGCTTAAAAATTTTCTTGCTTGTTCTGAGGTCCTGGTGTCCTTTGAAAGCTTTTACCAATATACCAGCACCAGGCAGGTGTCAGACTCTGTATGCTGTTTTACCACTTGTAACTTTGTACATGTGTGTCTGCATGTTTGCGTATTTCTCTGCAAAGAAAGATGGGGATTTCTAGAAAAATTTAATTCATATTGTTTTGATTGACTGACAATTTGACATGGTCAACATACAATTTAAGAGAAAAGAAACTGGAAACAAAGAGTGGATGATAGTTGGCCAGTAATTATACAATTGTTTGTTGCAAATGGAATACGAATAAAATGTAAGTGATTAAAAAATTTAGACAAATACTGTTTTCTGGAGGGGTAATTCATCAGTTAGGTCTCAGTTTTTCCATCTGGCTGTTAACCTGAAGTCCTTTTAAAGACTTATTTTTGGGTAAGAAATGAAATTATTAGTTGAAACAGTCACATAAATATACTTTTGTCGGTTGTGCTATTTAATGTATTTTATGCAACACCATTTGTTTGATACCGATGACTGAGTTATTTGTTTTAATTGGTGCATATAATGAATGTCACCCTTTTTCCTCTCTAATTAGCCCAATATTCTGAGCTGTAATTCATTACTTGGCAGATCAATACGATCCAGAGGTATGTTTGGGCCATTTGAAAAGGTATACCTTTAAGGAACTCCGGGCTGCAACTGATCATTTCAACTCGAAGAATATATTAGGGAGAGGTGGATTTGGAATTGTGTACAAGGGTTGCTTAAAAAATGGGAATGTGGTAGCAGTCAAAAGGTTGAAGGACTATAATGCTATTGGGGGTGAAATCCAATTTCAAACTGAAGTTGAGATGATAAGTTTGGCGGTCCACCGGAATCTTTTGCGGCTTTGGGGGTTCTGTACGACTGAAAATGAACGACTTCTTGTCTATCCGTACATGCCAAATGGGAGTGTAGCTTCTAGATTAAAAGGTTAGTAAAGTTCAGTTTTCGCTGCTTGCTGTCATTTTTATATTCCATCAATTATATTCCTCCATTAATAAGATGTCATGTTAGTAGTAATTCACTTCTTGAATCTTACTTGTGCATTGTAAGTGTGTTGGGTAATAAACTTCAAGGAAATAGACTTCTCTAAAAGCTATTCAGCTTGTTTGTTTCCATGTTTCAAAAAATACTTTTCAAAAAATTCTACTTTCTTATTTTCTGTATTTTTTTTTTGTTTTTACTGAATTTTTTAAATATTTTAAGCAATTTTTTTACTTCTTAGATACACCTAACATAAATACATCTAAAAAATAAAAAAAATTGTAAAAAAAACTTTTTAAAAATTCACTAAATACCAAAATTACAAAAAAAAATACAAGAATTCAATACATTTTAGTATTTTTATGTATTTATTAATTTTTTAAAATATTTTACTTTTTAGATACATCTAAGTAAGGTGCATCTAAAAAAGTAAAAAAAATGTTTAAAATTTTAAAAATATTCACTAAAAATAAAAAAATACGAAAACCAAAAAACTTAATTTTCAAAAAACTTAATCCAGAAAACTCAAACCAAACACACTGATTAGGATGATTTCTAATTGGAAATTTCTAATTATTAAGATATCAAGCAGTGGTAGCTCAACCATTAGACTACTTTACACGTTGCCTAAGGCCCATCATGAAAATCTTTAAAAGATTCTTATTGCTGAAAGACACATTTTTTCAAAGGCCTAGTCAAATAAGACCTCATTATGATTTTTAGTTCAAGGTCTCGAAAACCTTGGGCCATTTCTGATAAAATCCTCCAGAGTTCTTGCATCCATCCAAACTTAAAAATTTCCTACTTCGCATTTAGTCAATGATATATTTATCATGAGTCATTCTTCTTGTGGAATCAGTTGAGATCCACATTAGGGGAGATTTGGGGATTGACTCAACATTATCTTGCTGGCAATTGTGTCAAGGGGGTTGGGATTGTTAGCAATCCGTAACATCTAACCAAGATCAGCGAGACAAAAAAACAGAGAAGAATCAATGCACAAGAATGTAATCACATGCACATACAAGAAATAAACGTTTTCATGGTTCACCCCCAAAATTAGGGCTACATCCACTAGCACTGCTATTCTGTTATGATCAGAAAAAGTTACACGAAATAATTATATAGCCGCCCCCTCGCAACTTCATATACATAGAATTAGGGGAACAAGTCACAAGTGCGGAAATACCAAAAATACCCTCTCCAACAAGGTTTTGGGGTCGGGCTATACCCTATAAAGCATGCTTAAGATTGTTGCTTCCAAACTTATGGTTTGAGCTCAGTTACTTTCTTGGAAACACTTTTATTACTTGTAACTTGTTTATGTCAACTAGTGTTTCACACCCTTTTACTAAACAACGTTTCCTGGTTCGAGATAAATTTAGCTTCGTTGTAACCACACTGGCCAATTCTGACCGCACATTTATGATGAAGCTTTCTCGAGTTTAGCTGAATAAAGCATAGTTTTATTTCATTTTTATTTTGAGTTTTCTTACCAGATCATGTCCATGGTAGACCCGTTTTAGACTGGTCAAGGCGAAAGAATATAGCTTTAGGCACAGCAAGGGGGCTACTATATTTGCATGAGCAGTGTGACCCCAAAATCATTCACCGTGATGTTAAAGCAGCCAACATTTTGTTGGATGAAGATTTTGAGGCAGTTGTTGGAGATTTTGGGTTAGCAAAACTCTTGGATCACCACGATTCTCATGTGACCACAGCTGTGCGTGGCACTGTTGGCCACATTGCTCCGGAGTATTTGTCAACCGGTCAGTCGTCAGAAAAAACTGATGTATTTGGATTTGGGATCTTGCTCCTCGAGCTAATCACAGGTCAGAAGGCTCTGGACTTTGGACGCGTGGCAAACCAGAAAGGAGTAATGCTTGATTGGGTATTTACTCTCTCTCTCTCTCTCTCACACACACACACGCACACATTAAGGAATGGGCAAGTTTTATTGGCCTCCATTGTGTAATGAAGAAATGACAATTAGCCTAACAATTTTGACAAAATTACATTAATCTCCCTTGTAATAGTGGCAACACACATGCACATTAAGGAATTTGTAAGTTTTGTTGACCTCCCTTGTGTAATGAAGAAATAACAATTAGATCTATAATTTTGACAAAATTACATTAATCTTCCTTACAATAGTGGCAACTTATTGGTGTTGTTATTATATTACCCTTAGATATTTTGTATTTAAATATGTATTGATGTCAAATGGCACTATTACTCTACCTCTTACCCAATAAATTTACCTAATTATCCTCATTCTCCAAACGGCTTAATATAAGTATTTTGATGCAAGTGATGTTTGAACATAAATATAATGAAGGGTGAAATAAACATTTTAGTCTAAAAAATGATGGCACCATCATTTTCATCCGCTATCCATCTGACTTAACGGATTATTAACAGTATGGTTCAAAGAGTTACGAATGATATTTGAAAAGTGCATAGTGTAATTATGCCAAAATTGTGGCACCAGTTATAATTTTATCATTACTTGGGGGAAGCAGTGTAATTTACCCATATGGAATTTATTTGGTGAAACGTAAATAAAAGGTTTAAAGGATAAATCGAAACGAGTCTACTCTTGAATTTTTTGATAAAATTTTCTTTTCCTTGAATTATTTGTGACATGTTACTGTAACTTTTATGCAGGTAAGAAAGCTCCATCAGGAGGGAAAACTGAACCTATTGGTGGACAAAGATTTAAAGGGCAATTTTGACAGGGTGGAGTTAGAAGAAATGGTTCAAGTTGCCCTTATATGCACTCAATTCAATCCTTCTCACCGCCCCAAAATGTCCGAAGTACTAAGGATGTTGGAAGGTGATGGCTTGGCGGAGAAATGGGAGGCCTCACAGAATGTTGAGACACCAAGGTATCTCCGGTCATTTGAAAATCCGCCTCAAAGATATTCGGATTTCATAGAAGAATCTTCTCTTGTGGTTGAAGCAATGGAACTTTCTGGCCCACGGTGACAAAAACCCATTTCTCTCTCCTCTCTATACAGTTCCTTTTTCATGTCATTTAGAGTTGCCAAGCTTTGAAGTGAAAAATTAGTTGTTTGGTGTTTGATAGTGTTGAATGAGCGTGTATTCAATCTGTTGAAAAGGAAAAGCAAATGTATAAGCATTTGGTTGTTTGTTGGAAATCTTGGTTGAGTGATAGTGTCTTTTGTCAAAAATTGTGGAATCAAAATGGGGAATTTGTATATAATTACGATTGCAGTTGTCTTTGTTTGAAAAAAGAAAAAAAAAAAAAAAAAAAAATCTTGATTGGCAAAGAAATATAAAACATTCTGTGGTTGTTTATTTCTGAGCCATTTAAATGTGTCAAAAAAAAGTGAGTTATATATTAGTTGTAACAGTAATATTATATGAATAAAAATTATATGTATGAGTGAGTTTTATATATCTATACTATATATTAAGTAAAAGGGGGTATTTAACCTAAGCCTTGTGAGAGCTCCAATCTTCCAATCTAAATTTTTTGATTTTTTGATTTAAAAAAATAATAATAATCTTAGCATTTATTAACTTCTCCCAACTCCTAAGTCTTACCCTCATAATAACACTTTAATGCATTAAGAACAAGTATAAAAAAAATTCTTTGAAATCAAACACATATTAATTCTTTGAAAAGTCCCAACACATATGATTATTATCCCTCATAATAACACTTTAATGCATTAAGAACAAGAATAAAAAAATTTCTTGAAAAGTCCAATACATGATTATTATCAAAATATTAAATTTTAATATAATATAATAAAAAAAAGACATTTAATTCCTTAAAAAATACAACACATATGATTATTATCAAAATATTAAACTTTAATGTAATATAAAAAGAAAAAAAAAGAAGACATTTAAAAAAAAATTAAAAATCACAATTCACAGCTCCAATCTCCCAATCTAAATTTCCTGATTTAAAAAAAAAAATCTTAGCATTTATTAATTTCTCCCAACTCCTAAGTCTTACCCTTATAATAACACTTTAATCCATTAAGAACAAGCATAAAAAAAATTCTTTGAAAAGTTCCAACACATGATTATTATCCCTCATAATAACACTTTAATATAAAAAAAAAATTCTTTGAAATTCAACACATATGAATTCCTTGAAAAATCCCAACACATATGATTATTATCCCTCATAATAACACTTTAATGCATTAAGAACAAGAATAAAAAATTTCTTGAAAAGTCCAACACATATGATTATTATCAAAATATTAAACCCTAATATAATATAATAAAAAAAGACATTTAATTCCTTAAAAAGTCCAACACATATAATTATTATCAAAATATTAAACTTTAATATAATATAAAAAGGAAAAAAAAAAGAAGACATTTAAAAAAAAAATATTTAAAAATCACAATTCATAGCTCCAATCTCCCAATCTAAATTTCCTGATTTAAAAAAAAAAAAATCTTAGCATTTATTAACTTCTCCCAACTCCTAAATCTTACCCTCATAATAACACTTCAATGCATTAAGAACAAGTATAAAAAAAATTCTTTGAAAAGTCCCAACACATGATTATTATCCCTCATAATAACGCTTTAATGCATTAATAACAAGCATAAAAAAATTTCTTGAAAACTCTAACACATATGATTATTATCAAAATATTAAACTTTAATATAATATAATAAAAAAAAGACATTTAATTTCTTGAAAAGTCCAACTCATATGATTATTATCAAAATATTAAACTTCAATATAATATAAAAAAAGAAAAAAAGAAGACATTTAAAAAAAATATTTAAAAATCACAATCACATATATAGATAATTGTAAACACAATCCGTGCATAGTACGGGTGATATGCTATCTATCTATACTATATATTAAGCAAAAGGGGATTTTTAACCCCCAAGGCTTATGGGAGCTCCAATATACTAATCCTAATTTTTTAATTTTTTGTTTTTTTAAAAAAAAAATAACCTCAGCATTTATTAATTTCTCTCAACCCACAAGACTTTTTGACTTCTCTCATAATTGCTGCAGTACCTTTTCCAAAACAAATAATTTGTATATTAAAAACAATTTAAAACAAATATAAATATAAATATCTATATCTATCTATTTATTTATATCTATCTCTAACCTACAAGTTTTGTGGGAGTTCCAATATTTGAATCTTAATTTCTTAATTTTTTTTGATTTTTTTTGAAAAAAAAAACTTAGCAATTATTAAATTCTTCCAAATCTTTTTAACTTCTCCAACACACACTCTTTTTAACTTTTCATATACCTATTGCAAACAGTGAGTCTCCTTTTTGTTTTCTCTTTCTTGACTTCTTACTTCTACACTTTCAACTTCAGTGACCACGTATGCAAACAGTAAGTCTTCTTTTTGTTTTCTCATTCTTGACTTTTACTTTTGTTTACTCTTTTAATATTGTAGTTAGATAGCGCATAAAAATATTTTGTGATTTTTTTAGTGAATAAAAAAATTATAATTTGATTTTTTAATTTGATTGAAGTTAGATAAATATAAACCCTCACAAAGAGAAAAATGTGATTATAATTAGTTGAATGATTTTTTTTTAAATGTGATTGTAGTTAATTTAGTAGTTCTTTTTTTTCATTTATTTATTTTATTATGGGAAAAATGTGATGTGATTATAGTTTGTTCACTGACTCTTTTTTTTTTTTAATATGATTGTTGTAATTAATTCAATAGTTTTTTTTAATGTTATTTAATCTTTTTATTTACTATTTTAATTTTATTTTTAATATGATTGATTTTAAATAAACATAAACACTTACAAAGAAAAAAATGTGATTGTAATGTGATGTGATTGTAGTTTGCTCAATGGCTTTTTTTTTTTTAATATAATTGTTGTACTTAGTTCAATGGTTTTTTTTTAATGTTATTTAATCTTTTTATTTACTATTTTAATTTTATTTTTAATATGATTGAAGTTAGATAAACATAAACACTCACGAAGAAAAAAAATGATCGTAGTTAGTTCAATGGTTTTATTTTTTTTAATGTGATTGTAGTTAGTCAATGGTTCTTTTTTTTATTATTTATTTTTTTATTATGGGAAAAATGTGATGTGATTGTACTTTGTTCAATGGTTCTTTTTTTTAATGTGATTTAATCTTTTATTTACTGCTTTAATGCTTTTTCTTTACAATTATTTATGAAAAAAATATTTGCGATTTGATTTGATTTTTTTTTATCTGATTTTTAAAGTACCAATTATTGATAATGATTAGACTGTATTTTGAAAAAAAAATTGTAATTGATTTTGTTAACTCACTGTGTTTTTTGAAAAAAAATTATTGGGTTTTTTTAACTATCAATTTACTTAATTTGTGATTTGATTTTTAACTCACTGTGTATTTTGAAAAACAAAATGGATTGTACTCATTAGGGTCACATAATATACCAATTATTGATGATGATTAGATTGTATTTTGACTCAAAAAAAATTATAATTGATCTTTTTAACTCACTATGTTTTTTGGAAATAAATTCTTGTGTTTTTTAATTATCAATTGACTTAATTTGTGATTGATTTTTTTAATTATTGATGACAATTAGATAGCATTAAAAAAATTGTCATTTGTATTATTGAAGTTATCTCATTTTGTTTATAATTTTATTTTTTAATATGATTGAAGTTAACTTACAAAAAGAAAAATGTGATTGTAATTTGTTCAATGGTTATAAATAATATTTTTATTTACTATTTTAATGGTTCTTTTTTTCAATTATTATTTTTTTATTATGAGAAAAATATGATTGTAGTTAGATAGCATTAAAAAAATTGTGATTTGTATGATTAAAATTATCTCCTTTTGTTTATAATTTGATTTTTTTAGTATGATTGAAGTTAGATAAACATAAACATTCACACAAAGAAAAATGTGACTGTCGTTTGTTCAATACTACTAAATAATCTTTTTATTTACTATTTTAATGGTCCTTTTTTTGAATTATTTTTTTTATTATGAAAAAAATGTGATTGTAGTTAGATAGCATCAAAAAAAAATGTGATTTGTATGATTGAAGTTATCTCCTTTTGTTTATAATTTAATTTTTTAATATGATTGAAGTTAGATAAACATAAACACTTAAGGGGGTTTTTAAGGAAAATGAGGTTTTTAACCCCAAGTCCCGTGGGAGCTTCAATATCTCAATCTGAATTTTCTAAATTTTTTATGAAAAAAAAAACTCAGCATCTACTGATTTGGTCAAAATCTCCTGATCAGCATTTATTAACTTTTTTCAATCCACATGCCTGCATTTATTGATTTGGTCAAAATCTCCTGATCAACATTTAAAATTTCCTCATACAAATAATTATAGATACAATCTGTGTATAGTTACTGCAGTACCCTTTTCAACTTTTCTCATATACTATGGTTAGTGATAAGATTGTTAAATTATTTTTATAAAAAATCTTAAAAAACATAATTTATCTATTAAAAAAAATCTAAAACAAATATAAATATCTATAATTATTCTATACATAACACGGGTGATAGGCTAGTTAGTTATAACGGTAATATCATATAAATGAAAATTATATGTATGATGATGTAAATGTTGTTGTCTATTTATTTGCAAATTTGATGGTAAAAATTTATTTGGTTTGTTTAATTTTTAGTGAGTAATAATATTTACACTTAATTTTTAACCTCTTATATTTGAGACAAAAAGTAAAAAAAAAAATTTAGTGTGAAAACTTTTAAGAGAAATATAAATACTATTTAATTTGTCTAGGAGCAGTGAATTTTTTTTCTTTTGTGAAATAAAAATAAAAATAAAAATAAAATATAAGATGGCTCAGTAGGAGTCATGGGCCAGATGAGGAGTCCGAATCCTCTCCAGCCAAAGGATCCCTCCGGTCCTTCGGTCAAGGGCCACGATTTGGCCACGTGGCCCTTTGAAGATCTACGGCTCAGATTAAAAAAAAAAAAAAAAAATTCATTTTTCACCAAAAACTTCTTCAAATCATCTAAAAAAAATATGAACATCATCAATATCATCTTCAAACTTAATTGATTATTCAGATCATCTAAAGATGTTCAAATTTTATCAAACACTAAAAAAAATCTTCAAGATCAGATTTGAACATCAATCTTAATTGATAAAATTTGAACATCATCTTCAAACTTCAAACTTCAAAATTTGAACATCAATATCATCTTCAAACTTCTTCAAACTTAATTGATTATTTCCCTCAACATTTCAGTTCCGTTTTTTTTTAAATTGATATTTTCAATACAGATCTGTGAGTAAATCTGTAAAAAAAAATCAGATTTCAAATCTGCATAAATTTTTTTTCTTGAAGATCATCAATATCTGCAGAAATTTTTTTTAGTTTTGATGCAGATTTCTGTGTTAAAAAATCTTTGAAGATCATCTATCCATTGTTTTTCAGAAATCTGCATATATATTCAGATCATCTAAAAAAAATCTGAACATCTTCAACATCATCTTCAACACCTTCATCATCTATCCATTGAAGATCATCAAGATCATCTGCAGAAAAAACGCATCAAATCTTCATTATCTTCAACATCATCATCTTCAACATCATCATCATCTTCATCAACAACAAAAAAAAAAATTCCTCTGCAGATTCGGATCTACAAATCTTCATCATCTTGACTTTTCTTCTTTTTCTTCTTCCAAAATATCTGCATCAGAAAAACGCAGAAAAAAAAAAATGCATCCTCTTTTCTTCTTCCATTTTAGAGAAATGAAATTTTTATTTTTTTATTTTTTGTCTGAGCCGTAGATTTTCAAAGGGTCACGTGGCCAAATCGTGGCCCTTGACCGGAGGACAGGAGGGACTTTTGGCTGGAGAGGATCCGGACTCCCAGATGAGTCTCTCTAACGAAAGTGGACAAGGATGCTAGAATCATGATAGCTTGGGCTGAGCATATAGCCTTTCATTTCAATTTGGTATAAACATATTTTGGGGCGATTGATAATAATGTGCAATGAGATGAAGTTGAGAAGCTGATTGGAGAATTCATGCAAGGACAAAAGGGGAAGAAAATGAAGAAGAATAAGGCTATGGAGTGGAAGAAATTAGCAGAAAAGGCTATTAGACTAGATGGGTCATCCACTTTGAATTTGGACAAACTAGTGAATGTAAGGTAGTGTGTGGTTTAGTTTTGAAATTGTGATTTTAATAAAAAAAAAAATTAATTTTTTTTTTTCAAAATTCATAATCAAGCACACAATTTAAAAATTATTTTTAAAATTCAAAACTAAATATACAACTCAAAACTCAATTCAAAAATTCTTTTCAAAAACTCATAATCAAATTCTTTTCAAAACTCTATCAAAAAAAAAAAAAAATCAAAATTGTGTAATAACTTCAAAACTCTATTTCAAAAAAATATCAAGATTTTTTAGATAGGTTTGATTTGGTATTTGGGATGGGGATTGGGATTGGGATTGGGATTGAGATTGGAAAATAATTTTGTGTAATAATTAAGTTTCATTTTGTCTAATGATTTTGTTTAGATTGTGTGGTTGAAGTAATAAACATTTATTCTTTTTTGCTTGGGAAATTTGTTAAAACTCTTTTATTGGACTTTTATTTGGTGAAAATGACAACTTAATTTATTTTGTTTCATAAACTATCTAAGGAGGAAGCGCATAATTGAGTAAGGATAAGGTAAAATATATATATATATATATATTTTAGACAATATTGTCAGAGTAACATATTACTGTTTAATTAATTTCGACGGTAATAATTTTTTTTAAAGGATTTCATAGTCAATACGAATCTTATTTGATAGATTTTCATAAGAGGATTCTGAAAATAGTAATTTTATTAAAAATCAACATCTAAATCAAAAGTTATATTATATTAAAGTTTAATATTTTGATAATAGTGATATGTACTGAACTTTTCAAGAATTTTTTTTTGTACTTATCCTTCGTGCATTAAAATTTTATTACGAGAGAGTTTTGACCAAATCATCTTTTGCTTTTGATATATGCAAGGACTTAAAGAAGTTTCTCATATGCTAATTCAAGATCATAAATCTCCATATGCAAGGACTTAACAAGTTTCTCATATGCTAATTCACCTTGAGATGTAATAGCTGTAATTGAAATTGGAATGCAATTGATGATTGAAAAAAAAAAGAACACATTATAGACAACAAGAAATCAGAAACTAGATTAGCTGGAAAAAAAATAAATAATAATACAAAAACCATAAAGCTGGTGGTGTAGCTGCAGAGAAATTAAAGTAGTATTTTATTAATTAGAATGAGGTAAAATGAAATAAAATGATTACATTAAAAAAAGAAAAATGAAAAACCTAGTGCACAGAAATAGTGCATAGACAAAACAAAACAAAACACAAACCCTTTCTTGGTATCTGTTCTGCAGCATTTTTGAATTTATAACAAAGCGAGACGCAACCCTCTCATATAAAGATAAACAAATTATTTCTCTAGTGAGCGTCTAAAAATGGTCACACTTTAGAATTGAAATGCTATATATATTTTTTTGGATTTTTAATTTCACCCGGCATTATAGTTAGCTTGACTTTTTCGAGTTGTTCAATGAATAGCATTATAAAATTTTCTACAAAAGGTCTGTGTCGTGGTGACTAATATTTTTCCTTCAATTTGATCGTCTCTCATTCAACTCCTTACTATACGACTACAAGAGAGAGAGAGAGAGAGAGAGATGACAAACGGTGCCAGCAACTGAAGATGACTCCCACCCCACCTTATTCATGTCAAAAACAAATACTAATTAACCTTATTCATGTAATAATGGAGATTTGTCTCATGAAATTTAAGAAGTAATAGTATTACATGCACAAATTATTATATGAGTTAGTGTATTAATATAGGATGTTTTGAGAAAATGATTAAAAATTATTTTTTTTGATTTTTTCGTGAGAGATAAAAGTAAGTTAAAAATTGAGAAATGACTACTTTTAATCCACTTTTCAAAATAAACCTACATATTATAGTATTGTTGCTTTAAAATTATAAATTTCATCCATTAAACAAATTATAAAAATTTAAAATTCTTAAAATTATATCAAATTATTCATTTATATTAACTAATATATTAATTGATAGTTATAACTTTACTCTTTCAGAATTGGTGGATCTATTGCCAACCATAACATGTGCATCAATCAATCTTTTATTCAATTATTATTATAAATATATGGATTAATATTTTATTTATTTTTTAATGACGTGATTGATTGATTGATTTGTTTAATTTTGTTTGTTTTTGTGTGTGGTGCTCACATCAAATTAACTAAAAAAAAAAAAAAAATGATTTTCATTCAACACAGCAAAGCAAAACACAGCTTCCTGAAATTGTGTTCGGTGGCGAACGAACATCGATGGCGACGGCTCGATGAACGAACGAACATCGACGAACGAACACAAAGCACCATCGGCGGCGAACATCGACGTCTCCTTCTCGGGTCTCTCTCTCTATTTATGTATCTCAACAATACATATATTTTGCTACTTATATTCATTGAAAAATAAACAGAGCAATCCTCGAAATTCTTGCCCTCCAAATAAATTCTTGCCCTCCAAAAATCTACTTCCTCAATTCCTTCTCATCTCATATATATATACTAGTGTATGCCCGTGCCTAAAGGCACGGTGTAAATAATATTGAGATTAAAATGTAATTGTAATTTGTACGTATCATATTAAAATTTGTAGAGTCTGTAGCACCTAATAAAAGTTCAAGTTAGCACTCCTACCGTTAGTTTGCGGCTAACACCTAATACATTGGTGAGTGCCATAGTACCCCGAACCACAAATATCTGATTGAAATAATATAATACACAGAACATAAATACCATAACCTTGCAAATAGTAGTCTTTAGAAATTGTTTACAAATTAAGATACGAAATTCAAATATTTTGAAATAATTTTCCAATCAAGATACGAAAAGCATTGAAAAACTAAATGCACCATATCATGAAGAAGAAATCAACTCTATGCCATAGCATCCCAACAATAAATGGTAAAAAAAATAATTCCACCAACTCATCTAGTTTGTCAAATTAATGTAAAAATCATCAATTACATCAACTATAGAATACAAATTGTTGCTTTACAAAATAGTCGAATTAAAAAGATTTTAAAGTCATTTAATAGCCATCAAGTATTGCAAGTATCAATACTTGAAAGAAAATGTATAGTAAGAAGAGTAAATTAAATAAGAAAAATTATAAATAGGTGATAACTTCACAAAATATTTAAAAACTCATTGATTTGTATTTTTCTCAATGAAATAAGAAGATGAGTAAAAAGAGCCCATATAACAATTTGGTGCAAATCTCCATCGTCTTATGAAAATAAAAGAGAACATAATTTTATACAAAAAGGGAAAAAAAAAAGTGTATACGAAGTAGTGACAACTGACATGTCCAAAGTAGTGACAACTTACATGTCCAAAGTAATAAATCAATTATAAAAGATCAAGTCAGCACTCTTAAATCAAACTTAACTATACTGGAAATGCAAAAATATAGGGGAATAAAAGGCTTCACAAAAATATTTGAAATGCAACAAAGTCCACATAGGTGGAAAGCTTTACAAAAAGTGGGTCATATCTATCGTTTGCTTTACAAAATGTATATACTTTACAAAAATATGTGTTTGATAATGTCTTCAAATTTGTTCTTTCCAACAATTCTTACGAACACCTCATCAATTTCCGAAAGGTCTTCATAACAAAACTTCAGGGTAAACAATATTTGTAGTGGAATCTGGCTCATCATTAGGGAGGAGGATACTTATACGATCGAAAGATATGCATCTGGGTAATGCCACGTATAGTTGCCCATGACTAAAAACAGATGTATGCAAATCAACCCCAACAAATTTCACATATTGTCCTTGAGATTTGTTAATGGTCAAAGCGTATGCCAATCGAATTGGAAATTGACGTTTTGTCATTCGGAAAGGCATTTCTGCAGAAGACGGAGTCAATGATATCCTTGGTATAAATGCCAAATTGCCAAAATTCTCTCCAGTTAAGATTCGAGCTTCAATTATGCGAGTGTCGCACCTTGATACCATCAATCTTGTGCCATTACACAGTCCATCTTTCGGTGCAATGTTTCTTAATAACATTATAGGACAACCCACTTTCAACTCTACCTTAAAAGTTGGTAGCCAGGAGGATCCAATGAATTTAAAAACTCATTAGGATATCTGTTTGTAATGGAAGGATCAATTTCATCATCTTTAGCCATCTTATCTGCAGCAAGATACGTATATGTATTCCCTGGAAAAATATTCAACGCAGCAATATTGATAGCACTGACATCATCATTTCGTGCAGAAAGAATTGTACGCTCCGTTAAGAATGATGGGGTTGATGTATCTGCCACATCCAATTGTGGATAAACTGCTGAGAGTAATTCCTTTAGATCCTAGCATTTGTGTATTGTTGATGGAATTTTAATGATTTCTTGCGGATTGGTTCCAACCTAATAAATAAAATAAAATAAATTAAAAAAAATGGTGTAATCAATTTATCCTCAAATGGTATAATCAAAGTTCGAATGAGTATTACCTCCGTCAAGAATTTTGCAAAAATAGCATTTCCAAGGTTTGCATGATTCAAGCGTATATTCAAATCTAAAGATAAAACATGTAGATCCTTCCACAAAACAGAGTGTCTCAATGATGCATTCACAGTTTGCTCACGAACTCCTTTGGTTATAATTGGTAAGATTTGTTGAAAGTCTCTACCAAGAACAATAGTGATACCCCCAAATGGCTTTTCATAATCACAAATATCTCGAAGTGTGCGATCAACCGCCTCAACACAATGTCTATGTTGCATAGGAACTTCATCCCAAATTATGAGTTTTGTTTCTCTAAACAATTCAGCCTGTAATGATTGCTTGCTAAACCCACAAACTGAATTTTCCAAGACATCCAATGGAATGGAAAATGTTGAATGTGCAGTGCGACCTCCTACTAATAGCAATGATGCAATTCCAGATGAAGCCACGATAACAACAATATGGCCAAGGCTGCGACATTTTAATGCAATCGTATTGTACAAAAATGTTTTCCCCGTTCTGGCACCGCCATTCAAAAAGAAAATAGTCCCTTTACTTTCAAAGACTGAAGAAGTGATTGCGTTATAAGCAGTTCGTTGTCCATTATTGAGGCGATCAATAGTAATTTGCACATCTGTCTGTTGTGCCTTATTATGTAGTTGTTGATGTTCGAATATCAATCGGTTACCAACTGTTGCACTCCAATTTGCTGTTGGTTGTGGCATGGGTGGGAAGTCAATTAAACTCTTTCTTGATTCTTGAAGCATTTGATTCAAAAGATACAAACCATAATCTTCAATTTGTGCCTTAGTTGGGTTAGAAATGGCAAACAATGTACGAAGCTTATGTGCAAGATCATCACAGATATGCATTAAAAATTGATTCCATAACACATGTGGCTGTAGTGGACAACATTGGGTCATAATAATACAAAACAATCTCCTTAATTGATATCCGGTTTTCATAACTGCAGCCTCTTTCAGGCACTGTATCCATTCTTCATCATCTTTTAAGAGTCCTCTTGCAACACATGCTGATTTAAACGTTTCATGCAAAACATTGTTAACTGTACGTAAACATTGAAACGATCTTGGCCCTTTGACAACAGTTAACAACAAACGCAGATAAAATCTTTTACCATAGTTAGGGCTAGCAAAGTACATTCTACCAATTGCATATCCATGTTCTCTTGGTTTCCATCTATGTTCTGACTTGAGCCAAACAAAATGTTGCGGAAATGCTTGGTAAGTGAATTGGCATTCATTTTCATTGGATGCACAATAATCAAAAAAACCAGTAAGAGTCGATTTTTGTTGCGCAGCTCTAGAAAGAATCATTTCCAATGAGTCATTAGGATTGAAAAGAACACGATGCATTCCAGGTAGATGAAGTGCCAAGCGAACAACTGTTGGCATTTCTGCATGCAAATGATGACCGAATATTCGCCAAGCAGCTTTTGGTGGTCCAATATACCTCGCATCAAGATATTGTTGGATCTCATTAATCAATCCCAAAACCATTGTTGTGCGATCATAACCCTTGTAAATATACTTATGTATATACTTAACACA
This sequence comes from Camellia sinensis, assembly GCF_055761805.1. NCBI lineage: Eukaryota > Viridiplantae > Streptophyta > Magnoliopsida > Ericales > Theaceae > Camellia > Camellia sinensis. Next base: position 210,489,433 of record NC_138965.1, read on the forward strand.
TCTCACTCCAGTACAAACTTCTACATTTATATGACAGTTGAACCGTTTAGAAAGATATGCATTGTATGGTACCACATCACTGTTGTCAACTTCCTGTCCTCTCACAGTATATACTTGACCACTATTGCGATGACGATAGATTGGATATCTATCTTGGTCCATAGTTGTTGATTCTACAAAGGCTCAAGGGTATTTCTTAGTACATCTACCATTTTCCATACATGGTGCTTGGGGATTTCGAGCACCACATGATCCATGTACCATGCAACACTTGACAGTTTCAAAAAGTGTAGGATCATCTTTTGGATCTGAAAATTCTACACAAACTAATTTGTCTACTTGAGCACATGTTCGAATTTTGTCTGGACTTTTAAGAAAGAGAAGCGCATGCATATGTGGTAGGCCTCGTTTTTGGAATTCAATTGTAAAAACACGTGCAACTTTATTACCGAACACTTTGTTTGTCTCTATCTCCTTCATCAAACACTTTTTTTTTAGCTCAAAAACACGGGCAATCAAATCCGGACGATCAATAGCTTTTTGGTGTGGTAATAATGCTGAAGTAATTTCTGGCCAATTGGGATTTGCAGTCATGGTGAGAAAAATATCTGGGTACTGGTTGTATCGCGTGATAGCCATTGAATCTTGAAAGATTTCAAACATATGTCTAGGACTATCAGTAAATGAAGATGGCAAAATAAACCTTTGACCAATTTGATTAGGTCGCAAGTCATCTAGATCAATATCGCTTAAATCTTGGTAAAGTTCAGCCCAAATTTTTTTTTTTGATTAAGCTTGTAGTACGTCAACCGATTTTGCTCTGTTGCAGCCCAAGCATCAACCAAAAACTCTTGGAATAGTTTTCCACCTCTCAAAATTGTTGAATACTCTGTAGGTCGCTCAAACAAACGATAACTATAAAAATCCATTTGAGTAAGTCGATCAGTTGAAGGTCGATCATGTTTAACGTCCCACAATTTCAACTCAAGTTCCCATCCGAGTTCACCATACGGGAATAATAAAACATAATGCAATGGAAAATACGCTGGGTGACATTCATTAATTTGCATCAGTTCATTATTTCCCTGTAGATGTAAAACAACATCTTTTATTCCAATAACCTCGGTTCCATCACCTGGTATTACAATTGCAATCTCATCAGCAGTTGGTAGGTTATACCGTCATCGGTCTGTTGCTGAACTGTAGTGAAGATGAGCAGGTAGATTTTGTCCAGTGAAGGCTAATTGATTCAAAATTGCATGAGCCTGCCGAAATTTGTCTACAAATGCATTAACTTGCAACAAACTATCTTGAATAGTTTTGAGAACATCCCTTCGTAAGTGAGGATTTCTACGATTTCAAACTTCTAAAGCTGAATCAGGATCATAAATGTACAACTGAGTATAAGTCGCATCCTGACCTGGCTGTGGTAGAAGTGATCCTGTTCGATGTCGCAATTCCCCATGGATAATAAATGGTTTAGGGCCGTTTCCTCTTAGTACTCTTGGATCCAATGTAGCACCAAGACTTGTAAAAGCATTGGCTGCATTGTATACTCGAGTATAACGTCGAAACGATCTTGCTTGATCATCATTCCCATCATATAATGCTTGAAGCGGTGGAGGGGGTGTCATAAGCAGAGGTAGCCTAGTCTTTCATTTTGAACAGCAAGTTCCAAATAGGGAATGCTTCGAGATGATTGTGCTAATTTTTCGTCCATCCAATGTAAGGCTGAACAGTAAGGACATAACACATCCATCTTGCCGAGAGAATGACGACATGAATTCATGTGTGATTGAGTATTAATCGCAGTACTTATAGTCATATCTTCTAATTCATCATCTGTACATAGATCCTCTTGAAGAAATGTGACTGTAGAATTAGGCCTACAAATATTTGTTGTGCATAAATTAAAATTTATACACATGTAAAAGTAAGAGTATTATTTAAAGAATTAAACATGTTTTACCAATTCCGAGCTAAAGATGTACTTTCCATAGAGAACGAACATGTGGATGCATGTGTAACCATTGTTCGTTTTTGTGCCAACGAAGTATCCGCAAGTGTCTTTGTACCCTGTTCTAGACAAGCATGACTGCGACAACTCGGTGTTAACGAAGGAAAGTCTTTAACATATGCTCCTAATCTCTCTCGTTCTTGTTGCAAGCGTTGTCCCGATTGATATGCAGAGCATGCATTTTCATTTCTTTCACGTTTTCGTTGTGCACGTTGAGCTAATACAACTCTTGATATAACATAACCATTGGGTCCCTAAAATATGAATATTAAATCATTGGATGCTTAAAATGCAAATATTATCAAGTACCATTTTCCACTGTCCAAAGAAAATACTAAGAATTTAGAGAAAATGTATTATACTCTTGCCTATGACTACCCATAGCTTTATAATAATAATAATAATAATAAATAAATAAAAAAATTGTGTGGTTATGTTATACTAATGAACAAATGTTCGACCAACTTATGAGAATAATAAACGTTCAACCAGCAAATTGTGTGGTTTTGTAACAGTAATGAACAAATGTTTGATCAGCAGATGAGCTTCATAAAGTATCCCCATTTTCTTGTAGGGCCCATGCACTTACAGGAGACACTATATATTCCTTCATAAAGTATCCTCTATATATTTCTTTCTTCCTAAGAATATACAGGAAATACTAAAAAATGTGCATAGTTTCAAAAATAAAATACAATTATGGCTAAATAAAATACAATATATGAAGATATAAAAATAAAAACTAAAAAAACTCTACAAAAATCAATAACCATACTGCTAAACATGCATTTTCCTTTCGCTTGCCCTTGCAATCAGTCACCTTTGTCATTTATAATCTATATAATAAATTGTGTGGTTTTGTTATACAAACAAACAAATGTTCGGCCAACTTATGAACTTCATAAAGTATCTCCATTCACATAGCTAGAAAAAAAAATTGTTGCCCATTTTCTCCCTCCTCTCTTTATCTCAAAATTTTCGCCCACTTACATTGAAAAATGGTGCAGATTTACACATATATACAGGAGACACTTAAAAAAGTGCACAGCTTAAACGATAAAAATACAATTATGGTTTAAAATAAATAATTGGACATGCATTTTCAAAAACACTCTGCAATTATGGCTTAAAATAAACAATTGTTTATTGCTTAAAAATACTTATGGCTTAAAATACACTCTACAATTATGGCTTAAAATACACTCTACAATTGGACATGCATTTTCAAAAACATTCTACAATTACGGCTTAAAATAAACAATTGTTTATTGCTTAAAATAAAAAATTCGATATACAATTATGGCTTAAAATACAAACATACAAAAACTAACAATTTAAAAAAAAAAAAAAAAAAAACACTTTACAAAAACCATTAAGAACTATACCGCTGGACATGCATTTTCCTTTCCCTTGCCCTTGGAAGCATAAGACACCTTTTCTTTTCCTTTCGACATTACCTTTGCATTTTCCTTTTCCATTGCTTTTAAAAAATAGCCAAAGTCTAAGAAATAACCAAAGCATAAGAAATAAAAATAAATAAAAAAAATGATAAGAACGTGATTTTTGGGCTGACATTAGAAATACGAACGACATTGAAATTATGCTCATCACGAATCACTACACCGACATTTCTTTGTTGAATAAACTGAACCTATACATACAAAAACAAATAAGTAGCTGATATGTACACAAAATGAAATTTTATAAGATGATGAGTAAAGTGAACGAATATTACAGTTCGTTGCAAGTCTCCATCTAGCTGTAAAAAATGAGGAAATTTTTTTTTTATAATCAGAACCTGTAATATAAAAGTTTTTTTAAAATCTATATACCAGTTTTTTTAAAAAAGACAACTTATATTATTCATAATGTTAGAAGTCATTCTAGCTTAGTATTGCCAAAACCTGTAATACAAAACTTGACTTCAGTAAATACATATTAATCCAGTAATACATAATACAAAAGTTAACCTGTAAAGGTTTTGGAATACATAACTTATGTAAATACAAAAGTTATTTTAATTCACCAAGTGAAACCAAACGAAGCAATCAATAAATACTTAAATGAAATCAAACCTATCAATGGCTTAAGCTTTGTTGAATTTAATTGAACTAAAAGAGGTTTAAATGGAACTCATGAATTTAAAGATAGATATGATAAAGAAATATTTCAATGTACATAAGAAAATAACCTTAAAAGATATAAGAATTGACTTTCCAAGATTGTTTCATTTTTATGAGAAAAAACAAAAAAGAAGCGGAAAAGATAAAAAATAAATTGGTTTACTTAATTTTTTTTTTCTTCCATAACCTTAATTTATTTTTTGCTTCCTCAATTTAAGAAAAGTTATGATACACTGCTTTAGGCATTGAAACCATATAAATCTCCAAACATATCTTATGTTTAGCATAGGAAAACGTCTTAACCATAAACAACAATAAATAAAGCCAATCCCAAAAGATATATTATATTTACCATAAGTCTTAATGGTACTTCCAAACACAATCAGACTCAAATCCAAATTGGGTGAATTCCTGTAACAAAGCTAATTAATTTTAGAACTTGAGATCCAACTGATGCTATCTAAGACCTGGAACACATCTTATAGAAAAGGTAAGAACTGGAACACATCTAAGACATGAAACCACTACAGTGTATACAAACCAAACTGTTTTAAAAATAATAAAAAAAAATGTAGTGATATTGTACGATTTCCTGAGCTAATAAATAAAATAAAATAAAAGATTCCCTAGGTTTATTACCAAATAGGATAGAATATTTTCTAAATCCTTAGAAACACAAACACAAACACATATGGAAGCCATTATTGGCAAAAAACAACCCTTTATTGGCCAAAAACTGTCCGATTTATTGATTAATCCCCAAAAACTGTTTGACACAAAAATTTCGGATTTATTAAAGCTTGAACAGTATATAATACCACAAATTCAAGCCAAAGTATGAATTTAAGAAATCAAACAGTACGATACCACAGTATGAATTTAAAAAATTAACTCATGAATTCTATAAGGGCCTTTTCGTTGAAATAGAAAAATACGAAATGTGGTTTAGATCTCCATACTTACCACATCTGTAAAATTAATTTAACTCCTAATAAAATTAATAAAATTCAAACTAATAATAGATTAATTTAAGTCCTAATAGAATAATTTTACAAACTAATAAAATTCAAATGTTATCAAATGTTACAAACTAATAAATTCGAATGTTATCAAAATGCTATACAAACTAATAAATATGTGTTTTATGCAATAAATAAAACTCAAACTATGGCCTTGTTTGATTAACAGGTTAATAAAATAGTACCACTAATACTACCAATCAAACATGCCGTAAGTGTCATTCAAGGGGAAAAAAAAAAAAAAAAAAGAAAAGATTAATTTAACTCCTATCTATATTGGTTAAATTTGAAACATTAGATAAAAAATCAAAAATTAATACAAAAAATAAACCCATTCAACACAAAAAAACATGCCTTAAGAGGCAAAGGAAGGTATGTTTAATTTCTTCTTCCAATTTTTCATTTTGTTTATTAAAAAAAAAAAAAAAAACGCCCTCTGTTTGGTTTCCTAGAAAGCAGAAACCCACTTCAATTTGTTAATTAAATTGGCACAGGTTTTGTTAGACATGGTTTCCTTAGACATGGCTTCTCAATATATATACACATACTGGAATCATACATAAAGAGGGGGTTTGGGATTTGGAATCATATATATAGATATATATCAAACTTACATACATATTGGAATCATATGTATAGATATATATACATCCATAATCATATATAAAAATAAAAATAAAAGATTAATTTACCTTGTTTTGATTTGAAAGGTCTTAAGGAAGTCCACAATGCTTCAGACTCAATGCTTCAAACCTGTTGTCAATATTATTGAAACAAAAGATTATTGAAGATTATTAAAGATATCCAAAAATTAAAGATATCCAATTCATTAATATTTTGAAAGATTATTGAAACAAAAGATATCCAAAGATAGGAATATAAAAATCAAAGTCCAGGTTTCCATTTTGCCAATTGTTAGCTACTGATTAATGCTTGGTTGGTTGTGTATGAATGACATTTAATAAATCGTAGAGGTTATTTGTAAATCAAATTTGAATGTTATGAAAATGCTATACAAACTAATAAATGGGTAGTACCTTTGATTAATATTAGGTTAATAAAATGAGTAACAGGTTAATAAAATAGTACCACTATTACTACTAATTAAACATGCCCTAAGTGTCATTCAAAGAGAAAAGAAAAAACAAAAAAAAAAGATTAATTTAACTCCTATCTATTTTGGTTAAATTTGTTTGTGAATAGGAAAATTAGCTAAAAAGCCAAAAACTAACACATAAAATCAACTCATTCTCTCTATTTAAAAAGCCACAAAAAATTAAATTAAATTATAGACTTGTATCACATACATACATACATATGCATACATAAAGTACAATTATAGACTTGTATCCAAAGATAGAAATATAAATACTAAAGAAAAATCAAAACTCAACAAATTCAAATGTTATCAAAATGCTATACAAACTAATAAATTTGAATGTTATCAAAATGCTATACAAACTAATAAATTGGTGTTTTATACCCGTGCCTGAATGCACTATCTAATAAAATTCTTATATTACAATCTATGTGTTGCAAAAATGTTAACGACCATAAAAATGTTTTATGAAAAGTGTTTCAAAATTGTGATCAAACAACCAAAAATGTTTAGGATCAATCAATCAACCAGCAAAGGGTAGATGATTTTTTGTAAAACTTTTAAAAGAAATTATGTATTATGTAGCATACCCAAACAAATATAGCCCTAAATAGTATATAAAAAAAAACCATAGGAAGACCACTATATCAAAAGTTACATTGATCACAAATTGTATTATACTACCATCTCAGATGAAACAAACATAACTTTTTACTAATCACTATTAAACTAAAAATAAAACAATCAAATTTAGATGAGTAAACCAAACTAAACCAAACCAAACCTTAAGTCCCATCAAATGGGATTGATTGCATAAATAAAAATGTACACAATAAAATAATCAATTTCAAATTAGTTTAATAAAAATAAAAATAAAAATTAAAAAAGCCATTGCCTATTTTGAAGAGTGATTGTGGTCAGCCACTAAGACAAAATAAGAAGCCACTTACACACAAATGCAAAAAATATATTCTTGAAGCCCCAAACACATTTCTCATGTGTGATTGCATTTTTTGGTGCCCAAAATATTAGAGTGATTTCATGTGGACAATGACACTTTTTACCAAGAAAGGTAATATATCTTATATATAAGAATAGCACTATCACATTCTCTCTTCTTCTTTTTTCATCTTGTCGCACTCAAATGCCTCTCCAACTCACAGAAAATAATGCAGTGGAATGGAATACATCTAGTCATTATATTTTGAGATATTTAGACAGCAAATATTGCAAGATTTTGTTTCATAAAGTCAAAAAGCCAACAAATAATTTCATAAAAATAGTACCACTTTGATTAACAGATTAATAAAATAGTACCATTAATACTATTAATCAAACATGCCCTAAGTGTCCTTGAAGGAGAAAAGGAAAAAAAAATAATAATTTAACTCCTAATAAAATTCAAACTAATAATAGATTAATTTAACTCCTAATAGATTAATTTTACAAACTAATAAACATAACTTCAAATGTTATAAACTAATAAATTCGAATGTTATCAAAACACTATACAAACTAAATAAAACTCAAACTAAGGCCTTATTTGATTAACAGGTTAATAAAATAGAACCACTAATACTGCTAATCAAACATGCCCCTAATCATATATAACCGAATGTCATGTGAACTTGCAGTTCAATTTTCAAGTTTTGGCCCAAAAACATAAAACTGATACACTAATATGGAACCAATTAAGGCTATAAAAGTTGCCCACAACAGAAGTTATTAAATGGGAAGACTTGCAACTTATTATGATTATACCACATGTAAACAGATTCCGATATGTATTAAAACTTCATAAAATGGATGCTTAAATCTATTCATTAACATGCTCAGATTTAGTGCACATTCATACACATTTATCAAAAGAAACACAACAAAAAAAATGTCAATTCTGTTTATTACTATGGTGGCAATGACTTCCATTTTCTCAAATAACCTATACCTTACAATAAAAAAAAAATGCTTAGAAACGTGGCAAAGCAGCTTTAAAGATTCAAATGACATGGAAATTGCATGTTAGAGCAACTATAATGATGTGCTTCCCCTTCATGCGTAAGCCAAAATTTGGCAACAACACTTCCAATTCATGTGCTATTTTTTGGTGCCAAATTATAACAACGCCAAAATTTGGCAAGAGCTCATAACAGAACCCAGTTATAACAGAACAAACATTAATTATAACAATTATAACAAAGCCAAATTATAACAATGCTAAATTATAACAGAACCCAATTTGTCAACAATGCCAAATTATAACAGAACCCAATTTGTCAACAAAGCCATTGTGATATAAGCTAATTGTTATTGTTGTTGTAGTTCTTTTTCAAAGCTAATTGTTGAAGTGTAAGGAAAATTCACCTAAATATAGCTGAACAAACATTAATTAACATCAATTTCAACAAATTCAATTCAAACAACAGTGTACATGGCAATTTAGCAGTTGAAGAATTTGGATGGGTGTTTCCATCTTTGGGTTTGAAGAACCTTCCCAAATCCATCTTCCTTAACAATTTTTAGAGAGGGGAGAGAGAAGAAAATACCTAAATTTAAAGGGCAACCAACGCCGATACATGTTTATAACATAACTCATTCAAACAGAAAATGTTTCTCAAGAAATTAATTTGAAATGTTTCAAATTAACCATAGCAAGAAGAGTTATTTTAAATTTTTACATATATATACATACATATATACACATATACATATATATACATCCAAAATGCAAATTATAAATATTATACACACAAATACGTACAGACTTCGGTCCGGGGACAGATTTCTCAAGAAATTAATTTGAAATGTTTCAAATTAACCGGCCAACAGTGCTTAGCCATTGGAAATCCATTTGGTTTTGATCACACTCTCACTGTTGGGGTTATCAGTGGACCAAATCGAGACATATTTAGTCAAACGGGAGTCACAATTGGTGGTGGAATTCAGACAGATGCAGCCATCAATCCTGGAAATAGGTATTATTTAGGACCATTCTTTCTATGCAGAAATCATAATGAACAGGTTTTATTTCCCCTCCTGACATCAAAATTATCTGATTCCAATTTTTTTCCATGCTCTTATATTGGGACTTTTCACCTTATCAGAACAAATGGTTATGAGTTATTTTAAATTTTTACATACATAAATACATATATACACATAAAAATATTAAAAATATACCAAAATTTTCTTTTCAAAAAATAAAAATATTAAAACTGAAATTCCCAAAAATCACAATGTAGACTTTTAGTCTAAAATAGTCACACATTAGAGATTCTTCACATATCTAATGAATGAAAATGAATCAAAAACAGAACAAACCCAGAAACATAAATATAAATCAAAATGAATATAAATAGGGATCTATGCATGATGCATGTGGGTGTAAAGAAAAGGATTGAGGCTCAGATCTGCTTTGATATCAGGCTGAGAACTGTGTTTCAATCCACCATGGCTGCAATCAACAGTTGCCTGGTGAGAGATAGAGAGAGAAAACCAGATCTAACCTCTGTCTTTCCCTCTCTTGCTCACTGACCTTCCGGGTTGCCCCGCCATGAAACGCATCCGATTATCTTAACGTCTTATTTGAAAACCCAGAAGAGAAAATTTATCATCACAGCCTCTATTAAGGGTTCGTTTGGGAAGAAGCTTTGATTAATGTTGTTGTTGTATGTTGCTTATGCTCTGCAGAAGGATCGGTTTTAAACCAACCCAACGCACACACACACACGCATGTACGCACACAAAGACAGATAGATGGATAGATAGATATAGATGCATTGATCAGAGATCAGAAAAACACACACACCCAAATCCAAATCCAAGACCAACCAATAACTTCTCCATCCAGAGGGTTGTTGATTTTTGGAGATTGAAGAAGATGAAATCATAGGCTTCTTTTTTCTGTATTATACAGATTACATAGAGGGGCAACCACCCTCAGAAACTTCCCATCCCTCTGCTTGAAGCCTCTTTCATTCTCTGGGTTTCAATCCCCTAGCTTGAAAATTATATACATCCCTTTGCATCTACATATATATACATCCAAAATGCAAATTATATATATTATACACACAAATACATACAGACTTAAGTCCGGGGTCAGTGACGCTCTGGCCGGGGACAGACTTCGGTCCAGTTCTGGCAGAGACGACTCCCTTTCAACCCTTGTTCCCCTGTTGATCTATTTCATTCCGGCAGAGAGGGAGGGAGGAGGAGCACGGTAAGGGTTGGGCTCCGACAGAGAACCACGGGAATGGGCTCTAATGGAGGTAGAGAGAGAGAGAGAGTGTGCGTGTGTGGTTGTTCAAAATTTGAAAACAGGAAGAGAGGGAGGAGTACGTGTGTGAGAGAGAGAGAGGGTGTGTGTTGAGAAATGGTGAGTGAGATGTTCTTAGCCCTTAGATTAAAATCAATTCAATGGTCAAAATTTGGACAAAGGGACAAAAGTCCCATCCGGAATCAAATTCTTAGCTTCCTTGTTATATAGATTCATATAATTTCTTTGTTTTGTTCATTCTCTCTCTCTCTCTCTCTCTTAATACACAGAAATAGAGCAATCCCAAAAACCCCTTCTTTCAAACAAACCACAAATGCCCTCTCTCAATGGTGCATGATTAGAGATATTATCCATTGAAGAAGGGTCTAAAGGTTATTATGTAGGAGAGGAGTTACAGAGTAGCCTTGTGGCCTTATGGGTTTAATCTGTGAGTCACAATTCAATGTCCGTTCGAAAGAAAAACATAGACTGTGGCTATGTTGTGGTAGAGATGTGGCTGTATGGTGGTGGCCGACTTGGATTCGCCACCGTCGATGTCAGGAGATGCAATCACCAGAGCTCAAGATATGGGAGGAAGATCTGTTTTGCTTTGCTGTGTTGAATAAAATTCTTTTTTTTTTTTTGGTTAGCTAATTTGATCTGAGCCGTAGATTTGGTTAGGAGCGACGTGGCCAAATCTTGGCCGTTGATCGGAGGAAAGGCTGGAGAGGAGAGCTGGAGAGGATCATTTTGTAATCTTTTCCATGTCCCAAAACCGAAAAAAAAAGGTGACGATGTCCAAGTATTTTCTACATTTTTTATTTTTCAAAATATCCCAACAATTTTCAATAAAGAAGGGTAAATACAGACATAGATGCGGACACGAATATGAATACAGACATGAGAAATGTGATTTTAAAAAAATAGAGATATCGACATGATAATAAAATATATTTTTATATAATTTTATTTACTATATAGATTAATATTACATCTATAAATAATCAATATTAATAAAAATTAACTCTAGTTTTATTTTTTTAAAAGTATTTTTAAACACTTATAATTTATATATTTTTTATGAACGATTTATAATATTTAAATCTAAGAAAAAATAATAAATGAGAGGGTGATTTATGATCTGGAGTTGGGCCGAGATATTGACCGAGCAGGTTGAAAGCCCAGCAGTGCATTGGGCCGAGATGATCAACTGTTCGCCCAGAGAAGGGCTGTCAGAACTTGGGCCGGGCAGAGTTCGGGCTGTGTGTGCCACCCCGGACCGGACATAAACTGCTCGGCAAGGCAGTGCTCGGTCGGACCAGGATGTTCGGTCCGAGGATGGTCGAAGCCAGATAGGCCGAGTGACCGGCGCCCGGGAAGGCGCGGACATTCGAGGAAGTTGTCTGACCGGCAGAAAGGCCGACCCCAGGAGGCACCTCGGGCTAGGCTTTGCCGAGATGCCGCCTAGCCCGGTCCTCCTCAGTCTTGGCCAGTGAAGTGCTAGGGTATGAAGCACGGCATGGCACAACAACGGATAGGGCAGCTCGGCTGCCGAGCTCCAGCTGTGATAACAGGCAGTTGAGGTTAGGTGATGAATGGCATGGTTTATGCTGACAGATGGGATAGCAGAGCCACGTGTCAGGAGATGACTGGGAGTGGATATGGGGCTCAGAAGGTATATAAGCATGTCTGCGCCCCCTATACGCAACACACGAACATCTCTGTAAGGAATTCTTACACTAAAACACTCTCTCCCTTCTCTTTATCCATCCTAAGGTGTGTGCTAATTTGACCGTCGGAGGGTTTTTCCGGCCACACACCGCCGGGCAGCTCACCGTTACTTGCTCGCAGGTGATCGGACATCGACGGAGCTTGGAAGAAAGGAGTACGGGCTTGCCGGAATATTTGCTCCCCGTACAATTGGCGTCGTTTGTGGGAAAGTTTTCAGACAAAACCTTGTCTTCCAGGTTCGTCTGATCGCCGTCCATGGCGAACAACGACGAGTTTCCGTTGTTCGCCATCGATGGAGCCACCCCGGAGTATACCCGAAGGAGAGAGGGACCTCCTGCCATCCATCCAATGGCTGACTTGGGGACGCCCACTGGAGGACAGTCAGGAGACGCGCGGGATAAGCGCGGAAGGAGTCATGGTCATTCATGGAGTCCAGACGGTCACCGGCGGAGGAGAGACTCGCACGCCAGGCGACTGGAAAACAAGTTGAGGGACCAAGACGCTGTCATCAGGCGGATGGCGGCGGAGATGGAGGATCTTAAGCGGCATGTCAAAGGGAAAGGTGTAGCTGGAGTGGGAGACCACAGTGAGCGCACCCCATCCCGCCGGTCAGGCGAACAGAGTCAGCGACGTACTCAGTCCATTTCCATCACCAGAAGCTACCAGGTTGGTGATTCCGACGTGCATGCAGAAAAGTCTAGCGCACAAGACAGCACCTACAAACCCTCACGTCCGGCGACGACGTCGAGGTACTCATACTCCGCTCAGTCAGAGGATTTACGGGCAATTTTGAAGGAGCGGGCCCGCCGGCGCGAAGCACAGAGAATACCGGCGCTCCAGCGGTTATTTTATGGGGTACATGCCAGTGAGGAGGTCGGAATGCCTCCACCCCGCCAAGCAGTGCCGCTCTTTGAGGATACGGACTTGGCCAGGCTGAACGCCACCCCTTTTTCCCTGGATATAGAAACAACACTGCTTCCGGCACGCTTCCACCAGCCCAAGTTCACACTTTATGACGGGAAAACCGATCCATATATGCATGTGAGCCACTTCCGACAGGTCATGGCCGGACATAGGCGCAATGACGGACTTATGTGCTTAATCTTCCCGTCAAGTTTGGGCGAGCTGGGCTTAAAGTGGTTCGAGAGGTTGCCGGAAGGGAGCATACAAAGGTGGCATCAGTTGGCCGAGGCGTTTGTTACACGCTTCAAAACCAACACAAAAACACCAAAGGAAGTCGATCACTTGCTAAGTGTCAAGATGGAACCGTGCGACACACTGAAGGCGTACAATTCAAGGTATTGGGAAACCTTCAACGAGATCTTAGACTGCCCGGTCAACCTTGCAATCACGCAGTATAAGCGCGGTCTCCCGGTCGGACATAGACTGCGGGACTCGCTTACCATGCACCAGCCGACCTCCATGGGCCAGCTCATGCAGCGCATCAATGAGCACATCCGTGTAGAGGATGATGCGTCGGCTTCTACCGTGAAAGCCAGTCCGGTCGTAACAGACAAGAAGACAGCAGGCAAAGTGCACGCAGTTGGGCAAGAGTCCAGCCGCTCAAGTGACCGAGCAGAGGAACCAGACCGCGGTTCAAATCGTAAAAACCGGGGTAGAGGACGTCGGAATGACCGGGATGACTACCCCCGAGATGACGTTGAGGACGCAAACAGAAGAATGAAGGCGAGGACTGGCATAACCACGGTCTTCAAAATTCCAATCTATCGCATACTTAGTGAAATCCGAGACGAGGAGTATGTCCGATTTCCTGCTAAGTTGGGCGATGGACAAAAGGGCTACAATCTGCGGTATCGTTGTACGTTCCACCGGGAGAGAGGCCACCGGACTGAGGATTGTTTGCCTTTGCGACAACACTTGGAAGAACTGGTTGCGGCCGGGCATCTGGACCTTTACATTGATGGCGGCGTGAAACCGAATCAGGCTCCGGTCGATCCCAGGGGACAGGATGACCGAGATGCACCACCACAAGGAGTTATTAATGTCATCCACGGCATCGTGGAACCGGAGCGTGTTTGTGAACTCCGGGGCATGATCAAAAAGGCAGAGCATATGCGGGAAGTTTTGTCGGTACAGCCTGCCATCAAAAGGGGGAAGACAGAAGAGAAAGACGTGATTAGTTTCACCTCAAGGGATTTAGAGCGTATCCAGACGCCGCACAACGATGCTCTTGTAGTAACACTACGCGTCAAAGAATTTGATGTTAGACGGATCTTGATCGATCAGGGAAGCTCGGTCGAGATCATGTACTATGATGCGTTCAAACAGCTCAAACTCCGTGAGACAGACTTGGCTCCGGCTACTTCGCCATTGGTTGGATTCAACTCGCAACCGGAGTGGCCTTTGGGAAAGATAATCCTGCCGGTCAAAGCGGGATCCGTGGTCAAGCAAGTTGAGTTTTGGGTGCTGCAAGTGCCCTCGACGTACAACCTTATCCTTGGAAGGGGATGGCTACACGCCATGCAAGCCGTGGCATCAACTTTTCACCAAGTAATGAGATTCCCCTCGGCTATGGGGGCAATCGAGGAGATTTGCGGCGATCAGGTCATGTCCAAACAGTGTTTCGTTGCGGTCAACGGAAGCCGGGCTGCCAAAGGATTCGTTCAAATGATTGAGGGACCGGAGGACCAGGGTGTCTTGGATGATGTGGGCACCACGGCCGAAGATAAGGCTGTTGAGGAATTGGTTGAAGTGCGGATTGATACCAAGCAGCCGGACAAGTTCTTCTTGCTGGGCTCAAGTCTCACGGCCATAGAGAGGACTGAGATGATTGAGTTTTTGATGGCGAATATCGAAGTCTTTGCATGGTCGCCTTACGACATGCCTGGCCTCGACCCGAATTTTATCTGCCATCACCTCAATGTCTTCCCTGGAGCAAAGCCAGTCATCCAGCGAACAAGGAGATCGGCGTTGCATCATGCGGAGGTAGTTGCTGAGGAGGTAAAGAACCTGCTTGAGGCACGAGCAATTCAGGAAGTGCACTATCCTCGGTGGATTTCCAACACAGTAGTGGTGCCTAAGAAGAATGGGAAGTGGCGAGTTTGTGTCGACTACAAGACAGTCAACCGAGCTTGTCCCAAAGACAGCTTCCCTTTGCCGCGCATTGACCAGCTAGTGGACTTGACGGCTGGACACAATAGGCTCAGTTTCTTGGATGCGTACCGCGGCTATCACTAGATCGCCATGCATGGGCTTGACCGAGAAATCACCTCTTTCACGACTCCAAGGGGACTCTTCTGCTATCGAGTTATGCCCTTTGGTTTGAAAAACGCCGGGGTGACCTTTCAGAGGATGGTGACCAAAATGTTTGCTCCTTTGCTCGGCCGGACAATGGAGGCTTACATCGATGATATGGTGGTAAAAAGCCGACAGGAGGGAAATCATTTGTCCGACTTAGCCGAGATGTTTGCCATTCTGAAGAAGCACAAGCTGCGCTTGAACGCCTCAAAGTGTGCCTTTGGCGTGGGATCCGGAAAATTTTTGGGATTCTTAGTCACGAACCGAGGCATCGAAGCAGACCTTACTAAGATCAGAGCCGTGCAAGAGTTGAAGCAACCCAGCTCGGCTAAGGACGTGTAGCATCTGGCTGGGATGGCCGCCGCGCTTAATCAATTTATAAGCCGGTCATCAGATCGCTGCCGCCCTTTCTTTCAAGCATTGAAGTCAAAGTTCTCATGGGATGCCGAGTGTGACCGAGCTTTGGCCGAGCTCAAGGATTATTTGTCTTCTCCGCCGCTGTTGGTTACACCAGAGCCGGGTGAGGAACTCTACCTTTACCTTGCCGTCTCCCAGCACGCAGTAAGTGCGGTGTTGGTCCGGGCTGAAGGAATCAAGCACCTCCCAATTTTTTATGTCAGCAAAACTTTGTTACCGGCAGAATCAAGGTACTTGCCGTTGGAGAAGCTTGCCCTGGCCTTGATGATGGCTTCAAGAAAATTGGCGCACTATTTTCACGCCCATACCATCATCGTATTGACTGAGTTTCCCCTCAAGGCTTTGTTTGAACGCGCGGACTTTTCAGGCCGAATTCTAAAGTGGGCGGTCGAGTTGGGACAGTTTGATGTGAAGTTCCAGCCGCGCACCGCCATCAAAGCCCAAACCTTGGCAGATTTTGTCGCCGAGTTCTCACCTGGCACTCATCCGGTATGCCCGGTCGACATTGCCGAGGCAGATGATGAGATGCACGCAATGCCAACCGAGGAACAACAAGTTGAATTAGGTAGCACCGCGGAGTCAGCGCGCACCATCAAAGTTCCCTCAGTTTGCACGGTCATACCACCCGGTGATGCGATGACGGAGTTGTGTATCACCAACCCATCCACTCTGTCCGGTACCGCATCACCAAGGGGGGAAGAAATTGAACCACACCGCTCAGAACTTGATGATTCGCCTACGGACTTGGGCATTCCGAACCAACTTGCTGAGTCCGGTGCCGAATCATCAAGGGGGGAAGGAATGGTTCCACATAGCTCAGAACCTGCGGCCGGCTTCACACCGCAACCTGATGATTCGCCTACGGACTTGAGCATTACAGAACAACTTGCTGAGTCCGGTGTCGAATCACCCAGGGGCACTGAATTTGAACCGGTCAACACCGAACTTGACACCGCACAGCCGAGCAGTTGTGATCCCATTGCCCTTCGCAACTCTCAGGACCCATCTGACTGCTGGAAGCTTTTTGTGGGGGACATGTGGAAGCTTTTTGTTGATGGAGCGTCCAACCGCCATGGTGCCGGCCTAGGTATTGTTCTTATATCCCCGAATGGCCTAACCATTGAACATTCTATAACGCTTGGCTTCCCGGCGTCTAACAACGAGGCTGAGTACAAGGCACTTCTCGCCGGGCTCAAGAGCGCAATTCAAATGAAGGCTGCCGAGCTCCTGGTGTACAGTGATTCCCAGCTTGTGGTTAACCAAGTTTCTGGGATTTATGAAGCAAAGGACGAAAGGATGGCGAAGTACCAAGCTCTGGTCAGGGAGCATATCAAGCAGTTTGAGGCAATTAGAGTCCAACAAATTGGCCGGGAAGACAACAGCCGAGCTGATGAACTGGCCGGTCTCGCTTCTATGGTGGATAATACTTTTCCAAACCCTCTTTTGATTGACTTTCTTCCGCGGCCAAGCATTGAACTCGCCGGGCAGACAGATGTACTCTGCGCCGCGCTTGGTCCCTCTTGGATGGACCCCTTGATTTTGTTCCTCAGAGACCAGACTTTTCCAACTGACAAGAAAGAAGCACACAAAATCCGGGTGAAGTCAGCGCGGTTTTGGCTCTCTTCATCTGGCGCGTTATATAAGAAGTCCTTCACTGGTCCTTATTTAAAGTGCGTGCACCTGAATAGTGTGGAGGCCTTCTTGTACGAAATTCATGAAGGCATTTGTGGCAGCCACATAGGAGGCAGGTCCTTGGCCTACCGTGCTATTTCACAGGGATACTGGTGGCCGTGCATGCAGGCCGACGCACAAAAATATGTCCTCAAGTGCGAAAAATGCCAGAAATTCGCCCATCAGATCCACCAGCCTGCCAGGGAACTTCTTCCCCTCACCAGTCCTTGGCCTTTCGCCATGTGGGGGCTAGATATAGTGGGACCACTGCCAACAGCACCGGGCAACCGGAAATTCTTCATCGCGGCCACAGATTACTTTACAAAGTGGGTTGAAGCTGAGCCCTTGGAAACCATCAAAGAGAAAGATGTGAAGCGATTTGTCTGGCAGAACGTGGTCACGCGGTTTGGCGTCCCCAAGATTTTGATCTCTGACAACGGCACCCAGTTTGACGGTCGCCTATTCCGAGGATTTTGTGAAGATCTGAAGATAGAATTCTACAACTCCACCCCGGCCTACCCGCAGTCCAATGGTCAAGCCGAAGCATCGAACAAGACTATACTGGATGGGTTGAAGAAACGGCTGGAAAAGGCCAAGGGAAAATGGGCTGAGGAATTGCCCAGCGTCCTTTGGGCATACCGAACAACCCCGCGACGTTCTACTGGGGAAACTCCATTTGCTTTGGCTTACGGCATGGAGGCGGTCATACCTTTGGAAGTTGGAATGCCCACCCTTAGAAGCGAGAGTTTTGAGCCCGAGCTGAACGCTGAAGCTATTGCCCTGGGGCTGGACCTAGTGGAAGAGCGTCGGGAGAAGGCCCTCATCCATGTGGCCGCCTACCAACAAGAACTCTCAAAGAAGTATAACAAGACGGTGCACCCCAGACCGTTCAAAGTTGGTGATTGGGTTTTGAGGAAGATTATGGGCAACACCCTGGTGCCAGGAGAATGCAAACTAGGGGCAAATTGGGAAGGACCCTACAAGATCACCGGTCTGGCGGGCAAGGGGGCTTACCACCTGGAGGATCTAGAGGGAAGAGCCATACCCCGGCCATGGAATGCGGCCAACTTGAAACTGTATTATTTTTAAGCTTTTGCTTTCCTTTTTTGTGTAAAGAAATTTTTTGGCTTGCAAAGCAGAATGTAATCCTTTTGGTCAATTTATAGAAGTAATATTGCTTTAGCACTTGGACTTTCATTTAATGTTAAGAACTGAGATGATGTACTCCGGTTGGAAGAGTTGGTGTTTTGTCCAACTTCGGATTATCAACCGAGATGATGCACTCCGGTTGGAAGAGTTGGTGTTTTGTCCAACTTCGGACTCCCAACCGAGATGATGTACTCCGGTTGGAAGAGTTGGTGTTTTGTCCAACTTCGGACTCCCAACCGAGATGATGCACTCCTGTTGGAAGAGTTGATGATTTGTTCAAACTGTTACTACCTACCGCGATGGTTATTTCGGTTTATGCATTTGTTTTGTTCTGCTTAAGTACTTCAACCGAGGTAGTAATCCCGGTCGACGAGGTGTCTTGTTCAAACAATGACTTACACCGAGATGCCCTGCTGAAAACGGAATTGATTGCAACCGCGCAAACACTTGGCAAAATTTGGCTTTTTCATTGATAAGAAGATGAATACAAAAGGTGGGGACATAGCCCGGTTACATCAAAAAGCGTTGAAGGCAAAAATACAAAAAAGAAAACTAAACCAAGGGGGATAGGTTGGTGAATTCATCCTCGCCGGCATCCAGGTTGATGGCTGGACTTGCTTCTTGGGTGCCGGGCTCCTCATTGCCGAGCTGCTCCTGCACCTCGGCCTCCTCCGCCTCGGAATCTGTCTCGCCGCCTCCCTCTTCAAGTCCTTCCTCGGCCTCAGCCTGCAAAGCGCTGAAGACGTCGTTTGCATAAGGCACGAGGTAGACCGGTAGTGAAGCTGGATGAGGGTTGGCAAACACGTCGGTGTCAGAGCCCTGGCCGAGGTGTTCGCAAGCTGACTTCCAACCGGCCTTGAAGTAGATGTCTTGTGTTGTAAAGACCTGCTTCTTGTAATTTTGCTCGGCCTCGTTAAAACCGGCGTTGTTGGTAGCCCGGCAAGCCCTCTTCTTCGACTTCTTCAAGGCGTCCACCTCGGTCTGGAGCTCGTTTTGTTTTTTGTCGGTCGCCTCCAGCTGACCGAGCAGTCTGTTATTGTCGGCGTTGGCCATCTCAAGGGATGACTTAGCCCGGCCTAGCTCGGCCTGAAGGCTCTCCACCTGGCTGGCTGTGTCGTTGGCCTTCTGTCGGAGTCTGTGGATGCGCTCCATGACCAAGTGCTGCTTTTGGATGGCCTGCAAAATTAGAATTTGATCAGAGAAGAAACCGTGCAAACACTTGCGAAAATTGAAACAGATTGAACTTCTTACCCTGGTCATGGACTTTACGGCGGATTTGACCAGCCGGGTGTCAGGGACATGGTCACTTCCAACCACATCGCTGGGAAGCAGCAAAGCTTTGGAGAGATCGAAGGCGAGTAAGTGCTCCTTGTCTCCCTTGATTGAAGCATTTGCCGGGATCTCTTTTCCCCGGTGCTTCAGCTGTGGCCGCTATGCCGGGATGGAGCTGACCCTGTCGACCGGTTGCTCGGTTGCCAGCTCGGTGATGAGCTCGGCAGAAGGATCGGCCCTTGGTCTTTTGCCCGCCCGGCGTGTTTCTTGGCCAGATTGCCCGGCAGCTGGAGAAGCAAGAGCAACCACGGCGGCGCTCGATTGACCGGCAGCCGGGGAGCGAGCGACGACACTTGGTATCTCGGCTGAGGTCGCGGTTAGAAGGTTTTTGATCCGAGATCTTTTGGCCATTTCTTGCTCGTCTGTTAACCGGATTAACGGGACGTCGGGTAGGGTTGGATTTGGAGGTGGCGAAGGAGCTCTGAGGAAGTCAGTTACTCTACTCCGGCGCGGAGCAGAATATCTATAAGTCGGGGTGTAGCCAAGTAAGTCGTTGCAATCTCGGTGGGGATACCGAAGCACGGTCCGAATTGTCTCAACGTTTGGAAATTGGTAGTTGGCTTGTAAGGCTTGGATTGCTGCAAAGGAAACAGGAAAACCGGTTAGTGGCAAAGTAAAGAGTTAGAGTAACCGAGCAAGTTTGAGCGGCTTACATGAAGAACCGAAGCCTTTGTTTATAAACCAGCCCGGCACCTCGGCTGTGTCGTAATTGCCGGACACCAGAAAAAAATCGTCGTCGTGCATATCTTTATCCGGGGTACCAGTTACGATTTTTTCCTTGCCCGGTCTTATTTTCAAGTAGTAAGCTAGGCCGTCACCGGTGTGGCCCATTGTGTATTGCCTCAATATCTCGGCTAGACCTAAGTTGATGCCTAGCCGATTGTTCAATTCGTGAACGCCGTTGATTATTCTATAAGTGTTAGTGGACACTTGTGTGGGTGCCAGCCCGGTGCGGCGGAGGAACTCGGTTATAAGAGGGTTGAGCGGGAAACGGAGGCCCCCCTCGACAATGGACAGCACGGTGAAGGGGCACTCCTCCCTACCCTAAGGTGTGGTCTCCTCTTCTGCGAGATCCAGATGGACATCGGCCGGGACGCCGTACTCCTCCCTGAACGCAGCCAGCGCAGCCGGAGTATCCACTAGGAAGCGGAATTTCCCCATTTCTGGCCGGCTTGGTATAGCCCGGTTGAGTGGTTTGGCACTGTGATAATTGGTTGCTGCTCGGTTCTGAGAGACTCAGGAACGACAGTGGTCCCCTTGGACTCTGCAGGAAAAGGATGGCAAGTTTAAGTGTGAGCGCAGTGGCGCAAAAGGAGCTGGATTTTAGCTCGGTCATTAAGAGTGCCAAACCACCTCGGTTGTCTACTCTATCTAAGGAGCCCGGTCGCCCAAGCAAACCAGATGTTAGCCCGGTTGAGCGACAAAGTCCTTTTGGTATCTCGGTTTGTGCCGGGGTTGCGACAAACATGTTGTTTGCCCGGTTTGATTGGTTTTTTGGATCAAAATAAGACCGAGAGCCCGGTTCGCCCCAATTCTTCAGTGTTCTTCAGGAAGACGAAGAACACCAAGAACAGTAGGAAGTTTGAGACGTTTTCTATGGCCTATGCCCTAAGGACTACGTTTTTGTGCCCTAATGTGTGCAATATGAAGGAAAATAGCAACAAAATGAGGGTGGAATGACTTACCAGTGAAGGACAGGGTCGTGTCCCTCGAACACGAAGAATGGCAGTCGAGTTTGAGGAGAAGGCTTGAGCTTCAGAATCGTCAGAAATGGAAGCAGCAGTAGGAAGAAATGAAATGATGGGGGTCGTGTAGATGTAAGCATGAGACCGCCCAAATTCAAATTCTGACACAGACGGCGGGTGGGCTGCTCGATGACCAATGGCAGCCCGCCACGTGTCCCTATTTATGGCGACGTCAGGACTGAAGCGACGGGTTAAAGAGGCGAAGAGCCAGCCGAGCTACTTTTGGAGAAAAGATGTCAGCCGGGGAATATAACCGGGCAAGTTTGCAGACAATTATGTTAACTAGCCCGGACGAGGTTCGGCGTCTTGAAGACCGGAGAAATGCTATCTCGGTCGAAGTGAGTAATCCCAGTCACGCTTTCGCGGACGGAATTAAGAGGCAATTGAGAGGGTGATTTATGGTCTGGAGTTGGGCCGAGATATTGACTGAGCAGGTTGAAAGCCCAGCAGTGCATTGGGCCGAGATGATCAACTGTTCGCCCAGAGAAGGGCTGTCAGAACTTGGGCCGGGCAGAGTTCGGGCTGTGTGTGCCACCCCGGACCGGACAGAAACTGCTCGGCAAGGCAGTGCTTGGTCGGACCAGGATGCTCAGTCCGAGGATGGCCGAAGCCAGATAGGCCGAGTGACCGGCGCCCGGGAAGGCGCGGACATCCGAGGAAGTTGTCTGACCGGCAGAAAGGCCGACCCCAGGAGGCACCTCGGGCTAGGCTTTGCCGAGATGCCGCCTAGCTCGGTCCTCCTCAGTCTTGGCCAGTGAAGTGCTAGGGTATGGAGCACGACATGGCACAACAACGGATAGGGCAGCTCGGCTGCCGAGCTCCAGCTGTGATAACAGGCAGTTGAGGTTAGGTGATGAATGGCATGGTTTATGCTGACAGATGGGATAGCAGAGCCACGTGTCAGGAGATGACTGGGAGTGGATATGGGGCTCAGAAGGTATATAAGCATGTCTGCGCCCCCCATACGCAACACACGAACATCTCTGTAAGGAATTCTTACACTAAAACACTCTCTCCCTTCTCTCTATCCATCCTAAGGTGTGTGCTAATTTGACCGTCGGAGGGTTTTTCCGGCCACACACCGCCGAGCAGCTCACCGTTACTTGCTTGTAGGTGATCGGACATCGACGGAGCTCGGAAGAAAGGAGTACGGGCTTGCCGGAATATTTGCTCCCCGTACAATAAACATTTAATATTTAATATTTATCAAAAGTATTAAATAAAATGAGAGAAAAAATAACTTAACATGTCT